>NC_140770.1:34266989-34809489 GCF_044657685.1 Stegodyphus dumicola
GCTTCTGGCTATAAAGTAAAATGCCAATTTTTTGTCTGTAGTTTTAATTCACTGTTGCTTTCTGTCATTTCAACCAGATCTGTGTTGCATCTTATTAAGAGTATATTAGCTTCATAAATTCAAACAAAAAAGACATTTAACCTGTGAAGAAAAATTATTCAAAACAGGTATACTGGGATTGATTGGAAATATTTAATCTTAGTTTGATGTATAACTTGTAATGAATTGGAGAAATTTATCAGCATTTATTGCTGCATCTTCCTGCAACAACAAATGTAATTAGGCTCACTTTTTTAGTTTGATGCACGAAATCACTAATGATAAATTCCATAACATCCCTTATGCTCATATTTTATATTTTTTACGTCAGAGGAATTTAGAAGTAAGTATCATCCCCTATATTCATATTTTATATTTCTTTAGAGCTTTTATGACTTTTTATTGTTTTTAAGTCATAGGAATTTAGAAGTGACTAAGTACTTCCTTTAAGGTGTTTCTAGCATCTTAGGAGATTAAATCCTTGAAACAACAATAGATGAAAATATTTTTTGTCTCATATTTCTTATTTTTCATTGATAACTAGTTTGAAAATATATTGATTATAGAAAGTTTTACTTACACTTCCTTTAAAAAATTTAAGTTTACTGACTTTTTTTAGTTTTATATTTTCAGATTTGTTGATTTTTGTTTGACACTTCTTTAGTGTGCACTGCCTGCAGCAAGGAATCAATTTAGAGTGTAGAAATTCACGTTGTAGAAATACATCAAATTGCATATTTGCAAGAAATTCAAGTTGTAAAAATGCATCATATTACATATTTACAAGACTGGAAATAAATTTTTCTTATCCAAGTAGAGCAAGTGTATTCAAATAAAATTGCTACTGCTTATTTCTAGTAAATTTTAATAGTGTTCCAAATACACAAAAGAAATTATGGTTACTTCTGAATTGATTTGTATCCAGATCATCAATAAAATTATATTGTACATTTTAATCAGATTGCGTAATTAAATAGTCAACTTTTGTGCATCATGTAAAAGCACACTAGTTTTTATTTGAAAATAGGTAATATGAATATTTGTCAAATTTCAAAAACCGTAGTCATAATTAATATTAAGTTTGCTTGCATGAAATTCATTTAAAAAATACAAAGGAAACAATTTGAATGCAATAATAAATACATATAGAAAGCATTATTCCGGAACTCAGTTGCCGTATTCTTGGAGTTCACACATTATTTCATCAAAGGTAAGCAAAAAATTTCTAATAAACAAGTCGTGGATGATTCAAACTTCATATGATGCACTGAAGAAACGACAATGTGAAAGGTATGCATTGATAGCATTGGACACATGCAGGATATTTGCTTTTCATGGGATCTTCAGTGACTAAGTACTTCCTTTAAGGTGTTTCTAGCATCTTAGGAGATTAAATCCTTGAAACAACAATAGATGAAAATATTTTTTGTCTCATATTTCTTATTTTTCATTGATAACTAGTTTGAAAATATATTGATTATAGAAAGTTTTACTTACACTTCCTTTAAAAAATTTAAGTTTACTGACTTTTTTTAGTTTTATATTTTCAGATTTGTTGATTTTTGTTTGACACTTCTTTAGTGTGCACTGCCTGCAGCAAGGAATCAATTTAGAGTGTAGAAATTCACGTTGTAGAAATACATCAAATTGCATATTTGCAAGAAATTCAAGTTGTAAAAATGCATCATATTACATATTTACAAGACTGGAAATAAATTTTTCTTATCCAAGTAGAGCAAGTGTATTCAAATAAAATTGCTACTGCTTATTTCTAGTAAATTTTAATAGTGTTCCAAATACACAAAAGAAATTATGGTTACTTCTGAATTGATTTGTATCCAGATCATCAATAAAATTATATTGTACATTTTAATCAGATTGCGTAATTAAATAGTCAACTTTTGTGCATCATGTAAAAGCACACTAGTTTTTATTTGAAAATAGGTAATATGAATATTTGTCAAATTTCAAAAACCGTAGTCATAATTAATATTAAGTTTGCTTGCATGAAATTCATTTAAAAAATACAAAGGAAACAATTTGAATGCAATAATAAATACATATAGAAAGCATTATTCCGGAACTCAGTTGCCGTATTCTTGGAGTTCACACATTATTTCATCAAAGGTAAGCAAAAAATTTCTAATAAACAAGTCGTGGATGATTCAAACTTCATATGATGCACTGAAGAAACGACAATGTGAAAGGTATGCATTGATAGCATTGGACACATGCAGGATATTTGCTTTTCATGGGATCTTCAGTGACTAAGTACTTCCTTTAAGGTGTTTCTAGCATCTTAGGAGATTAAATCCTTGAAACAACAATAGATGAAAATATTTTTTGTCTCATATTTCTTATTTTTCATTGATAACTAGTTTGAAAATATATTGATTATAGAAAGTTTTACTTACACTTCCTTTAAAAAATTTAAGTTTACTGACTTTTTTTAGTTTTATATTTTCAGATTTGTTGATTTTTGTTTGACACTTCTTTAGTGTGCACTGCCTGCAGCAAGGAATCAATTTAGAGTGTAGAAATTCACGTTGTAGAAATACATCAAATTGCATATTTGCAAGAAATTCAAGTTGTAAAAATGCATCATATTACATATTTACAAGACTGGAAATAAATTTTTCTTATCCAAGTAGAGCAAGTGTATTCAAATAAAATTGCTACTGCTTATTTCTAGTAAATTTTAATAGTGTTCCAAATACACAAAAGAAATTATGGTTACTTCTGAATTGATTTGTATCCAGATCATCAATAAAATTATATTGTACATTTTAATCAGATTGCGTAATTAAATAGTCAACTTTTGTGCATCATGTAAAAGCACACTAGTTTTTATTTGAAAATAGGTAATATGAATATTTGTCAAATTTCAAAAACCGTAGTCATAATTAATATTAAGTTTGCTTGCATGAAATTCATTTAAAAAATACAAAGGAAACAATTTGAATGCAATAATAAATACATATAGAAAGCATTATTCCGGAACTCAGTTGCCGTATTCTTGGAGTTCACACATTATTTCATCAAAGGTAAGCAAAAAATTTCTAATAAACAAGTCGTGGATGATTCAAACTTCATATGATGCACTGAAGAAACGACAATGTGAAAGGTATGCATTGATAGCATTGGACACATGCAGGATATTTGCTTTTCATGGGATCTTCAGTATGATGCAACAAAACTGGTACCTATTGTGATAGAGTTGTAAGGAATCCCCTGTGTATGTTCCTCTAGCAAGAACACAATTTTTTTTTTTTCCATATTTTTTTCTCAAAGAAATCTGAGTCATTGCAAAGCAACTAGCATAAAAACATATTGTCAGAGTATATAACATAAAAAATAGATAGTGAAGGCCATATAGGTGATGTCAATCAATTTATTTAAGCAGTTATATTGAATAGTGATGTACCATGTCAGCGGCATCATGAACCTTTATTGAAACTTGGAGTTTGCCAATGTGTTTTATTCACAGATGTGAACATTCATACAAGGGAATTGCAGCATTTATACCAAAATATATATCCAGTTGACAATATCCTGGTAAGCCACCCAGATGGAATAGTGGTTAGGGGAGCCTGACTGTGCGATACCAAAGGTGAACCCAGAGAAGGCATGAATGTAAAAATTGTCTGTCCCTTCATAGGAGGCAAAGGTGGCCCACCTATTAGGTGCCTCCAAAATAAAGAGACCACCACATCTGGCCTTAGTAGTGGCCGATGCCGCCATAGACAAGTACCCGCTATTAGAAAAAATATATATATCAATATATATATATATATATATACATATATTCAATATATATATTATTATATAGCAATCATCAAGAGACAAGTTACTTGAATGTGTGCAAACAGATCGTTTATCCCTAGAATAGATGGCACTAATATATCATAACTGTATTTTTTTAGTGAGTATGTTAATGTAGCTAACGTGTGTTTGTGCATCGTCAAGAATATAAAATTTCCCCCCTGACTCATTTATTGTGACAATAAAGGATTAGTATCTAAAATGATCCAGCTGCTACTGTAGAAATGTGATCCTGATGTATTTGAACTTATTAAATAAATTGTGAATAAAAAATATGCTTCTTAAAAGGGAACAGTACTGATGGTGACAATTTGGAAGATTAGGGGGGAAAAAATCAGAAGGGAAAGCCAATCAGATCTTAAAGCTAGATTCTAAAATATAAAGTATTAAAGATGATTTAGAAATAAAGATAATGTTCTGACTAGTCAGGAATACTATGAAAAGATTATGAATGCAAATACATTGAGTGAATTCCCTAGAATATCTATAGAAAGGCTAAACACTAATTATTCTAATGCCCAAATTTAAATTCTGATGTCCTGATTGCCAAAGTCAAAACTATATTAATTTAACAGCAAATGTGAAAACTAGCAGGAATTTTGAGGACAATTTGAATGTGTAATTCAAGCTGACAAATTTAACTATTTTAAATCATGCTCAATGGATTTCATGTTTAAATACGTCCAAAGAATTAGGCAAAGTAATTATGATTTAAGAATTGAATTCTTAACCCGGCGGAAGTCGCACCAAGAAAAGTTACTTGAGTGGGCGCGTGGGGTATCACATACCCCAATATTTAAAATACAATAAAAATAGTATTATTTAGTTTTAAAACTTTTCTTTTCTTTTCTTTTTTTTTTTTTTCTTTTTTTTTTTTTTTTTTTTTTTTGTTCTCGTGTGTTATAAATAAGTGAATAATAATTGGCTTTCAAAAAATTAATTTCTGAAATAATCTTAGAGTTAAAATTAAGATAAATGAAAATAATAAACATCATGCCTCTAAGTTTCATTGCATCTCTAATATACCATGCTTATTTTATTTCTTCACACTTTGAACAAAATACATTCATGTGTTCTTGGCACAGAATATTTTCACATTTTAAACATTGCATTCACGTTCTTCTGTCCTTGGCGCGAGAGCAAAAAATTTAACACGTCTTTTATACTTAGTTGTTTCGAATTTCATGTATTCGTTTTAATTCTTCATCGAAACTTCTGCTTTTGTTTTGCATGCAGTACGTCAATTTCTGGAAAAGTATTAATCTCTGATCTATGTTGAATACTTTTTTTCATTAATTGTAATGCTAAGTCCTTCAAAAACAGACTTCTGTTTCTTGTTGGTGGATTAGAGTTGAAAGTAATATAATTCAAGCATTTATTACAGCAACATTCAGTGCATTAAAGAAAATTACCATTGGCCACCTTCTTGTTATTCTGGCAATTGAATAATTGGCTGACATTTCATCCCCCATATCCACTGCTCCTTTAGTTATATTATTAAAACATATAATTCCTGACGTTTCATTTTCTGCAATAGTATCATCTATAGTATGATCGTTATATAATGTTGAAAGCATAAGAACAGTTTTTCCTTTTTTAGGAACATCAGGAATTAATGTTTTATCTTTTTCGAAACCAAAACATTGTAGAAAATATTCTTAGTTTCATCTTCAGTTTCCGAAATGCAATCTTCATCGCTTTCAAATATTTCTAATAAATCTCACATGCATTGCATCTCCAGTTCATAGGGACTCATTCTTTTCACCATAATGCAGTTAGAAATTTTTAAGAATTTAATGTCAAGTACTTTAAAATCACTTGCAAGTAGAAATATTTACTGTTACACTCTAGAAATAAATTTCTGAACTAAATATTCAGTCAGAAAAACACACGAACAGGCGCGTGGGGTGTGTCACACCCCAGTTCCAACAAAATACCGATAAATCTTTTCTGAAACACACAGGCAAAGAAAAAGCAGTTCTGAAAGTCAACCACAACTAGAAACTCAGCTACTGAAAGCAGCACAGAATTTCAGTTTCACAAGTTAGGAATATTCCACTTTTATGTAGGGTTGGGGTATGATGCACACCACGTGCCTTCCCGCGGGTTAAAGAATAAGTTGGTAAAGACAAAATTTTGCATCCCCATGTTCAATAATTAACTCATAAAGACTTTTTGGAACAGCAATGGGAGATTAAAGAAGTATGTTTGAAAATGAAATGTACTGTATTACAAACACAGTCTGAGATTAGGAATCATAGGAACTTCAGCGATTCTGGATTTGAGATTTTTCTGGTTATTAGATCATCAGTTTAAATCTAGTGTGCCACATGTATTATAAAATTTAAATGATGAAATAATGAAGATTTTATGATCTCAAGGCAATCAAAATTTCCAAAAAATAAAACTCATTAATGATTTGTTTGCTGTATGAAACATTTCTTTCAATTTAAATTGTGTAATTTGTTTCTTTTCTTTTTCTTTTTCTGTTTTTTTTTTTTTTTTTTTTTTTTTTTTTTTTTTTTTTTTTTTTCTTTTCTTTTCTCTCTCTCTTTTTTTTTTTTTTTTTTAATTCCATAAACATACAAAAGTTCATGTTCAGTTACAACATTCCATTGTTCATCCTGTTATTGATACATCAAGAATTCTCACTCAATTGTCGGTCAAATTTTTTTCATTCTCAATGACATCTCTATCATTTTCTTCACTGTCTGTAACAATATTTTCTGGATTTAGAACTATACTACAGATTTCACTGTCTGTTGGTTAATTGGTAATTGGAACATTGTCATCACAGTGTGAAAAACTTATATCATCTTCATGTATTACCACTTCATCACATTTCTTTACTAACTCCATTAATTGGAAAATTTTGCTTTTTGATGTGAAATTTGCAATCATTTTGCATTTGTCTATGTTTCTGATGTTGCGATTTTTGCAATCCTTACTTTGTCCTGTTTGGGTTGGACTGATAAAAAAAAAAAAAAAAAAAAAGAGAGAGAGAGAGAGAGAGAGAAAGAGATAATGTTGACTTTTTTTTTTTTTTTTTTTTTTTTTTTAGGATTTAAATTTTAATTTGTACTCTCGTTAGTTCAGAAACAGCTATTTTATTTATTTACTTCCTTTGTTTCACCATTCCCTGATGAAGATGCAACAAGAGATGTCAATATTATTTTTCATTTTTGGTTTTAGCATGTTTTGCCACCCTCCTCCCAATTTCTTGAAGTTTGCCCATGTGCTTCTGTTTTTTTTTTATATTTGCATGTTGTTTATTCCAAATTAAATACAGTATTTATTAATTTTAAATTTATTTTTTAAATTTTTATTTTACATTATTACCATCCTTTGTTGCTGCTATCAGCGCATAATTGGATTGGATTTTAAATTGTTTTTTACTTTGTATTTATTCTTTTTTGTTTGTATATCTTACTTTTATGTGTTCTTTGAATCACCAGTTTGAAAACCACTGCTATAATCTAATGTATGCTGTAAATCTGTCTGGTTATATATTTTTGAGCAAATGTTTTTTAAACATTAGTTAAAGTTTGTTGTTAATATTAAAGAAAATTATTACATTTTTAAAATTAGTATTTAACGCATTCATAACGTTTTAAATTCCATTAGCAGCATCAAATATTACTAAAATTTAAAAAGCAATTCCTGATTTTTTTTTTCAAGGTACCACCTGCCCAAGTTCTGGATACTGTTTACCTTTTTCAATTGCCTAATAAGCGGATGGTTTCCCTGAGGTTTCTGGCATGGCATTTTCTAGGTATGTGTTTGATTAAAATATAAAAATTCTTTATGAAGATATAATAAAATATAACAGAACCTCTACTAGAATGTCTGGCACAGCTTGTTTGTATAAATGTTTCTACGGCACAGTTTTTTTTTTTTTTAATTACTTAGGAAAACACACTATTCTTTTCTTTACCTTCCAGTTTTTTAATACTTATCTAAGGCTTTTCTTTCAGTTTTAAGTCAACAATATACACTATATACTTTGGCAGTAATCATTGAAAGTCTATCATTGCTATATCTAAAAGTGGTGAAATTGGTTTCTCCATAATGCCTGAAGAGTGTTTTGATGGTAATCATAAGGAACATTTCTGAGCAATATATAGCATAGATCCATTTTTGCCATTTCTGGGGAATGCTCTAGCACATATGCAGTCCCTAACGTTTGTCTTACAATTTCTTTTAAAGTTTTATAAGAAAGCAGACCTTATAGCAGATTTTATACTGTCTTGTCAATTGCATCAGAGAAAAAGCAGCAAAAATTTGTGTTTCCAGCTAAACAATTTCTTTTTCTTCTGGATCAATATAAATTCATTGTCTTCAATTTTTTAGAAGAAAAATCTTTCTAGACGTATATCTAGATATGTGTTATAATGTTTGTATTAACATTTGTTATGAATTTATAAATTTGTTATGAATTTGTTATGAAATATTTCTAAGTAATACTTCTTTTTTCCCTGCATTTAAAAGTGAAATCGTCTTTTTATACCATAACAATTGTATCAAAGGAGCAAAATACATGATTGTAAAAGAAAAGATATTGTAATCAAATATCTATTAAGCTTTTTGCTGTGTATAAGTTTCTAGTATTTTTAAGTGTATTAAAAATTAAAAGTAGGCATTTGAATTTGAAAAATCATTTGTTTGTTTGGGAAATAACTTTGATCTGCAACATTTTATGTACATGGAAACATAACATCTTTGCAATATTTTTAATATCAAAATATTTGCTTCACTTTAATTCAAATTTTTAGATATTCTCTCCTTTAACACATCATAAATGTGTCTTGATTAGGAAAAGATATAACAGTATGTTAAAATTTGTTATATCTTTTTTGTTCCCCTACCAAAGCACAAAATTATATTTTAAAAAAATATAAAAAGGGGGGAAAGGGATTTTTTTAATTGTATTTACATATTTATAAGAAATTTTCTGATAATTTGTATTATTTGTCATCATCCCATTAAAAGACTAGCCATTAAATTTCTCAAATATTTTAACATTCTTGTATTAGGTACGAGAAAGCCTAAACAATTGTCAAGAACAAAATTTTGAATTAGTCATGTTCATAAAAATATATGAAGGGCACTCATAAGTTATTTTTGCAAGCATATATTCTTGCTTAATAAAGATATGCATTGTGCTTTCATTCAATGCTTTTAATAGAGCATTTAACGGAATAATGGTAAAGATAGGGATGCTCATATAAGGCATTATATATTCCTTCATATTGTAGCTATGATGAAATTATTGCAATTCTGAATATCATTGCAATTTCTCAAATCATTTAGATGTTCGTGAGTATCAGTGATGGTTCAACAGATTTCATTGTAGCATAAGAATTAGGCATTCAGTTCCATTCAGTAATTTTGCAGGTGATTATGCAAAGAGATTTTCATAAAATAATTTGGGAAACTATGAATACATCTTAATCAACAGTTCAGTGAACACCTGAAATCCATTTGGAAATTTCAGCATGCTGTTGCATAAGCATGTCGAAAACAGTGAGAGTGATGCAAATAAACTGCAAAATCCGCTACATATAGTTTGCTTCTTACAGGAGACAAAAAATATTATAGCATGCCAAAAGAAATGAGTTTTCTACAATGAATTTAGTGATGAAAAAACAATGTCCACCCGGGAAACGGTGAGAAAATTTCAAATCCAATAAACATGGAAGCAAATTTCTCCTATGCACTTGGTTGGAACATTCATAGTGTGGTACAATTTGAGTTATTTAATATCAAAGAAATCATTCCTTTTAATGTTTTACTGTCTTCTTTTTCAACTGAGAGCAACTAGTGTCAAGACCACGTAAGCCCATCATCACCTATGGGCTACTAACAGTAATGCATCCTTCTTCATAACAAAATACACAAGAGGAGTAGTAGAAGCAAAATGACTGGCAAAGTTTTATAAAACTTTCAGAGCTATAAAAAGTCAGTTTACTCCCATTATGCCAAATAAAAGCATAAAATTCATAAATTAAAAAACTTGTTTGGCCAAAAACTAGATAAACAAAAACAAAAGCAACTTCTGTATTTATTTTTTTCTTCAGCTTTTTCTTTGATAATTGGTTAATAATATTGCACATATTCACGTTATTAAATAAATCACTCTCTATAGGTAAAATTCTCAAATCATTTTTATTTTATTTATAGAGACTCTATAATTTTTTATTCTTTCAGTGCTGAAAAAGAATATTTAAAAATAGGATGTACAATAATAAATTTTTTTTTAAAGGAAGCCCAAGAGAGTAATTTGTCACAATTATGTTTAGAATCTTCCTCATTATATTTGTTCAAGGAAGGCTTTTCAAAACTTTTTCCACAATGTCATAAATATAAGAATTTTATACACCCATTGCATGTTTTGAATAATCATAATAAACTTCAAAATTTTATATCATTATTAATAACTTTCACTTTAATGTCATTTGCAATACCATTATTGAAATTTTGTTTTTATTATTATAATTACATTTCTAATTTTCTTATTTTAGGCAAAACTAAAAGCCCCCCCCCCATTTTCTCCATATACAATCATATCCATCCGTTGGGCAAATACACATTAACTGATTGGTGTATTAATTCACCAATAGTTAAAGTTACATAAGTTAATTTTTTTATAAGATGGGAGTTTTCAAAGTTTATCCGGACATTTCTTAGCAGTAATTATTGGAGGAATTAAAGCAACAAGAATATTCATGTGGACAAGTATTATGCTGATTCTTGTTAAGTAATCTAATAATTGTTATTCGGTGTTTATTTCAAATCAAATTTGATTAGATCCAATAATAATTATTTTGCAAGTTATTTTAACACCAATTCTTAGCAGTAATTCAAAATTTTCAACATAAATTCAAATATATAATAATTTATCTTAATAATCTTCTCTTTATAAAATAATTGAAATATTTTTAAAATCGTTACTTAATTTATTAAATGTAATTACTAAAAATGATATTCTGATACTGTAAAATTTGGTCTGATAGTTTTATAAAATAGTGCAAGGTATTTAAAAGTCTATATAGTATGAAAAACTGCATTACATATCTAAATTTGAAAGTAATTTATACAGCATGGGGTAGAAGAGACAAATTGTGAATAAGTGTAATATAAAGAGTATACCTGTTGAATTTACAGCACATAATATTAATAAGAGTTTTTCTCTTATGCATTTATATACTCATATGTTGCCTTACAAATATTTTGTTTTCCCTCAGATCTCAAAATACAGTCTGAAACTCATGACTCTATTGAAGATGCAAAAACAGCTCTTCAACTGTACAAAAAGTATGTAGAATTGGAGCAGTCTGGGAAAATCAAAGAAGCATTGAAAGAATTATATGAAATTGGAAGGCAGTTACAGTGGAAAGTTCCTGGAATAGATGATTAACAAATTCCTTTTTAATAAAATATTTAAAGTACAAATATGAACATTAAGTTTTAAATATAGCTTTAAGAAATTTTGAAGATTTCTTATTTTAGAAATCTTAGACCATGCATTCCATCCTTACCAAAAAACTGTAATAAGAGCAAATTACTTGTTGATAAAATGTAACATAGACTAGACCAAGCACAATCACTATGTTTGTTTTTTAACTCTTTAAAGGAAAATTCTTTTATCTGTGTTTATTAATGTTCAATCATTTTATTATGAATAAAATCACAATGTAGTATTTTTATATTTAATCTGATCTTGCATGTTTATTGTTTAGAATATTGAAATTTTTTATCTGAAAATTTTAATGAAATTTGTAGCTTATTTTCATTACATATTTTAAAAGGTGTTTCAGGCTTTTAATGGTTAAAAAGTTTATTTTGATTTGAAATTAATTTGAATAAAAAATGAAAAAGAATTCAGTGTGAATGGCCCTTCTTCAGGAGCAAAAATTATTTTGTACAATGCTGTTGATTCAAGTTTCATATGTATATTGCAATGTTTCACTTACTACCATTTTATCATTATTTTAAAATGACTTTTCTCTACTTCTTCAAGGGCAGGGCTGGTTAAATGTTGCCGAAATTGTTAAACGTAATGACCAACTAAAACTGGCATGACAGAACTAGTTTATCATAAAAATGGCAGAATTCAGAACATAATTAATGGCTTATTATAGTCCACTAAGTAGGAGAAAAAAATGTGTTTTAAAATTAAACTTGCTGAACCATAATCTTTAGTCTTGTTCAACCGTCATATATAATATTTCACCACTCAAATTCTAACATTTTTCTAAAGTTTTTTTTAGCAGAAGAATAATTTCACTGTTTCAAAATTTAAAATGTTTTTAATTTATGGTAAAGAAATGAAAAGTTGGAGAATTTTCTTTGAAACCCAGCAGTACTTGTAGGACTATCATCATTGTGCAAATAAATGTTACCGTCTTCATTTGCATTACATTTAAATTAGACTGCCACATAAAAGGTTTCAAAAACTTCATGAGAAAAAATATATGTTAAGTAAAGGAACTGATAAGAAAGTAAGTAATGTAAGGGACAAAATGTGAAGTAATTTCTTTTCAGTTCATCATATACTTTATCCAGCATTAGTCTTATATTTGCTCCCACTCGTTTGAAATTTAGATCCCATGATGCTCTTTGAATGAAGTAATGTTTAATTATTTATTGTCTGACTAAAACTCCCCCCTTTGAAGTTTCTGTGAGTTTGTCAGCTATTAATATTAACAGAATTTCATTAGCATAATACAACAATCAATTTTTGGATATCCAGTGCAAGAGCAATATGTTTTTTAACAGCCATATCAAGCACTCTCCTTCTTTAATAATCATGATATTGTTTATCATTTCAACAATACTTTGCAGTATCTTCATGATTTTCAAGTCTTAGTAAGCAGTACTAATAGTTTCCTAAAGGGTTTATCAAACTGTTCCATTTTGTGCTTCTCCACATTTGTGACTTTACAATAGCTGTGTATTTTTCTAAGCCAAGTACCTTATCTGTCATATTTTCTAAAGATTTCTTTCTTAATAACACTTCACAAGAAAATGAGTAATACAGTTATGAGTTATAAGAGTCAAATAGCTTTGTAAGCCTTTTTTTTACCTCATTTAAGTCGATTTTAACAGCTTTTAGTTTATAACTGCATTTTACTGTCTACTCTTATTACTACCTTGGCTACATTGCACAATTATTAGCAGTATTCATGGAATGAAAGAAAATGCAGATATTCAGTACTAGTAATGAACAGTATTAATTGCAATAAAGTCATTATAGAGTTGTATTCTATTTTTAATCATTGTAACCATTTCACCATGGACTCTGTTTTCAGTTCATCATATGCTTCATCCAGCATTATGTATTTCAACTATTCACCATAGTACTAGGCAATCATTTTTATTATTTGCATTATCCAGTCTTTTTTTTCTTCCTCTTAGGGACTGTATAACGTAATATACAGATCCTGTGTGTAAAGGAGAATGCTCACTGTCAGAATGGATTTCAGCTTGAATGTTGCTATTACCACATGTAAGATCTCTCTGCACATTTTTAAGGGTGCTAAGTAGAAAGTCTGTCTTCAGGTTCTTTTTTCCCCATACTCTAATTTTAGTTTCTTAGTTAGTGGAGTTGAAATATCTAGTAAGTGATTAGGTTTATTAGTGTTATCACTGAACATTTTGTGGTGTGCTATCCTTCTATTGGGTTTAGCATTAACATCATTCTGAACATTCTGCTCTAACCTCTTTATTAATTTCTTTCTGCGCATAAAACCATCAAATTCATAAATCAAAAATTAGACATAATACAATTAACTGATAGGGCAGTGAGAAATTTTTTTATTTTTCAAAAATTTGCTGATTTATTTATCCCCCCCCCTTTGTTTTGTGATCAAAGCATGCAAAAAACATCTGCCTTAAAGGAAAGATACATTCTGTTTTTTTTTTTTTTATTATTAAAGATTTAATTTAAACACTTAATTTTGTTGAATAAGCAAAATTAAATGTATTTACTCTTTATTCATTTTTAGTATTACATACTTGCTCAAATGGCCCTGCAGTGGCCGAGCAGTAAAGTCGCTGAACACTGGTAGTTCGGCCCGAGGTTCGAATCCTGTGAACGGGCTAATTGCATGGCATTTTCATGGTTTTTCCCATGTGTAACATGTATATGAGCTAGTTTCTCTAGCATGTTTTCCACAAAGGCATCTCTCCCCTTAGGAAGATAGCCCTAGTGTGCTTAATAACCTAATCCCAAAAACCCAATCGAATATTGTTAAAGTATAAATATATTTTATTAATGTATATTATTTTATATGTGTGGAAATTAATTTAGTGAAGTAATATTTCTGATAATTGAAACATTTTAAATACTTTTATAGCTCCTGCCAACTGTTGCCAAATTCTGTCAGTTTTAATTGGTTATATCCAATTTCAGCCACCGATAGGGCAAAGACTATTCTTTGCTTGCAGAAAGCCAGCCCTGTTCATAGATGAAGAAGTGTGAATATCTAAATTAAGTAATTAATGAATATAAGTTTCCCAGTAGACATTTAAGAAGTTTCATATACTGTTTTTAACATTTAAACATCATCTCTGAATTCAAAACGCTTTAAAGTTCTTTTAAGCTTCTGTTTCAAATAACACTGTATAAATAGTTTAATTCATTGACACAAGCATTTTCACTACTGAACAAATTTTTAAAGAAATGTTCAGTATTATTTGAATGCAGATGCATTAATGTAAATAAAAAGTACTTAACACATGCATAACTGTGTGAAAATATACAGAACAATTTTCATTATATTTTTTCTTTGTTATTGTTTAATTTTGGTATGCAAAAACTGTTTGTAAACATTCATTTGTATATATTTTCTTTTCATGCATAAAACAAGCAAACAGATAGAGAAAATTTAAATTTTTTTTTTTAAACTGAAAAATTAATTATTCTTGAAGAACTATTATTAATCTCCTACATACCAAATTTTACTCAAATTGAAAAGTAACAATTTACTGCTGTAATGCTTTTTTTAAGAGGAGCAATTTGAAATATTTTAAAAAACTATGTATTATAAAATATCATGTAAAAGCTTTTCTTAGCCATTTTTAATATCTTATTTATTCTTTTATATGCAGATCCAATAGATAGCATTTTATGCATCTAAAAAGCAGTTCCCAGCAGCAAAAGATGACCTCGATATAAATGCGATAACTACCTTATAAATGATAAACATTTTGTTAGAATTCATGTTTATTATATCTTGAATAAAATGAATTAGTTTATATATATATATATATATATGCATACATTTTTCAAAATATGTGGATTTATATATATATATGTGATGAAAAAGAGAAAAAAATGTGGCAATGTTGGTGGCATAGTACATAAAATTTATAGAACGTTGATCCATATTGAAGAGTAAAAATTCTGATTGCATAAAATGCTAAATTTTGAATCCGTAATGACTAAGACAGACTTGAGGCGGATTAAATTCCACTTTTATTTAAATTAACATTTGTGGTCAGGATTCACTTCGCGCTTAATCATGCCTGTTTACATTTTTGATACTGACTGTTACAATAGGAAGTAAGCACAGTGAATTAGCATCATTACCTGAAGAAAGCAGAATCTAAAGTGTGCAGTTATTTAATGTTGAGGCTCACCCAGAGAAGGTTTTGGTTTAGGTTAGAAAGATTTCAATTCTCAAAATTTTGAGTTCAAGTTCTGACTTGGATATGTTATCAGCATTACCCAAGCCATGTGTCATATATTGATCTAGAAATGACGCAGCCCAGAAAAATTATTGCAATTTTTAGAATACAGAGAGGAATTACCCAAATTGAAGAATTAAAAGCCTATTGCTAAATTTAATTATAAAGCTGATTTACATATTGTTCCTTACATGTATATATGTAATAATAAAATTCCATAGTCAAGAATACACTTAAAATTCTAACTTTATGTTCTTCTCATTTTTAATGGCGATGTTCTCTTATTTGAAAGTACATGGAATTAAATCCACAGCTCCGTAGTCAAGTTGTTTTTCCCGCATTTTCTACAAGTACAGTTATAGATCGTTCTGGAAACATTTAAAGCGAACTGGATTGGCTGACGTCATTTCTTGGAAGCTCCATCTTTCCAGAGGCTATAAAAGGACTCGCAAAAGAATATCGGGGCTTTTTCTTAAATGTCACGATGCAGTAAACTTCATACAAAATGTTATTAGTAGTTCTTTTTTATTTACTCTGGATATCTGATTTTGTAACTGCTATTTCTCCTGAATAATAATAAATGGATCCTGTTTTTTTTTTTTTTTTTTTTTTTAACTTATCGTCTGATAATTTAAGCTACGACTAAAGCTGGTACATCACATATATATATAAAGACAATAAATACGAAATTTAGAACCAATTTCACAAAGACCCAAAAGAAGTGAAATTATCAAAAGAGTACCATTAAATTTCAGAATTTCATATAAATATGTAAACTTTTGGTTATGTGTCTGACTGTTGGTTCATTTTACATAGTTATAGAAAATTTTACATAATTCATTCTAAATTTCTTACTTGTCTTTTCTTTACTTGCTCTTTTTTCTTGCCTTTAATGATTAATTTTCCTGAGCATATTGTGTGGAAATACTTGGGATAATTTTGTTTTTAAATAAAAATTTCTGATACTGTATACACACAGATGGAATGGGTTACCAGATTTTCTTATTCAGTTTCCAAGTACCTCACTTCAGTAAATTTGTGATAATGTTTTTTGAAGCAAAAGACCCTCTTTCTTTTTTGTAATTTGAGGATGAGGGGGAAATCAACATTAAATTGAAATCAGTATGAATGTGAATTAAATAACAGTTTAATTAGAATTAGTCATTGAAATACATAATTCACATGAATCTGTACTTAAACTAGACAGGTGTAGTTCTATAGAAAAAATATAAAAATCGAGACTAAATACTAATTCAATAAATGTGCATTTGCATGTAAAATTTCTACATCTGATATTCTTTCTAGTAAATTTACCATACCGTATTTCATAAAATTTTTCACAGAGCTATTTCTTCCTTTAGACAGACAGCCTTTGAATGCTTTTATCTTAATCAGCCAATTAACCCAAAATCATGACTTTAATTGAAGGAAATATGACAGAAAGTTTGTAATATGTAACAGGAATATATTTTTTAACAGTAAAAAGATTTTAGTAGATTTTTTTAAGGCTTTATAGAAAAATTTTTAAAAAGCAATGCATAATTGAGTTGGTATTTTATTGATATTGTTATCTATTTTAATAAACATTTTGTTTCCAGAATGAAACTTTGTTTTTATTTTATGTTTAAATTTTTGTATATTTCTTTTTCATTATACAAATGAATGAATATTTATTTCACTTTTAATTACCAGTTATTTGATTTAGGAAGCACTTGAATAAAATTCAATACTTTTAAATATCAGTAATTAATGTAGATTTGTAGAAATATTATAATTAGAAATTTATTCTTAAATTTGTAATAACACTAAAAAAAATAATTTCTTAGCAGCCTCAAATACATATTAAGAGATAGGACAATGATAATATGAATCTGTCCATTTTTAGCTGTTTTTTTAAATCCTAAAATTTCATAAATCTTGCATTTCAAAAGGATAATTATTGGGAGTTACAAAAATTCTTAGAAGGCATTTTATACTTGATTTGCCATAGCACTTGATCATCATCCTTGCTATGTTACCATTGTTTTTCCAAATAAAGTGTAAATTAAATAGAATGTGCTTGTGGACTTCTAAAGACACGAATGAATCTTCATTCATATATATAGTAGAATCAGCATATATTTTTTCACTGCTTTTGCAAAATTAAGGTTTATTTTATTAAATTTTATATTATTTTTAACCATTCATTTTTTTAATAATGCAATATATACACTGAAGTGACAAAAGTCATGGGATACCTCCTAATATTTTGTCGGTCCTCCGTTTGCCCGGCGAAGTGCAGCAACTTGACGTGGCATGGGTTTTTGGCACGAACTGACCTCTCGATGATGTCCCATAAATGTTTGATGGGATTCATGTCGGGCGATCTAGGTGGCCAGATCATTCCCTGGAATTGTCCAGAATGTTCTTCTAACCAATCGCGAACAATTGTGGCCCGGTGACATGGTGCATTGTCATCCATAAAAATCCCATCGTTGTTTGAGTATGTGAAGTCCATGAATGGCTGTAAGTGATCTCCAAATAGCTGAAGGTATCCATTTCTAGTCAATGATCGGTTCAATTGCACCAGAGGACCGAGTCCATGCCATGTAAAAACAGCCCAGACCATTATGGAACCACCACCAGCTTGAACAGTGCCTTGTTGACAACTTGGGTCCATGGCTTCGTGGGGTCTGTGCCACACTCGAACCCTACCATCAGCTCTTACCAACTGAAATCGTGACTCATCTGACCAAGCCACGGTTTTCCATTCGTTTAGGGACCAACCGATGTGCCCACGAGCCCACAAGAGTCGCTGCAGGCGATGTTGTGCTATCAGTAAAGGCACTCGAGTCAGTCTTCTGCTGGCATAGCCCAAGGAAGACAAATTTCGCCGCACTGTCCTATCGGACACGTCCCACATTGATTTCTGCGGTTATTTGACACAGTGTTGCTTGTCTGTGAACATTGACAACTTTACGCAGACGTCGCTGGTCTCGGTCGTTGAGTGCAGGTGGTCAGCCACTGCGCTGTCCATGGTGGGATGTTATGCCTGAAATTAGATACGCTCGGCACACTCTTGACACTGTGGATCTCGGAATGTTGAATTCCCTAACGATATCCGAAATGGAATGACCCATCCGTCTAGCTCCAACTACCATTTTGCGTTCACTACTCTGTTAATTTTTGTCGTGCAGCCATAATCACGTCAAAGCCTCTTCACATGTAACTTCGCATTTATACATTTTCTACGCGATACTACTGCCATCTGTATATTTGCATATTGCTATCCCATGACTTTTGTCACTTCAGTGTATATATTTTTATGTTTTTATAAAGAGATTTAAGATCTTTTTGATTTTGATACAAAAATGATAAACTTTGTGTGCAATCTGAATCAAAATTTATTTTAGATGTTTACTGGTTTGAAGTGATAATTTTTTTTAAAAAACAAAGTGATAATAAATGGCAAAATTTTAACTTTTGATATTAATAAAAGCTTAGTGTGTTGTAAACAAAAGTACAAGTTACCTGTATTTAACAGTAAAAGTTATTTTGTACAAATACATGCTTTCAAATATTGTAATACTCTCAAAAAAGTATTTGTCAAAAATAAAATAAATTCATATGTAAGAAAAAGTATGTGGAGAGTGAGGACTGGAATAATTTTGGGCACTACAAACAAATATAAAACTTTTTATTATTATTATTTTGGTTGGCCCTATCAAGCCAGTTCTGTTAAGTAACAAATAGCTCCTTTATATTACAGTTCATGAGTTCAGTGTTTATTCTTGATATTGATTTCTCAGAAATTTAATTATTTAAAAACGATTGGTATTTAACAAAAGATTTGATTATTATTATTAGGCTTTAAAGAAAATTTTCCCATACCATAAGATGCTCAGTCTTTAAAAATAACTACAATCTATTTTTTATCTCTCTTTTTTAAATTCCTTTATCTGTTCCCCCCCCCTTGCTCTCTGCTATTCCCAAAATTTACGGTTTTCTCCTCAAAAGATTGTTAGATTTTAATTCCTGAGTCAAACTATGAAAAACTTAGTATCAAAAACACATATTTGAAAGAAAAATTGATTCATATCTATTGTTAATATAGGTGTTGCATTCAGCCCCCACACCATAATTATTATAAGTCCATCACATTGATTAAAATTTTCTCTGTTTTAGTTGGTGCTTTTAATGCCAGTCTTCAATATCAGATTATTTTTACACATTTTATATTACAAATTTGTCTTCCTTAAATAGCACAAAGAGTATTTGCCATTGCTTTGTTTTGAATCAGAACTGTTAAAAGAGAGTTGAATTTTGTTATTTATTAAAATTTGTGTTGCTTGGTACTACAAATGACTTAACTTGATAGCTAAAAGCTAGACTATTTTAGCTATTTTACATTCCAAAACAAGTTCTAACATGATCATCTCATCACATATACTTTTCTAATGTAATTTTTTTATCTTATTATATTTTTATGATAAATAAATAGTTCTTATTTGAACTTCTGTTTTCTTAGCTGCATTGATTTATTTTATGTAATTTAGTGTTAAACCCTTTTGCATATATTACTTCCCCAGATTTTTCTAGAAATGAATTTTTTCCTCCCATGCAGGTATGGAAATTTTATATATTTTTTAACCTTAAGAAATTTATTAATAACTTTAAGTTAAAAAATAAAAGAGACTTTACAAGTGTATTTATCAACTTCTTGAACTAATCCTTCATTTATTTGGAAGAGTAAGGATGGCTATAGCAGATATGGAAAAAGCAACAAATAAAATTTAAAGGCTCATGAAAATTAAATTTGAAAACAATTATAAGGTTTCTCTTCAAAGGTCCTTTTGTGAAGATAAATTCTAGGAAAACTGATTGCTGGTTTTAAGCTTTACTTTTGCTTTAAAGCAATTTTCTGCACTAAAGTGCAGAAATTTCTTTCAGTATCAAATAACATAACCAATTTCAATTAATAATCTTAATGAATTTAAAAAGTACATTGAAATTTTCTTTGCATGTTGTGTAGTTACTGGTGAGATGAACATGCATTATGCAAATTAGCATTTTTTCCTTTTTCACGATAATCGAACACCAAAATTACAACCATTTCCTACACACAGTTGAACTCCAAATACCTCAATTAACGAGGCAGCAGCCCATCTAGATATTTTAGAAACTTTGACAAACAGTTTTCTTTTTCTGCATCTATTCCTTGCCAAATCAAGTACATATTTACTATAATGTAAATAAGGGAATTCTAATTTTTTTAAATCATACTCCATCTGAACAAAGATCATATAAGAGATTTTATTTCCTTAAAACAAAATACAATGCACATTTTTTTTTTTTTTTTTTTTTTACAAAATTAAGCAAAGAAATAACACTTACTTGGCTAAACATATGTTTATTTCAACTGAAAAAAAAATTATGGTTATTATTATTTATTAATATGAAGAAATTATTTATATAAGTGTGTCATATTATAAAGCAAAAATTCCTTCATGGAGAGCAAGTGGCCATAATATTTCACATATTTAATCCACTTTTGAAAAAGAGCACTTTTTTAAATAAGCAATATTCTTCCTGTAAACAAAGAACAACAGATTGGTACATAGTGAATAGTTGTGCTTTTTTTAATGTTAAAAATCTGTATATTTACAAAATACTTGAAGTAATTGATGTATTGTACACAATTTAAATTAAGTATGTATATTGCACTGTCTTTACAGTATTACCTCTTTCATACTCAAATTGACAAAAAATTAAAACTCAACAATGACCTTAGTTTTACAAAGCCCATAAAAATAATTGATCTAGATATCTGGAGTCCATATAATTGCAGATCCACAGCATAGAATTGGATATTAAGCAACTACAGCCTTCATAAATGCAAATGGGTAAATTACTCGTTTCAGTTTTATAATTGAAATTGGCATTTATTAATTAAAAATTGTCTTAATATAGTGGAACACTTACTTGTAGCCTATATATATTATATTCAAATTAATATTTAGGTGCATGTAAATTATTGACCTACTGTAAGTACCAGTATCACAAATTAATATCAGTACATGTCTATTGTATTTTAAACAGTAATTAAAAAAAATTACTGTGACATTACATTTTGAAATTTTTATAAGGAAGAAAAAGCAATGTTGCAATTTCTTTTGATTATGCATTGTGCCGTCAAATTATTCAATTTTAAGAATAGCTCATTGTATCTTTTAATATGCCAAAAAATTGTTTCTACTTCATATTTCCATTATTCAAAATTATTTTACTGATTTTGATACCCAAGAATATTTTCTTGGTATTTCAATCACGGCTCTTCAAATATTTTTTAAAAGATATCTTCAAATTTAATGGAATATATCAAAGGTAACTTTATCTGAATTTTTTACACAGCATGAAATGATCATATGGGATAGTTTAATTTATAGTGTAAATTCAAGTGATTACCTGAAACTATATTTCAGCAAATCACATGTTATAAGTGGTCAATAAATTACATTCACCCTCTAAAATATGGATGTGTGAATGAATTATCCTTATAAATTTAATACAATGCTGTATTTTATATTATTTATAAATAAAACATTTTTATGAAACGAAAGTTGTATTTTTTAGTATAAACCAAACAGTGAATATGCAGAACTCTTTCATATTAGAAATTATTTGATGTTAGAAGTAATAAAAAAAAACCTTTGGAAACTTTTAATAAAAAGTCATTTTTACAATAAGCCATCAATTTAGGTTTAACAGTTGCCTATAATAACGGAAAAAGAGGGCTTGTAATACCATGACATATGACATTTTATTTCAGATTTTTAATATTAGTAGAAGTTTCCAATTATAAATATATATATATTAGGGTCACTCTGTATAAAATTACTAAATTATGCAATTTATTTATGGGGCTGTGGGTGGAAATGGAATAGCTACTCAAAAGAGATATTTGAGAATCATTCTCAGTACTTTCTTTGAGCATCTGTTCAGTTTTATCCCTGCCCATGTCAACGAGCTGAAAGTTCACATAGCAATGTGTACTGCTTGGAATTCGCATAAGAAATGATAATTTATGCAAGAAGAATGCTTTTATCTATCCAGTAGTGCCCTATACCATCTCAAGCTATTTTCATACACATTACATTGGTGAATTGATAGCTATATTCTTGAATATTGATTGATTTGAACAGTTTCAGGTAACAGAGCTATATTCCAGTAAACTGTTTTGTTTGCGAATAGGTTGAATCTTTGATTAAGTCAAATTATTACATCCACGTGTTTAACCACTTAACTGAACTACTTGCACTTAATGACCTAGCCTTCTTTGGGCACCCAACATTGTCCAAGGAACAGAATATAAGAATATGAAAAAGTCAGAAGAACTAATAAATCACTGTTGGTTGTGCAGTTGAAAATCAGGAGTTTCTGATCTTTGTGAGAAATTGAAAGTCTGTGTTAAAAATTCAATGTAAAACTTATTTAAATGAGTTTTTTCCACTTTATCCAAATGTTCAAAGAATAAAATTTTGAGATTTTTAATTTGTTAAAAGAAGATAAGTGCAAAAAATATTTCAACATTAAAGGAATCACTCTTCATTTTTTAATAATAAATACTTGGTAATGTAGGTATGTAAGCTAAATCCCCGATACCTCTATTTACAATGCATCAACACCTTTACTGCCAATTACACACTGGCACATGATGTTGTGGTATTATCTAATACATGTGCATTGTGAATATAATGTTAATATTTTGTTTTCATATTGGTTTCCATTATATCTTAAAGTATGTGTAATTGTATCAGTGTGGTAGTAAATGTAATATTTTTGTTTTGTTTTTATGAAAATTTGTTTCAAAACTTTCTTATAGTATGAGTGACACAAATAATAATTTACCACAGCCTTCTCATCCATAATGAGCTACATGCGAGTACTAAAGACTTCAAAAATAGAAAAACAAAAACTTGCAAAATATTTAGAAGCCAATTTATCACACAAGTGCAAGATTGCATTCAATCCCTTGGGAGAAGAAAAATATGTCTTTGATGCAGATGATTCTGAATATTTGGATAATTATAGTCATGCAAAAATTTCAATGCAGTAAGAATCTGTTTTACTAGAAAATGTAATTTGGGAAGATGAATCAGTACTAATGAAGCTCTTTCCTTATATTTGAGTGGCGTCTGGCAAAATTTCGTATACTACCCTGATAGTGAATATGTTAAAATAACAGCAGGTCATTCCATTTTACTTGACGAAATATTTCTCATTCCAAATCTTTAATGAGGAAAAAATGAAGATTTTAAAAAATACTAGTTCATATGATATTTAACTCCTTTAAATAGTATTTATTAGTTTACCAAATTTAAAACACATAATAATACAGGTTCATTATTAACATATGCATTATGATAAATCACGGAGCTACCTAGTTAGTTACTCATATTAGTGCCCTATCTAGTTATACTCATAATGTGACTATCATTGGCTTAGGTTATTTTTAACCTGAACAAATTTTATGTATTATGTATAATATATATATATTAATTATATATACAGTCAAAAGTCATTAATTCGGACCTCAAAGCTAAAAACTTTCTGCGCATGCGCACAGGCGTTTACACGTGTGCATAAGACCTTTACGACTGCGCATATGCGTGTGCGCACGCGCAGAATATGTTTTCGCGTGCGCGTTTTATGTATAACGGACGGTATAAGCTAAAATTATCTATTTCAGTTAATGTTGATGATTGCGTTGTTCCTTAACCTTAGAATTGGATCCGGCTTATTATTTTTTGCAGACTGTAAGAGCAATTTTATAAAAACAAACCTGAACTTTCGATTATGTCAAATAGAATTTCCGATGCTGGAGCTCCCAAAGGATCTACAAAACGAAAGTATGTTTCGATGTCCATCAAAGAAAAAGTGGAATTGCTGCAAAAAATGGATAAGATATGAAGAATGTGACAGAGAGGTTAGTGAAAATGAAAAAATTTCGATTGACAAGTTAGTCGGTATTCTCGGCACAGCAATTACGGGACTTGAACAGCGGAACTTTGTAACTGAACAAGAAATTATGTCTGTTTATAGAATTAAAGAGAAAGTAAACACATAAAACGAAGCAACTTAAACAACTTACATTGAACGAAATGTTTAATAAAGTAAACAAATAAATATTAAGCTTTTTTTTTTTGTAAATTTTGATACCCTTTAGATCATAATTGTTCTTTATTTCATAAATTGCAGTTTCATATTTTTAATTTTAGAATTTCTGCATGCCATCTTACAAGATTTAAACTGCTGATCTATAATCCGGAATCGCCGAAGTCCCGATGAGTCCGGATTAACGACTTTTGACTGTATATGTAATAATAAAAGCACAATGAAAAGCCGGAGCAGTGTCGATGCTTGCTTAGATCCATATTGAAGAAGAATTTTGATTGCGTAGTATGCTAATAATGTTAACTTGGTAATATTTAAGAACTTGGCAGTCAATGCAGTTTTAATTCCATTTTTATTTGCATTTGATATTTGTGGCCACAATCACTCGACACTCTAGTCGTGCCTCTCCACAGAAGATTTACAAATGACGCAGTTAAGACCTAAGCACTATTATTAGTACAGATAGATGAAGTTCCCAAATGAAATAAAAAATATAAGAGGTTATAGTGAATTAAATTTAGAAGTTTGCTTTCATATTTTTTAGCTTACATATATATATATATATATATATATATATATATATATATATATATAATTATTCGATTATGCATTTCATAAATATTTTTAAAGATGATAATACAACTGGCATGAATGGAAAAATTAACTACATATATGGCAATGAATGTAGCCAATAGCTTATTTTCAGTTTTAAAGCAATCAGACTTATTTTGTTATAGTTTAATGAAATTGCATTTGTTGTAACCAATACTAAGAAAAATAAAACGGCTTCATTGTTGATAACTGTCTTTTTACAAGTATATGCACAGTAAGTTAAACACTTTTACTCAGCTTTGACCATTTATTTGTCTGCAAAAGTGATACCACTTGTATTAAATACTTTTGTTATAGTAAAGAAATATATTTAAAAAGTCTTAAAATTATTAACTTATTTTTTTTTGCCATTCTGCATAATTTTATGCTGCAAAAAAGCACTGAAAAACTGCTGAAAATCATGTATGAAGAGCTTAAAAAGTACTTGAACCTATATATTGATATTTATGCCAAGTCCGAAATTATAACTATATGTATATGTACAACTCATTAACATAAAATAACAAGCAAGACAATACACAAATAACTCAAATTTATTACATTTTAATGAAATATTAATTACAGTAATTGAAAGTCACATGTTTAATTAATAATATGTGAATATGAATTAAATAAAATTCGGTTGGCATAAAAAATTAACATAATCTTAAAGATTTTGACTAAGACTACAGTTAAAATAATTGAAAAATATCACATATATTTTCATAAAAATACTTTTGTTGAAAATCAAAATAGAGTATTTGATTTTGCAGGAATGATGTGCGTAGAAAAGATGGCAAGCACGTTTAGCAAAAGTTATCAAAAACAATACAGCACAAAGAAAAAAATTATTTTCTTATAAGCTTTAAACGATGCCTTTCAAATATATAAATATTGATTTTTATGTAACTGTCACACACTTTTCATATAAGAAAGGTAAACTAATATTTTGCTGTAAAGTTTTTGATAAAACAAATAATAGAAAATGTGGCAAGTAAGCAGATTAAGTTATGATATATGTACAATGTTATTTACAGAAATATACCTAAATTTATAAATACAATTAGATTCTATATGGCAAAAAGTCTAAAATACTACTTCCTAAGGGAAAAATCCCTACATAAGTTTTAACCCTTATAATCTAAGTTGCAGGAAAAAGCTGTTGTATAAGAACTTAAAGTAATTAATAGTGCTGCAGTTAAAAAAATTAAAATGCTTGTGTGCATTTGTATTATTAAACACATTCAAGATAAATTCTCATAAATTTCAAATAACTGAATAATATTAATGCAAACTGAGAATGAGGCAGATAATTCTTCAAAGAAATTATTATATATCCAAACATTTAAAAAAGGAGAAAAGGAAGATTAATAAATTATTTTTAAATAATGATTTATTAGTATGGCTTTCAAACATTGTAAAATTTAAAAATATGATGAGAATATAATTTACAATTCATAAAAAGCTCTTAATTACTATGCAGATAAAAAGACTTGTATGAAAAATTTATGTATTTATTATATTCAAAATAATAATCATTTTCCCAGTAATTATAAATATATATGCATATATACAATTAAAATACTGTATATTATATTTATATTATATAAATTATATATTTAGAATTTATTTAAGAAGTTCACAAACATAAAAATATTTTATTAGATATAATACTGTTTTGGTTATAAAAAAACTGTAAAACACATTCTTTTACAAGTAGACATATTTCATGTGAAACAATGCCTATACAGACCTCGAGTACACACTTTATAAATCAATACATAAATTGCTAATCATATAGTATGCAATCTACCACTTTTAGTCATTAATTTTTTAGATGACAGTACTAAAATTGGTTGTCATTTTAATTATTTTCTTTTCTCTCCATTTTATCAAAGGTTTGAATTTAAAAAATAACATTTTAAGAAAGAAATTAATAACTAACTAAAATCAGTAGATTGCATGCTACATGATTAACTATTAATATTTTCGCAGTTTTTTAATATATAAATACCTTGGCACTTGAAATACTGTAATTATTTATGATCAAGTTGAAACAACTTATTTCTGGATCTAAGATTACAGGGTCAAAACATACAGCAAAATTTCTTAGTTAAATACTAAAGTAGATATTAACTTCGTTGGAAGGATTATATTTTGAAATTTTACAGTAATAAGCATATAACTTTAGGAAACTTACAATTACTTCTACGAAGACTATATGGCTATTCAGTATTAAAAGTGTGCTCCATGTTAATATATTGTGCCATAGTAACTAAGTAATAGCATTACATGAAGCATATTGAAACACTGCAATAAAATTATTAATAAAGTTATTTGGCCTACCGAAAAGCAGTTTGAATGTGAACTGAATATTTATGGCATTTCATCAGTTTGTTTTTTAACAAATCAAAGTTTGATAACTCATAAAAATCACATTACATACCTAAACTCTCCAAGGAAGACCAAGATTTAATTCCCGTACCGTGAAATTCATGGAAATTATGTAAAGAATTTTATAGTGAAGAGCATTGTAAACTGTGTTACTCTTCAGTTGTTCTTAAAAAAGTCATTTCACAAGGATATAGGGATCAAATTTTAAAAAGTGTAATTTTTTACACAGTAAAATTCATATAGAAACCATAAAGAATTATTTCAGTTTTTTGTAATTTTATAAAAATAAGTTTAATTAGCAAATATGCTCCAATAAGGGTTAAAAGATGAAGACTATAAGAATCTCAATTTTTAAAATGCAAAAATGCATAGTAAAGTAATGAATCTCTGCTCCCAAATAAATTTTTCACAGAATTTTGAATAACTCATTTATCAAAATTTTTTACAAATGTTCCATTTTCATGAAGTAGCAAGCTATTAAACTATTATGCCTGTTGAAGATATTATTAATTATAATCATGAATTAGAAATTCTTTCTTACATTGAAATGTATAGTAATCATTATATTAATTCTTTCTCAGAGACTGAAGAAAGCAGAAACTTTGATGATAAACCAAAATTAAAAGTTACAGAAAAATATTCTCAATATTAAAAAATTTCAGTTAACAAAATCTTGGGCAAACTCTACTTGAATATACTTGGGATTCTACATGCAGAGATATACGCATAAATATATATAACAAAGTTCGCTGGATAATACTGTATATATTAGTAATTAATTTTTTATATACAACTAATACTGAAATATAAATAAAATGGAGAATATGCAGTAGTACATTAGAAAAATGTTGCATATATTGAATGATACAAATTCATGGAAGCATTCATAACAGTAATTTTAATGGAGAATTAGATGAAATATGGATAATATATTTTGTTTGTCATTTTATAACATTTTATTTCACCAACAGATACGCTGTGTGAAAAATTAATGTAATCAATAACAAAAACAGTACTTTAAAGATAATGGCTTATAATTTTTCTAAAATAATATATTTCCAAACATAGAACAAAAATGTAGAAATTTATCAAAATTTTGGTCTATTATATCAAAAATATAAATTGCATTTCTAAAATAAATTACTTTCAACAGCGTGAATGCAATTATTTGCAGGGATGATAAAATGATCTTGAAAATCATGGGAGTATAAATTATTTTGTATGCAAGGAATTTGACAAAAGCAATTTGGGGCATGACCTCCATAAGTTGGTGATAATACTGATTTTGGCTTATTGAGGAAGATATATAAAGTAAAGAAAATCAGCATCATTCACACATAAGGCAAATTTACCTTGTCAGCTTAAAAAAACTGACATACAGAAAATTTTAAACTATAGAAATTTAATTAGTCAAGTTTCTAACATTAGAAACACATACAACTAACCTCAATGGGGGGGGGGAAATATTCCCATTTAGTTGGTTGAAAAAGACATATCCAAAAGAAAAGAATGACATGCAATAACTTGATAATGTAAATGGAAAATTCACATTTATAAAGTTTGATGCTACAATTATTAAGTACTAAATGATTAATTTTCATGTATATTGCAAATATTGGCAACTGTAAATTACATCCTTTTCTGAAAAGATTTAAATGTAACATATAATTATGTAATATCCATCATGAAATGCAAATAGAATGTTAAATATTAATAATAACTAGTGATTAAAAATTCTAAATATTCCACTAGATTTCTACTTTTTTAAATGTTCTAATCTAAGATGGACAGCATATGTATTTATCTCAAAAAAATATACTGTAGAAATTTAAGAAAGATGTGCAGCAAACATTAAAGAAACAAAATTAAAGATGACAGGATCTTGAACATCTATTTTTTACTTGATTGCATAATTGAGATAAGTTCAAAAACTGGATATTTTCAATCTCTTAGGGCACCATTGATTGTCACCATCATCTTGCGAGAACCTAAAATATGGTCAGCAAAAATATAATCCAATAAACAGCAGTACACAATTCTAAGAACCTGATACACTAAAGGGGAAACTTTTGGAACTATCAAAAAAACCATACTATAAAATTCTTTTTTTTTTTTTTTTTTTTTTTTTTTTTTTTTCATTAATATGAATTCTTAAAAAGAGCACAATATTGAAATCAGTTTAGTCAGATGAAGCATTCAGTGCATACATTGATAGAATAAATACATTTTATAATATTATTAAACTGTGTAAATACATATTTTAAATAATAAAGATTATATAAAACTTAAAATGTTTCAAATAAAAATTATAAACTACTAAATTTTCCTTCTTCAAAATGTTAAAAAAAGTGCAGTACGTGTTACTCTTTACTTTCGAATAAGCATGTGTTTAAATCAAATAAATTGCATTAAATTACAGCTCACTAATAGCTAATATGATATGAAACTTTCAGAAATGAGGTTTTGTAATTTACAGGATTAACCCTTGATTTCAAAATAGTCAATCTGGAGATGTTAAATGGCCATAAACAAAATTAAAATATAAATAAATTATACTTAATTAAAAATAAAAAAATAATTATTGAGGAACAAATTACCAGCTCTATTTCTATGTTCACACAACCAAACTCCTTGCCAGCTTCCTAAATTCAATTCTCCATCAGTTATCGGTATAGTCAAATTTGATCCAAGGAAACACGACTTGATATGAGCTGGCTATAAGTAAAAAAAGTACTTAATATTGTATTAAAAATTCCCTTTATTTGATAACTATACATTTTCGCATAGAATGTTCTATAAAGATTACACAGTTTGTATTTCCCTAGAGCTGACTACAAACCCATGATTCCAATTCAAGAAATGAACAAAATAAGGTAGACTTTCAGACTATAATAATTTCAGTCACTGGGCAGTAAGAAAACATTTACAAAAATTAAAAATTGTATATGAGTTCACTTCAGCTTCTTTCCATTTCAGTAACAAAGTCTCAAATAAAAGCAGCTGTTCCTCAGCCTACTAATGATATTTCAGGGGGAAAAGAACGTGGTTCAAATTATTCAAAACTGTCAGCATATAAAGCTGTTAATATTAATTAACTTATGTGAAGCAAAGAAAAGTTGCTTAGGGATTAAATATAACTACACGTCATTAACTATAAGCATTTTAATTTCAGGACATTCACAAACGGTAATTTAAAATTTTGATTGATATCTTGAGTAATTTTAGAGTATGAGGATGAATAATTTCTATTTACATAATTCAACAATAAGTAACATTTTCTCTATGGAATTCATATAAAAAATTAAAATTTTGTATTTTTTTGCTGCAGGTTCAAGAATAACACACATGACCAAAAATATCAACACGAACTTCCAATTCCACAATGTGGAAACATTTAATGAATTAAAAATAAGCATACACAAAGACACGTGGAATATGTAAGCTCTGTTGGAAAAAAAAAAAAAAAAAAAAGTTCAGTTTCCCCATGGAGATAAATTTGTAATGCAGAATACCTCTTTTTCTGCACTTTTTATTTAAGTACAATCTGTTACTGAATGCCTCTGGTCACGCTTTGGTTTTGCTTACAGAAATGGTTCCCAACAGCTAAATTGCTAAGAAATACTTATATGCAAGGATGAAAGTGACTGCCTTTCTATTGACGAAAGCAACAGCACTGATGAAAACTGTATCCAACTATTGTTATTTCTTTTTAACTTTGCAGCTTCAGATATTAAATGCAATCCGTGTCCTTATTTTAAAAGTTTCAACAGGTTTCATCATAAAAGAGCTCAAGAGCTAATCATTTAAAACTTAAAAAAAAGGGGGAAGTTCCACACGATAATTTTTTAGTGATTGATGTAGAACAGAGATCTCCAAACGTTTTTGATTGTGTAACCCTAAGACAAAAACAATTATAAGTTGTATTCCTTGTAATATAATATAATGTAAAATATTATATAATAGTATTACATTTTATTATTAATATAATATATAATGCATCATAATATCATATATATGTTTGTTTTGACACAGTAACCAAGAAGCTCACGCTCAGGTGATTGTGAGCCTACTTCTTTGGTGTAGCCCCCCAAGTATCACCTGGCATACACCACACTGAAGACCACCAGTGTATGCATGCACCAAGAATGGTAGGCTTGAAATTGATGTTTCACGTGTCTTGGAAAAAAAAAAAAAAAAAAAAGCTCAGATTTGCAGATTATGGGGTGTAACTGTCACCTATTAAATTTCGCAGCTGAAAAAAGTACAGCTTCTTCACAAATAATTATAAGTGTCATTGTCAATATTTATAACAACCTTGAAAAGAGTTTTAAAAGCAAAGAAAACTGAGACAATACCAAAGCTTCATAATACAGAAATAACAGACACTTTGAAGCACATATGTACACTGTGCAAAAGAAAAAAAAAGGGGGGACAGTTTTACATCTCCGGTTCTACTGGGTCGACTGACGAAATTCAAATTGCGTTTTTCATGTCTTGAAAGCGTGACTTAGGCTATATAAATTAGATTTATGCATAGCATTGTTCTAACATAAAGGTATTTTGACACAAAATTGGACTTTTTCTGAAATAACATACCAATTTTTTTTTTATTATTTCAATTATATGACTCAAATTATGCAAAAATATTAAATTTTGTAATATTTGGTACAAAATTTGGTGCAGAAATTCAAAAATTTATCTTTGCAAATTTTTTCAGTTTGCGCCAAGAATAATTCACTCGGCGAACTTCTAAATATATGGCAACAAATTATCCTTTTCCTTCCATTGTAGAACGGGAAAAAAAGGTACACCATTCTTACTTTCAAATAATTTTAACAAACTGCCTAAACCACATTTGACATTATTATCGCTTTTAACAGAGATGCCAAATTTCAAAATGCGCCAATATATAAATTTGCGTATATCTTCAGAAATTTTGAATAAAAAAATTGTAATTGTTTGCAAGTATGCTTAGAAATACATCTACTTTTAAGATGATGGTAAAAATTTTATAGACTATAATTCAAAATGTTTTTCGAAAAATTTATAAAAATTATTTTAAAATGCAAATTTTAAAAATAAATCATAAAAAATGGACGAATTTATTTGAAACGAGCCTAAATTTTGAAATGTGAAAGGAAAAATAAAAAAAGAGATATTAATAAATATATACCAAACTCAATCAATATTGAGTAGCTAAAATTTTGAGAGCTAATTTTTTAAAAAACTACTCGTGTGATTGGTAATTTAAGTCACAGAATATCAAAATATGGGAAAAAATTCGCATATCATTTCAGAAAAAGTTTGATTTTGTGTCAAAATACCTATATTAGAACAATGCTATATATAAACCTAATACATACCCTACGTATTAGTTTATATACATCCTGCTTTCGAGACATGAAAAATGCAAGTTGAATTTTGTCAATCTCCCCAGTAGACCAGGAGACATAGAACAGCCCCCCATTTTTTTTTCCCACAGTGTACATGCTAGTTATCATTACAGAAATGTTTATCTAAAATCTCTGACTAGTAGGAACCAATTTCTTACATTTTTAAGGAAGAAAAAAAATACTTTTACAGTCAAGATAAAAAGTCTATTGAAAAAATGCAATTAAAAGTATGGCTACTACTACAGTTAAAAATAATAAGAAAATAAAGTAACCTCTTTTATACGGATCAACTTAACTGGCAATTCTCAAAAGAATACAAAATAAAATAAGAGTAAAATTGATACAGAGGTCTCTCCAAATAATAATAATAATAATAAATAAATAAACTGCTCAACAATGGAAAAATTTGCTAATAACTCTAAGTCTCATGGATAATGATTATTTATGTTTTGTCTTTGTACCTTAACAAAGCTATCTGCTTTTTAATATACTTCATTTTGACTTCATTTGATATTCCCAACTTAGTTCTGCAGCAAAGAACTGCATTAATTCACATGTTTCATTCAATGATTAGAGATTTGTTTAGAGAAATTCTGCAATGTTTGTTAAACTTTTGTTTTATGATTTTATGTGTTGTGTGAATTATAGACAAACAGAAAATTAGAAAAATGCTGAAGATTTTTTAATATAAACTGCAGCTGAAAGTAGTGCAAAGACCTTCCAGATGAAGATAAAAATACATTTATTTACATGTTAGAAGTTACTTCTGACAAGTATGTGATTACATACTATAGAAATTTATAATTAAAAGTACAGTCATTTTACATGTGTGTGTTAAAGTGGCAAATGTTTCTACTCCAGCAATTGAATCTTTCTCTGATGCAAGATATCTTTTTAATAGGTTTCCAGTTTTACATCACTTGGTTTTCAAAGATGAAGGTACTGATGTTGCAACAGATAAATTGCAACTATAATTTCACATTTTACAATTAGGGAATTAAGTTACAAGAGAAACAGCAAAATTTAATATTGTGTAAAACTTCATTTGAAAATGCTGAAGTGTAGTGAACTGCATAAATTAATAATGGCCATCTCAACAGTTCCCCATTGTAATGCAGAATATGAGAGAATTTTCAGCACTGTTCTCAAAACAAGGACAAAGTATCCAGTATGGATGGATCATGGCACACTGGAAAAATCTAATGAGGTTGGGGAAAAAAAAAGGCCTACACTGCAATCATTACGAGCAAAATTATGATAATTTTTTTCAAAGAAAACAAAGTTTGCTACTTTGTTAATAATTTTATGAAAACAAAGTATTATTTTTCCATAAATTGTCTCAAATAATAAAAATATTTTTAATATATAAATATATTTTACCAACTGCATTAAAGTTTTGCAACTGTGCTATCAGACTTAATTGCAGTATAGTTTATTACTAATAAAAAAAACCTTTTGTATGTTTTTGCTATTTAAAAATTATCCTTGTCACTAAAAAAATCACCTGATTTTTGAGTTTGAAAGGTTGACATGCTTATTAACATAAAAACAAATATTCAGCCAATAATATTATTTTCAAAGATGAATCATACTTTACAAAGGAATAAGTGTCTTGAAATGAGTGAATAATTCCATACCTTTGTTGAGGAATGCTACATCTCTCAAATCAGGAAAAACTACAGTAGCAGAAACAGGTTACAATTACAGCAGAAACTACAGTTACTGTATTTAGAGAGCAGTTTTTTACAATAGTCAAATACCCATGATAGTCCTCTGTACTGTCCTTATGGTAATAGTACATTGGCATGACCATTTTTATTACCACACATTTCCAGCATGTTTTTTAATACAAAATTTGAATGAGCAATGAATGCATGCGAGAAAAGAAAGAAATCATTACAGTTTTTTGGGTACTCCCCCCCCCACTTTGTATGTGTGTCTTGAAAGGTTCTACAGGAACGTACATGCTTTAGTAGGAATTTTTCAATTATGAGAGAAATTAATATTTTAGTCTATTTCCAAAAATGTCAAAATCTATATATTAGTTTTCCTCAGCTTACAAATATATTATCAAATCTGATTCATTCTATAGCGTGGAAAACGTACTTACATCATTACAACAGAATATTACAATTGGCATTGAAATTATTGACAGTTTTCGGATAACCGGCTCTTGGCGACCTCGCTACGGCGGCCGGTGGGGGCGATTTCCGCCAAACCCGGCTACCGACCCCGACAACTTTCTGCTGACGTTTAGGTTACTGTAGAATCCGGAGTATCGGGAGGGATTTAGGGAAAACTTCTGAGGGCTCATATTGAAGGTCACGTGACCATTTTTCTTCGCCGGGTATCCAAAATGAGCCAAATTATTATACTGATAGCCACAAAATTAAGGGAAAATTAACAAAATAAAATATACCATATCATCTGGGCCTTCACAGGAATGTCTGAATGGAGTACTCTGAAAACAAAAACAAAAAATTTTAAACAAATTTTTATTACAGCTTAATTACAGAATTAAAATGACACAAACCTTTTAGCTCTCTTTTTTATTTTACTTTTTATTTATTTGTTCATTTTGCTACAAAATAAAATGCTAGTGAAATTATTTTTTTTCTGATATTTACATAATTTAAAAAATTTTAAGAGTAATTTTATCAACAATCATTTCCTAGTTTCTACAAAACAAAGAATCTTAATATTAGATTAAAATATAAATGCTTACCTCAGGTACAAGTTCTGTTAAGAATGCTTCCATGTCTTCTCTGAAAAATACGTACTGTATATATTTCTTATGCAATTTTCATCATAAAATAATTTTAAGATTTCTAACAATACAAATTTTCTACATTTTGTTTTACACTTCGACTGTAAATCAATTTAATAATAAAGTAATCTAACTCCTGAGTCTGGTGATACACAATTCATGAACAAAACTTTTTTTGAACCAATGACAACAAAAAACCCTTTTTAACATTTATTCTTAATTTCACTCATATATTAAACAAAAGAGAATGAAGATAATTTTAGACATTTAACTAAAAATCAATAATTACAACAGTACTAAAAATATCTTGATACACCCATTCATAAAAACTTGCAGTTTATTAAGCAGGCTGTAGCTGTAAAAATGTAATAATTTTTTTTTAATGAATCTCGTATCTATTAGTTGCTAAAGTCCTTTTTAAAGTTATTCAAGAAAATTCATCCACAGCTTTCTTAATAATAGTAATAATAACCTATATAACTACACAAGATATCCATACTTTGAATTTCTGAGGTATAGCATTGATGTGACATATCTGAAGCTCATTTTTACGCTGATGACTAGCATTTGATTTTATCACAATACATTTAATTAAAAATTGAGAACCTTACTTTCTGATAGGTCTAGATATTATTTTACATTTTTGTTTATGAGAAATACTATGTTTTATTTTTAAGCAAGTGTATAGAAGAAAATTTATTTCAAGTACAACACTTATTCTTATCTATTCCTTTAAATGTTGCCTTAATGATAGTTTTAATTATGCCATGGTTGCCAAGCTCAAAGTACGAAAAACCAGAAAATACTTTTATAAAAAACTAGTAGTTCCTAGGAGGTTTTTGCACACCACGGCAGCTCCACTTCCAAAGAACACCAAATTAACTCAAATGTTGCATTGATTCAGATTATTTAGCTATTTATATGATTGACATAAAAGATATTACTATTTAATTAGGTATTCTAAATTTTATGTTTCTTGGCTAATTTTATTTTGTAATTTTTCTTAAATTCTTATGCTGAGAAAATCCCAATAAAGCTTTAATTTATCAAAACACTTTTAAATGCAATGAAAATAAAATTAATAATTAATACACAGGCTATTTGTAAGGATAAACTAACAGTGAACCATATATTAATATAAAACAAGATTGAATACGAATATTAACTGATTAAACATTGCTGAATATTCATATAAATGTCTATAATAGATTACGGCAATTCAGATCAAACAAAATTTAATATAAATTATGCATTAGTGGGAAATAAAATTTGCCCACTTAAAGTTTCATTATTTTAAGAAATTTCATGTACTGCTAACACTTTCTTTAATGAAGGCTTAAAATTAAAATCCAGAAAATTATGTGATCTAATGGAAAACTGGAAGATGTGATAAAAAATTGGCCATCTCCCAATGTAAGCAGATGAATTTACAGTTATGTTATGCATTCCATAATTAAATATGTTACTATTACAGTCATTACACATCTCTTCAATGATTATTATTAAATGATAAAACAGTATAAAAGATTTTTAAAAGTTTTAAACTGATTTAAATATTATATCACAGACTGTTGGCTTATTTAAAAAAAAAAAAAAATATTTTTATGAACTTAACAATCCACTGTAATACATATAATGGGATTCTTAATAAAAACTTTATATTGTAATCTACAAAACTTTAGTAACACAAAATGAACTACCCTTTTTAAAAATAAAATACACAATGTGTCGATTATGTAAATAAGGTCTTTACTCAGCATTAATTTTCGCAACTGTTCGCCATAGACATATACTTCCAGTTACAAAAATAATTTAAAACCATGCAAATTTTCACGTTTTGGCATTTTTTAATTTAAGGATATCAGTTTTATACAAATTATGAAATTTATCTTTTTATGTATTCCTCTGCACCCTATACTTAGATAAAATCTGTACTCATTATAAAAAATAAAGCACAAAATGTGTGACTTCCACATGAAAAAATCTGATCACAATATTTGATATTAAAGTTGGGATCCTATTTAGGAACAGCACAGAAATTGAAGATGAAAATGTTTGCATGTGTACATAAATAAAAATAAAATATCAGTTTAGAAAAAGTTTTTCTGGATTAAGAGATTATGTGACGAGCATTACTATACAGATTACTGTGAAAAGCAGAGGTCAACATAATTTTTTTCAAAATGAAGATTTGATAGAACTTGTGTTTTAGAAAACACTGGGAGGCTTCAGTATAGGCGCACTGCCAACTTGTACTATTATTTGCAGTAACTAAAAATGAAAAATGCCACCCAGATGGTATACTGGTTAGAGAAGCCTACTGCAGTAACCAAGGGTTTGGGTTTGAATCCCGGAGAAGGCATGGATGTTTTCAAATGTATAGTGTCTGTGAGACATGAGCACACTCTAAATATGTGGCGAGCCAAAAGTCCTCTCGAGAGGTTGGTGGCAGGGGAAGAGGTGTTGGAGACCCTTGGACAGTCCCACCAGGGTGTTCTCCATTCAAATTGAGGACGAAATTGAGCAAAGTCGTACTGTCACTATACGATGCTAAAGGCTCTTGCCAACGATAAGCGCAATCTTGCTCTCTTTGCCAAGATGAATTTCGTACGCTTGTTCTGACGTTGCTGTCAGACAAGTTAGATAAGTCACAACACAAAAATAAATATTTATAATTTAATGAATTTTTTGTGGATTACTACATAATAATTCTAAAGTAGTAAAATTTTATGAGAATAGTGATAATGTACTTTTAGATGTTGAAAACTTATAAATTAATTGCATGAAAATTCTTTCAGCATACTAAAAATAATAAAATTATAAATTAAATCACAAAATAATATAATTGAATGGTAATGAGGGGGGGGAATCTACCTTGAATTATTGTTATTTATTTTTTAACCAATCCCTCAATGAAAAATGAAAATGACATGTCAAATTTTGAAATTACAATTATTGCATTATGTCTGCTGAACTGCATATAAATCGCATTGTATTTCCTCTGAATAATAAAATTAAGAGGTTTTTTTTAAGCAATCACTGGTTCCAATGTACAATTTGTTAATATCAGTTAGTGCACATTATTTTTCCAGTGGTATATGTGCTGTGAAAGATACATGTGCTGTGAAATATTAATTAACCAAACAAAAAGTTTATTCAAATATCTGGTTGTAACGAAAGTTTTCCGCCAAAAAACACTCTTTATAAAGTTAAAAAAGAAAACATGAAAGCAGTACCTTTAGAGCAGGTAGTAATCACCACCCAAATCTATGATTTTCTGCCAACGTTTTGTTAGATTTTCAAAACCTTCAGCTCAGAAACTAGGTAGCCACAAGTTCAAAAACAGATTTGGGACATCCTGTGCAAAATGGAACATAGCACTACAAAGGTGTGGCCAAAAAAATCCCATTTGAGTCCATACAGATTCCAGCTGGTGAATGCAGACACATGTGGTCTTGTATTATCTTGATGAAACATTACATTTTTGCAGTGGAACTTGATGTTTTTCTTTGATAGCAGCATCAACATGGATTAGCATTTTGCTGTTCTACGATGCTGCCAACAAGTTTACTGGTCCAGAATTTTATCCTTACATTGATATTAGAGCACATCAGTGTAAGCCCAAACACATCTGTCCTTATCTGCTTGAATCAGCTCATGCGGCACCCAATGATTGAAATTATACGTCAAGTTTATGCGATGTATAGTGCAACTAATGGACATGGCACTAATGCCTAACTTCTTAGCAAGCTCTGATGTGGTTGCATACTGATCTTCTTCCACAAGTTCTCAGAGATGGGCCTAATCAACATCAATAGGCTGGCCAGAGCGTTCTGCTTCTTGAATGTCATAGTCCTTGTTTTTGAACTTTCGGTACCAAACCTTAACATTGTCGTATCATACAACATTAATACCTAAAACTGTACACATGATTTGGCGACATTCTGTAGCTGATTTTTTTGCAACAGAACTAGAAGTAAATGATGGTTTTAATCTGGTGTGTAATAGTTCCATTTTAGACACCTTGTGCTTAATGCTAATGATAATTGTATACAAATTTCACAACACAGTGTTCTAAAGCAAGTCTCTTTCTTTCAAATGCCAAAATATAATTCTTTCTTTTTTGACAAAAATTTAAAAACCTTTGACAAAATATGATTAAACATGTCAACGTGAACTGTTTGCGCAGACAATATTTGTGGTGGCAGGGAAACTTTCGTTAAAACCCGATATTCTATTCAATAGTTTTAGAATATTTAAGCCAAACTACAGTGGGTTTTTCCGATTCCACATAAAATGTCTTTTGATAATATTAGCTAACTGTTCTTGAAAATCAGTGAGATTTTTAAAGTATAATAATCTCATATGTCACAATGTCTAACAGATTTTGAAGTTTTTTAATCAATCTAAAATTTGTATATTATAACATCAGCTAAAAGAACTACAAAATTCCTTTTTTTATTGTCAAAAGGTCTAGAAGTATGCAAATGCACTCAGAAGTGAGTTCAAGTTTCCTTACAACCAAAAGATCAGAAAATATCTTAAACTGATGATAAGAAATACTAAAGCCTCTTTATTAATTACTATCTAGCAAAGATCTAAAATATGAAATGGCTAAAACTCATTACAATATTTCATAAAATAAATAATTACAGTATATTACATTTTACATCTATTTACAAAATAGATTAGATTAATTAACTCAAACAAAACATATGAATGCTATCTGCACAAACTTCAATCCAGTTCTGACGAACAGAATCTCTGCCTATGCATATAACAAAAATATGAATGACAATGGGAACAAAATAAGTGTAAAGAATTAGAAATGTATTATTATTCTTTCATAATTACATTGCACATTCTCAAAATATTAGATAAAACTTAAAATCAGTAAAAAAGGAATTTTTTCTTCCAAATATTATCTTAGCTTAATAACCTAAACATTTAGAGATAATTAAAAACTCAGCATCAAAATGCACTAATGAAAATAAATAACAAATAAAATTTTTATTAGATTTTAATCTAAAGCATTATTTTGTATACATATTCTAACTTTCTACTTAGTTAAAGACACATGAAATGAAGTTCTTAAATTGATTTCATTATGAAGAGGTACAACTGATTTCATTATGCAGAACTTTCAAATGAAAAATTCTGGACGAAAGTGCAGAATCACCCACTGCTTGGCGTGTTTTTAAGAATTGAACAAACTCAGTATCCATGTTCACTTCGACCTATTTTCACTTAAAAAAAAAAAAAAAAAAAAAAAAAAAAAAAAAAAAACAGAGAATTGCACAAATTCGGCATTGCGCACTCCCTTTGTCCATGTACATATCGATGTATTTTCACTTAAAAAGTCAAAGGAAATTGACACAAATCCAATTCTTCTTAGTCTTGTAAAAAGTGCCAAACATAACGTGACAAACAAGGGGGCGATTTTGCACTGTTATAAAATTTTCAGGCACTGATGAAACATCATAAATCATTTCATTGCTCCTTAATACAAATGATTGTAAAATCTTTTTGAACAATGATAAAACAGATAAATATTCAGGAAAATTTAAACTTTGAAAACTGTGTTGCGACTGATAAATATATTCAATGGATACATAATAGTTTACCAACAATGATGCAATCAAAATGTACACAATTTACTTTCAGATGATCTATCATCAAAGCACATCTTCTTTATTTACTTATTGATGTAATTAACAAAATAAATGAGTTATAACAAGTTTCATGTTATCTTCAAAAAAGTTTCCTGAAAAAGTGAGTAATTTTCGTGTGCTATGATAATACAAAATAGCAATCATAAAAAGAAAAAATGGAAAAAAAGATAAATCAATATCTATTACTTGCTACCAAAGCTTAAATTGCCCCGGAGCATGGCTCCAGTACTTTTGAGTTTTGGGGATAAATCATGGCTCTAACCGGAACCTGCATAAGAAAGCTCCTGCACTTCTTTAATAAAAATTAATCTAAATTTCAGCAGAAATCTGATCTTAAAAATTTTATTTTTAATAATAAAATCATATTGAAAATTGATTCTATCTTCTGAATGCATGCTCTTGGGAAACAAACCCTTGGAATGGACGTTGAAACTTTTAAGGAAAGAAAAGTGTCCACCTACATGTCAAAGGCTAATCCTCCATAAAGTACAATGAATTTATGACAGAGGGGAAATTTTTCATTCCAATGATAGTGTCTTCCCATCGAAAAGAGAACCTGGAAACTTTTTATTACAATGTAACAGGATAAGGATGGGGTGGGATAAAAATTGTCATTTGTTACTATTTTTTCAGCTAACTCTCGAATTCAGTGAAAATTTGCTTCTGTCTGCCTGACAGCTAGACAGATTCTGCCTGACAGCTAGACAGATCCTGATCAGAAAATACTTGACTCTTCTCTTTTTGTTTTCAAACCTATAGATCATCCGTTAGAATTTTCTCTTTGCTCTCTTACTCTTTATAGCATTCTCTGTATTTGCATTAGTGATGCTTTAACCATTTTAACATTTTTTATTAGTGTGCTGGAGTAAGAAAGGTTTTTACCTATCATCTCTTGAAGTAATATACATTATTCAGAGTTTAAAGTAAACTGTGGTTGAGCTATTTATTTTTTGCATGAAATTGTAATTCCAGCTGAAACCCCAAATAAGATACAGTATTTTATTTTATTTAATTATTTACCATTTATTTTATAACTTATTTTATTTTTATTTATGTCTTTACATTTCATTAAATTTTAATATTAATTGCTTAATTATTCCAATCATTCATTATTTAAATCTAATAATGAATTATTTAATTGTTTAATTATTAATTATTAGGTCTGGTGGCACAGTGGCCAGCACATCGCGCAGCAGCACTACCACAGGTCTGGGGTTCGAACCCTGGGCTGGGCAAGGTCGACTCAGCCTTTCATCCCTTGATTTCCATGCCTTGGGTCGATAAAATGAGTACCAAGTTTGCTCGGGGACTAAACACCGGGGGTCCTGCGACAAGCTGACAACTTATTCAGGGTATATGCTCATGCAACCCCGGGGCCTACGGTCAAGAAAGCAGATTTCGGGGAAAAGCAGGCCATGGCCCATTAGGGCTGTTTACGACACTCAGTTTAGTTTTTAGTTTAATTATTAATTATTAGTACGAGGGGGCTTTGTCCCTGAAGGTCTATTGTCTTTGTTTTGCAATTTTGCATCGGAACCCTATAAACAGCGTATCACTTTTCAAATCGTTGCCACCAAATACTATCGCCCTGTATTATATTTGAAGAAATTAAATAATGAAGAATCTGCATAAATGTATGTATGTTTCTCGCATTGTGATAAAACAACACTACCTAGAGCCATCCAATTTTGAATGATGTAATCCTACTGCGAATATGGGCATCTGAAAACCCAAATTTGAAATTTGTTTTATTATCGATTTCCTATTTTGTAAAACTTTATCAAATTTTTTATTAAAAAATTCACCGATTTAAAAGCGAGCAATGGCAACACTCTACGGGATTTTTAAAAAAAAAAAACTTTTTATCTCCAGCGCACAGAACTGCGTATCGGAAATTCTAAAGATATGCTCATTTTAAAATTGTTTTGCGACATTGCTTTTGAACTGAATTTTATGGTTTAAGTACAAAGAATATACTATTTAATCAATAAAGGTAACACACAAAACGTTGACAAAAAGTCCCCTTTGAATGTAATTTAAAATCTTAAACCTTTCAGATTTTTATTTTAATAGTCATTTTATTTATTTATTTATTTATTTTTGTTCTTCTTTCCTGAAAGTCTTTCATAGGGCTCAAGCACTTCTAACTTCAGGAATTAAACCCTGCTTGGCATATTATAAACCTAACTGTAATTTGAAGGGGAAAAAAGTATTCTTACCTGACATCAGGATCCCAGTTCTAGAGAAAGAAAAAAAAAAAAAAAAGGATGGTTCATAAAATATCTAAATAAATATAACCTAAATGCCAAAATGAAATTAAAAACTGAATACAATAAAATAAAACATAATATTCCATAATATGATATGTGTAAGCATTGGATATATAAGTTTCTGAAAATATTCAGATAACATTCAACAAATATCTATGACAGTCAATAATATTTTTCAAGCAGTTCCACGTTCTCAGGTATGTGGACCTTTTGCTTAATCATCAAAATTGCAACCAATCTCGAAAGTGTAAATTTCAGATATATCATCAAAGGCTTACACAATAACTCTTTTAACAATTAAGTAATATTTTTCAAATTAAATTTCTGATGAAATAATTTACAAATATAAAAAAATACTGATAATGATTTTAAACATTAAGATCTGCAAAAATTATAAATCTTACAACATTAAATACTGAAAGAATTGCTACAGCCCAGATCAAATTAATTAATTTATCTTTTCATAAATAATTTCTTTTCCATTTTTAGTTCAAAAACAAAATGCAAATAAAAGGAAAATAAGTCAATTATTATTGAAGAAGCTGATGGAATTTATTTAAGTCAAGGATTTATTATTAATTCTGACAATTTAACTACTGTAATTTCCGAAAGAAAGACTACATCAGCATAAATGCTGCACTCAAGAAAAATGGAGGAGGGAACTAAAATTATGCAGAAACACCATATCAGTGTAAAAGCTGCAAAAAATTACATTGTGCGAGACATCGTCGTGGACCCATTAGATGCAAAATCTTGACTTATGTCCTGATATATGACATATAAGTTTAGAAAAATGCATGAAATGAAACCATAACTCAAAAATAAATTTTAGTAAAAGTATATTTTAGGGTACCCCTTGGCAATTTTTGGAGGTACATGGATACCGAATTTGTGCAAGTCTTTGGCTTATTATTTTGGCTTGCGTAGCGGCGGTTTTTGGGTCAAAAATTGCCACTACATGAGGCCAAAATAATAAGAATTGCAGAAACTCAGTATTCATGTACACATCGACCTATTTTCACTTAAAAAAAATCAGAGAATTGCACAAACTAGACTTTGTGCACTCCCTTGAGTTTGTCCATCAATATATTTTCATTTGAAAGTCAATATATTTTATTAATATATTTTCATTTGAAGTCAAAGGAGCACCCAATTCTACAGTAGAGGGAAAAAAAATACATAATCTCAATAAACTATATTTTAAACCAAACAATAAAGTAACATAAAAAAGGAAAAACCTGTTTTACATTTAAGCATTACACAAAGCAAATATCCCCTTACCTCTGTGGTGCACAAAATTCTTTAACATCATCCAAAAGCTTCCTAAAATTATCTGAACTAGAATCCGTATATCGGCATGACCACATAAATTCACAAAAATATCCTACGTATTCCGGACTGTCCGGAAAATGGCCACTGAGTAAACCTTCATTTACACACCAGTCAATTAATTAATGCACTTTTCCCCTTTCGTTCCAAATCTTACAGAAACTTCAAATTAATCTTACTACATTCAGCCATTCTACCATCTAAACAACGAACTACCTAACCACACACACCACAAGAGTCCTTACAAGACATCCCATGATTCAAAATTTCCCGGAATAATGCAAACAGTTATGTTATAATAAGGTTTCCATAACTTCAACTACTCAAGTTACCATAAATGACACAACAGCTTGGCGATAAACGAAACAACAACTTGGCAATAAATGAAACAACTTTGCGATAACGCAAGGGGTACCTTAAAGTCAACTCTAACCTAAATTTTAAGCAAGAAACTTTGAAAATATACCAACGTTCCCAAACATACTTATATTTACCCACTAAAATACTAAATCTACATTTGTAGTATTCATGTTAATCACAATAAGGAGATATTAAATTTGGATGACATACAGAAATTCTAAATTTTACTTACAAAAAGAATTAAAGCAAACTGTACATCATATGAAGCCATCAAAATCTGATTCTTCACTATCTGAATTAAAAAGATATAATAAAGCCTTGATCTATAATAGTCCAAGGTCTTCCAGATTATCATATTCATCCTCTTGATTTAAAGTCTCTTTATCTAAAGATATAATTTCAGCTTCTTAGAAACCTGCTATTAATGATGATACTTTCACCGATTTCCACGCACTTCCTACATACTTTGCAAGTTCTTCATAAGATGCTCTATGTATTTTGTATTTTTGTTTACACATATGCAATCCTTCACTCATCCAACACTCCCACCGCTTCGGACTTCAGCTTTAAAGGATTTATTAACTGACAATCTCTTTGTCAAACCACCAGGAATTATTGCTAAGGTCGTAGACAGTTTTTGACCTCTAGTTTTCACTGTAATGAGAATTTAGTAAATGAGAATGCATAGAATCCATTATCAACAACCCTTCTGGTTGGAAAAAAAATCATTTACGTCACTGCCAAACGTTTTGCAGCCACTCATGCATGACTGTTTCGCACATCCATCCATTTTCATTTGCACACATTAGGAAAATCTCCCTTCGGAATAGTTTTTCTTTTAAAAATGATCATTGGCTTTCGCTTATCACCGTCTCTGGCCCAAGCTAACACACATGTAAACGACGTTCATGCTATGTTGTAAGCACTGATACAGTTTTTGCACCAGTTTTATCAGTTCTGTTTGCAGGAGAGTCAAAAGCTAATGGTGTTTCATTCATATTTATTATCTGTGATAGAAGATGTCTTTGTTTGTCAATAATATACATCACATATTTTAGAAAAGATGCTTTTTTATCCTGCCAGTGTATTGACAATTATTACCTGACTGTTGTTCTAGTTTGCACAGAACTATTTCTTCTTTTCATAAATCTGCTACACCAGCAAGGCCATCCTTTGAAATTATTTTTCATATGTTTCACCATAAATTTTCCTTTTAAGGGATTTTTTACAGCCAAAATTCCCATTCCCATTCCTCGCTGATCCTTTATCCAGATTGCAAGGTCATTCTCTAGATTCGGCCACCTTCACAGTATCACTTCTTTTAGCTCATTTCTGTTGTGGCATATTTTTAAGTTCTTCTTTATTAGTTCTCCAATGTTGAATGCATCTCTTCTCCACTTCAAACTCTCAAGCTGTGGCTCAATTTCCAATTTGTTCAGCACATGAAATTACATTAAGCTTAAAACCAGCAGTATAGCTTCTGTGCCATTTTAAAAAATTTTCCACTCCCTTCTCACTTAAAAACTATCCAAGAAAAATCGATTCGTGAAGGGGGAATACGCCAGAGTTCATTATTGCAATGCAGGTGGAGTCACGTCCGCCTTTGAAAAAATTGCAGCAGATTTACAATGGAAAAGGCAGGGGAGGGGAGAGGATGGATCCTGGAAGATTCATCCAATGGCTGCGAAGAGAGACTATTCAAACTGATGAGAATGCTGATTTGAAAGAGGGAAAAACACTATTGGTTCTGAGATTCAGTTTAGGTTGAATAAGGCATGTAGGTTTGTTCAAGGGAAGGAATGTACACAAAATAAAGTTTGCAAAAAGCAACTTAGTGGTCTTTTGAGTGGGAACAGCACCAAATTATGAACAATGTTCATCCAATCTATGTATAGTGACATCATAGGAAATATTTTTTTTAAGTGCATTGAAGCGCCGCATGGGTATAAATGGCATTCCCACTTAAAATTTAAGTTTTAAACACGCAAACGCCACAGCGTTTCTTTCGGAAATTATGGTAATAGTTCATAACAGTAAAAAAGATAATATTTGAAACCATGCCAAGATATGTATATTTCATACCCAAATATTGTGACAGATGTATTCTGGAATTAACTACTCTTCTTAAAGAAAAATTTACCAAAAGCGTAACCTATCCTATGAATTATTAAAGCCATAACGTACTGATGTTAAGAAGAAATGGAACTTGTGTATCACCTGTCAACCATAAAATATGACACCAACATTCCGGAAAGCATTCCAGCAGAATGCTAAAGGAATTGATGATTCTTCATTTAATAAACAATCAGTATTCACCTTACTTTGTTTTTGCAGTTTGTAAAAAGGCTCTGGTCGATTTCTATTATTTTGTTAGGTCTTCCAATTTTATCAGCAGCTATGTTTAGAACACTATGGATAAAAACCTCCTGCAGGTAAGTGGGTTAATCTTTGGAATATGGTAACAGGTAGTTTGGCGACATTTTGGTAAGGCGATAAAGGTTACTAGCTAGGACTTTAGCAGTGTACATGGATAAAGTCAAGAGTGTGCGCAATGCCATTTTTGTACAATTCTGTCATGCTTTTTTCAGCGAAAATAGGTCGACGTGTACATGGATAATACCGTGTATGTGCAATTCTTAAAAACGCGGGAAGCAGTTTGCGATTCTGCACTTTCTCCCAATTTCGCACCTAATCTTCGTTATGATTAAGCACTTTTGTTCCATAAAAGTTCTAGCATAAGCATAATTCGGCTAGTAGATTGTTGGAAAAAATGTTGAGTAAAAAAAAAAAAAAAAAAAAAAACATGCCTTTACTTCGTGAAAACAAAATGGCGTGCAAACAAAAATTAGCAGGTTGCTGTAGCAGGGTTGGTCGCCAAATTTTCACCAAAAAATCACCAATTTACCATAATCCAAAGATTGACCTGTAAGAGTTTCAATCTATTTAGCTGTTCCCATTAACACTTTTTTAAGGTAGGAACCATAACTTTAAAAACAATCCATTGCTTTCTATTCTTTAGAAGGCAAATCCAAAATTTAAATCTTTTATTCACAAAGAAAGGGAAGAAATACAGCATAACAGTTATATCCTTGTTCATAAAAATAAAACGTGGTTTATCAAGAAACAATCTCAATTGCATCAAACGAAAGTACCGATGTTATGAGTGTGTTGTTACATCAAACTTATGCATACTCGGAGACAGTTTCACAGTTGATGAAATAATAGGTAAGTATCAAAAGGAGTTTTCCGCTAAAAAAGTAGAAACAGATAACACCTGCATGAATATCTATTAATCTGATAAAATATACATTTGTTTGTTTCAATATATAAAACTGCTTGTTTGGTACTTACAGAAAATCTAATTGACCATAAAAGTTGGCAAAAATCCATCAACGTAAATCACTCTGGCAGCATTAAATCTGCAAGTGCATGCAAAATAGAAACAAATATGCCTTTTTCTTTATGAAGACGGCATCACATGACTTCAGCCATATATGAATCTAAGTGGTGTTGAGCTAATCCACAATGTCCAGATCTTCAAAGTTATGCCTGTAATGAGCTTTGAAATGTTCAAAATTAGCAGCTCTTATTTCATCACTTTTGTAAGTTTTCCAAGCCTAAGCAGGGCTGATCCTGGGGGGGGGGGGGGCAACATGATGCACAACACATGGGTGGCTAAATTTAAGGACAGCAAAATGATCATCAACAAATTTCCATAAAAAAGGCAGATAATTTTAATTTGTATGTGGGCAGCCGGAAGCCTAAGATCAGCACTTAGTGAGTATATTTTATAAAACTTTCATTAATGTTATCTCTTTATTGCTTGCATAAGCATTATCACCCTTCTATCTGGGACTTTACCATAAAACACTCATTCGTTTCATTGTAAATGCCTTGTTAAAGACACTTGTTACTTTTCACAATAAGGTTGGACTTTCTGAATTTTTAAAATTTTATTTATTTTTTGGGAAAGGGTGGGAGGAAGTGGCCTTGATAAAAGATTGTACGTACAAACTTCTCTTAAATAACTGTTCCAATTGATGCCAGTCTATTCACTCAACGCTAATTCTTCTTACACTAATACTGCTAATTCAACAATTTTATCATTAGAGAGTGATGTATCTCAGTCTTTCAAACAGCTGGACCCCAATGAAACACGAATTCTTTTTAATCATGTTTTATTTGAGAAAATAACCATACCTACACTAATACTACCACTGAATACGTGTTTTTAAATAAAATGAATTCATTCCAAAATAACTGCACATCATCACTACTTTTGGCTTGATATATTATTGCTCACCATTCAGCTTTCTTATGTTATTTTGAAAAAATTGCAAACTATGTTTTTGCAAATATTCCAATTATAAACACACAGAACTCAAAGTTTGGGTGAAATTGGCATTGTCAAGACTATGTTCTATTTATAAATAAAAATGTTTTTAGATAGCTTAGTATCTACAAAATAAAAAAATTTTAAAAAATGCATTCCAATTTTCTCTGTTATTATGCTTATCTAATAAACTTTTAAAAAACGTAAATAAGAACTTTCTTTACCAATATGCTATGTATTTTGTCCCTTTCTCTTAAGAATTACACAACCAAATTATAAACTCCATTTCAAGTGATAAAATCCTTACAATAGAAATATCTTAATATAATGAACAAATCTGTCACGCCATCCCTGCATTATAAAATTTTGAAGCATATATTATTTCAGAAAAATGCGCCATTTCAACAACAATCTGTAATTTGTACTTTAACATAGATATCTGCTTTAATATTCTTCATAACAGATCTACTTATCCTATTTTATGTTAAATAACAAAACAAATCGCCTTATCAAAATAAATAAATAATTCCAAAAGTATACTTCATCATAGTGACTACAAAATGTTCACAATATGCCAGAAACTTTTAAAGTATACAAAAATACACGAATCACTACTATAAATTCATCAATTATGAACGAAAAAAATTTCGAATAAAACAAATAATCTTACCTCATTCAATGCCAGACTAGCTGATGTATGCATGACTAAAGAAAGTTTTACATTAGTCAATAAATCCTGATATACAGCTTTCTATACATGTTTAAAGAATTAATCGCCAGTACTTACTTTCAATATGCACAAGACCAATAGAAAATCTACCGATCTCGGGAACTTGCTTTAAAAATTCATCTGTAATTAAGTGGCAACCTCTGAGAACAGGACGAATGTTAATTTTCTTTTGAAACCAAGCTGAACCAAACTTAAAATTTGAGCTATCACCAGAAACATTTGAACGCGACATTTTCTACCTAATAACAGACAGACAAACGAAACACAAAGCAACCCCCAGAGTGCTTTACATCTTTTTACACGAAAGGCAAAATATGCTAATTCAAATACAAACTTTTTCTTAAAAAAAGGGGAAAAAAAGTTAAAATTTTACGTAGACAAAAAGAAATTCTGTAAATTACATAAAATATCTTTGTTTGTGTTCTTTGAAATCGAAACCAAAACCTGTTTCAAATGACTTGACTGTTTGACAAACCTGTCTCAGAAATCGAAATTTATTTATTTACCTATGACAGATAAATTTCAGTTTAAAATATTTAGACTTAATATGATTATGTTGACATTACAATTAGAATTTAAATTATTAACATTATGCAAGTAAAGACATTCCAATCATTCACTTATTACCTTTTTTCTTTTAGAATTGTTTGCATCTGCTTCTTGTAATAACTTGTGGTGCCTTTGGAAAAATAATATACTGGCGATTGAGAGCAATCAGCAAATTTAAATCATAAAATTATTTAGCATATTAATAGTTACTGTATAAGGAAAGTAGAAAGGCAACATCTCAACTTAAAACCACGTATCAACGACACCTACTTTGCCTTACTTGACCTTCTCGTATCGAGCATTCCGGAAGCGTGCTGCGTCTTCGGTACTTGTAGAAATTTTTCATTAAGGAGTTATTTTAACTTTAATTACATCTGAAAATGTATGCTGTTGCAACTCCTTTCATTAGAGCTATGATGACCTCAGCTGTTCGGTCATCTGCTAGGCCTTTAAGTGCAGCGGTCACTACCATTCGAGCTCCTGAGGAGCCATTTCGTACATCACAACCTAAGGTCTTGCCCCGTGTTACCCTCTCTTCATCACTGATATCTCAATTTTCTCGTGGTATCCATACTAGTGCTGTACAGAAAGATATTGATTCTGCAGCCAAATTCATTGGAGCTGGAGCAGCTACAGTGGGTGTTGCGGGTTCTGGAGCCGGTATTGGATCAGTATTCGGCAGCCTTATCATTGGATATGCTAGGAATCCATCTTTGAAGCAGCAACTTTTTTCATATGCTATCTTAGGTTTTGCCCTGTCTGAAGCCATGGGTCTGTTTTGCTTGATGATGGCATTCTTGTTGTTATTTGCTTTTTAATTTTCAATATTATGTAGATAAATCATTGATTTGTACCATTACTAGCGTCCTAAATGGTAATTAAAAAATTGTCTAGATCAGTATGTAATTGGCAAAATAAATTCACTCTTAATATACTTTTCTGTGTTTTGATGTATGTTTTTTAATCATTTTTATTAGAAATGTTGTTTTTTTTTAATCATTTTTATTAGAAATGTTGTGTATGAAAAGCTTGGTTTATTATTCTAAATAACTTTTAAAGTTTTACTTTCTTGAAAACAAGGTCAAAGTTTTTTTTTGTTATTGTCGTAATAATAAGGACTAATTTATCTTATTTTTTTTTTTTTAATATTACTCTTTCTTTTCTATTTAGCAGAAACTAAAGTGAAAATGTGTATTTCAGTTTAAATCGAAGTTAATAGTTGTTTATATTTTTATGTACGTGAACTGAAATCGGAAAACTTGAGAGTATTGAGAAGTAATATAATGCATTTAATATATTTTAGTTCTCAACTATTTCTTGAAGGTTACTAGTTTGAGAAGTGGTTAATGTAAAAGTAAAACTATGCAAAAAAAAAGTTTGCCACTGATGTTAGAAGCCTAAGTTGAATTTTTGCTTAGTTTTATTTATTTATTGTAAGCCGAAATTGCTTAACATTTGTTTCTTGATTTAAGAAATTTAAAATATAAAGATAGCTGTAATTTCACATCATTTGAAGAGATAGGAATATTGTGTAACCACTGATATATGAAAGGAAAATCTAGAAAAAATTGTTATTAGAAATTTTATTGTAAAGAAATTGGGACTTCAATTTTACGAAAACTGTTTTGGTTGCCTTTGATACTGTGAAATCTTTATTCTGACATAAGTTGCTGTAAAGCTTCTATAACAAACATTTCATTTGCTAATATGTAAGTGGTATATAAAGGTAAAATATTTTATTTTTTAAAATCACAGTTGAATGACTTTTGACATGTAGGTAGAATCATTTTCTGTTTTACATGGAAAATTTGATCAATAAAGCATATCTGTTGGTTTAAAAATTTCAAGTCTTGTTTCTGAGAAATTAATCGCAAGCGAATTTGTTTAGCAACTTCAATTTTCTACATTATTGTGTACTGTATTTAAAAACACTTATTTTGATAAATATTTATTTCAATTAATGATTTGTTTGATTGCTGTGCATAAAATATAATTATAAATTGACACTTGTTTTGTGCGATACCATTCAAAGTAATCTCTTGCTGTTGTAACCATGTGTCTAATAGACAAAAATCATGATACAGTTGTCATCTTTTCCGCTAAAAGAATTTTGTGTATATGGGATTTAACTGCATTGAACCTTATTTTGATTTATATCATATATATCCATTACGTGAGTTATGTATAATATCAAGGTGAAATGGGTGTATGTTCAGATTTAAATAAGTATATCAAATTGAAAGAAAGCAAAAATTTTTCTTACTTAACATATAAGTACTTAAGGAGGGATAAAAAGAGCAAAATTAAATGGCGTTAATTGAAGGCAGTACTTCAATTCATGCTGTATGTTGAGACTAGTATACACATTTGCATTCTGTTTTCCTTCTTGTCATGATGTAAAGATTCCTAAATGGTGATGAAAGTAGAATGTCTTATCAGAGGGACTAGGAGGTACAAAAAGGGGCCAACACATAACCATCCGTAGAGAAAACGGTAATCATTGAGATGAAGAGATGTGGCACTATCTGCATTATTTAGTCTTAATTAAAACAGTCATTGTGGAAAATAAAATGGAGAATTATATTTACAGATTGTTGAAATCTCGAAATAATCTTCATAGCGAATTGTAGTTTATCTTCCCGAGTTTGTTTCTTGAAAATCGTGACAAATTTCAAAATGTTGCTTAAGAAGCTGGCAAAATTAAGCATTGTAGATTCAGAAGAGAATTTACCATCATAGTAGGAGAGGATGAAACGTGCAGAAGCTTATTCATCAAGCGATTCCTTCCTTGACTTCAGAGCGTTCTCGATTGGTGTATTAGTCAACTCTGGAGTTGGCTTCTATTGAGATTTTCTGTTATGAATTTTTATGTAAAATTCACGTTCTTTTGAAAGATGAAACGTGACTTAGTTCACTACAAGAACAAGTTGGTTTATCCGAGTTCTTTAAGTCGTAAGTCAGATGATTTTTCCCACATTTAAGACATCAAAGTGCATTATTACAGAAAAGCTGTCATGTCTAAATCCTAGGGAACTGAAACAGATCATAACATTTCTGTTCATTCTAAAACATTGAAGGGTTTTCTTTTTATATATTTTTCATCCATCATTTTCCTTGTCAGTAAAGCATAAAACAGAAGAAGCTTTTTAGAACATATGGTTTCTTAATGAATAGAATATCTTGATCAGAGTTTTTTTTTTTTTTTTTTTGAATGTCAGGGTTAGAATCATCAGCAAATTCCCGCATTACTTACTACCTTAATAGAAGCATTACGTTTTAGTCTAGTCTGAATGTGCTAAACTGCACTTTATTCTTTATAAAAATGGCTGAAGCAAAATCGCAGTTTGCGGCAGAGTCTGAGAAAATATCAATTTTGTCCTGTGTGATTACCTCAGTGTAACCAGTTATAGTGTGTTTCACGAACAAACTTCTTACTTCATTCTTGCATACTTCCAGTCTTGGACAGTGATCGGAAGTAGTTGTTCTTTTTTTAGTGTCGCAGTGTTCATGAATACTTGTGCATGATTTTCTTTATTTATAGGCGCTGTGTCTTTAAAGTTCAGAAGTTTCTCAGCAGAGAAGCAAACATTGTGCAAGTCAAATTTATTAGTTATAATGACAGTAGGAACATCCTTTTGGGAGGGCATCAGCTTGGCAGTTTTTCTGCAGTGTGCCCAGTCATCTTTCCTCGATGAAAGAATCGTCTTTTGAAGAAGGTTCTGACTTCACTTGTTTCTTGGGAGGATCCCTTTCATTTTTTGGCCTTTTTGGTTTCCATTTCAGGGATTTCTGGTAATTTAGTTCCCATTCTTTATTGACAGAATTGGTCAGCTGTGTTTCTGTGACTACGCATCAGTTTCAGAAATTCCATTTTGCTTTCCATGGATGATCATCACAATTTTTTCCTTGCTACTTCTGAGTTGCAGCTGCTCATTAAATTTAAGAGTCTGAGAAATCTGCACTTCTTCATTATTCATTTTCTGTTCATAATAGCCTAAATTAGCCAAAAAATCCTTCACTTAAGCAACATTTATTGAAAAAGTATTGGAGTCGTGCTGAAGAGTAATATGCACGAAACAGTGACTGAGAACAAGCACCACGTATTGCAAGTGAAATGCAGGAACATAAAACAGTGCAACCTTCATGTATAAAAGCACAAGTCCAAATTTGTGATTGAAAGCAGTTATAATACATGGTGGTAATAAATATTTTAATATCAAGTTATATTCACTGAAATTACAAAGATATCATAAACTGGAAAATTACTGCCCATGGAAACTGAAAGTATCCATTAATATAAAAATACCTTGAATTATTGGAAATAAAATTTGTACTCTTGAATGATCCTATAGAATTGTTCTGGTGTTTAGTATGTTATGAATATTTTATAAGGTAAAGCATATGAATATATATTAGCTATTCGTTATTAAAGCTTAGATTGAATGGGGAAATGTTATTAAAGATGCTTGGGAAAGAATATAATTGAATGGTTCCATAAAGTATCTTTAAATGTTCTACAAACTGAATATAAAGCTGCATTTAACTTGTTCATTGGCTTGAAATGTGGAATAGAATGCTTTTCACATTTGTCAGTTCATTCTAGTGCTGAAACAGTCACCTTGAAATTTTTCATACACACTCACTAAATAGCTCTTCATATCAGAAATGCTTTTAATGTGGTATTTTGGTTTCCTGTTGTTATATTTGTTAATTAAAATAGGTCCAGTTTCTTCTGTATAAACAGAAGGCGTGTTGTATCAAGATTCAAAAGAGATGTTAGAATGAAATTGAAAGTTTTTTGCATAATGCACTTTAACTTGAATATGTAAATTTCATCAGAATATCCAGGAAAGCATCATCTAAAGGACAGAAAAATCCTAGTTTATATATTTATTTTGTTGAATGATAATTAAAAATTCTTAGTTGCATCTTTCGATTTTAGAATTTTTTTATGGATTAAGACTAATATATTTGATGCATTTGATAAAATCAGCTTGCTTCAGTTAGTCATCTCATTCATATATTAATGAAGTGTTGCTGTCTGAAGTTTTATTTTACAAAGTTGCTCTACTTTTAAAACTGGCTGAAATAACTAATTCCACAATTAGGAAATTTGCTGATGCTCATGCAAGTCTTTTTTTTAAACTAATGAAAAATTATTTTCAAGATTAAACCTCTGGCCTTGATTAATATTTGAGAAATGCATTTTTAGAAAAAAAAAACAGACATTTTAAATGCCTAGAAGTATTCAATAAAATCTGCTTCAATATGTAAGATTAAATTTTGCTTTAATTTAAATATCTCGAACTGGAGAGCTTCCTTTCTCAATCATAGTTTTCATAAATTTTTAAATAAATGATTTATTCATCACAAGTGGTTTAAAATTAGATAAAAAAGCAACATTATACTAATATTGCTTTTCTTAGTCTGCTGTCAACCAAAAATCTTCTATGCTCATTATTTTGTGAATTGTGCCTGAGGCAAAAATCATGTTTGTAGTTGTTGAAAAGGGGGGGGGGAAATCGTGAAAGGTACAAATTTAGTGAATTTGTATAGTATTTATTGAAGGGGGAAATGAGACTTGAACCTGCAATGTTTTCGGCTTCAGCTGAATCTTGGTCCCAACGTGTTAGCTCAGTACTAAAGTATTTTGTAAGTGATAAACTAGTTTTTCACCACCTTCTTCAGCAAACTGAATAAATGTATCTCCTTTGATGCTAACGGGGGGGAAAAAAATTTTAGATACCAACTTCATTACAACAGCTCCACTTCAGAGACTTGAACCAATAATCTTTGGCTCAAGAAACCAAGCTTTATTTATTAGGCAGCGTGAGTTTGTAAAAGCAGTCGTAAATTTGTGTAGATTTTAAATAAAATTCAAAATGTAGGATTTTAAAGTCTGATTGTTTTCTCATAACAATCTGTTACTTTAGATTATTGTGAACCATATCTCATTTACCATATATATATATATATATAAATATATAAACTTCAGAACATTCTTTTAAATAACTTGCTTAGTTACTATTAATTTATGCATTTTTAATTTTCTGATTTTTTTTAAGATTATTTCTTCTATTTGATTTCATATTTTCTTCAAGAATTTTTGAAAGCTTCGTGGCGCGCAATGAACTGGAAGTTGATCTGTCAGCAATATCCTTATCTTCAGGGCAGATGTTTTTATTTTATTTTATTCGGCTTATAATTCCTTACTAAATGTAGTATTTCATCTCGATGTACTCCGTGTTTGATATGATTTAAATCAAATTCCTCGTCATTATAAATATCACGAATACAAATCAAATAGTTTTCTGGTTGCAATTTTTGAATTTCGGCTATGCGTAATGTATGCTTTACGCATGAGCGCGTTGAAAGAAATGTTTAATAAAGTAAACAAATAAATATTAAGCTTCTTTTTTTGTAAATTTTGATGCCCTTTAGATCATAATTGTCCTTTATTTCATAAATTACGGTTTCATATTTTTAATTTTATAATTTCTGCGAGCCATCTTACCAGATTTAAATTGATGATCTATAATCTGGAATCATCAAAGTCCCGACGAGTCCAGATTAAAGACTTTTGACTGTATTAGTTTATAATTAGCCCAAAGGGGCAATTTGCCCCGAAACACTTATTTTGTTTTGATTCATTATGTATGGCGAATCACCACCAAATATTAGAGCCCTGTATTATATTTTTAAAAAATCAATAATGAAGAATCTGCATAAATGTTCGTGTGTTTCTTGCATTGTGATAAAACAATGCTATCTAAAGCCATCAAATTTTGAAAAGCGTAGATCTCCACTTGAATATGGGCATCTGGAAGCCCAAATTTAGAATTTGTTTTATTACCTATTTAATATTCTGTAAATTTTGATTAACAAACTCAAAGATTTCAAAGCGAGCAGAGGCAACAACGTGTGTGGGGGGGAAACATTTTTATATCCAGCATACGAGACTGTGTATCAGAAATTCTAAATATATACACTTTTAAAATATTTTGTGATATTGCTGTTGAATTGAATTTAACGTGGTTTGATTGTGAAGAACATATTTTAATAAATAAAAGTGACGCATGAAATGCTAAAAGAAGACCCCTTTGGCTATAATATAAAAGCTGAAAGCTTTCGGATTTTTGCTTTCTTACTTCCTTTAAATGCCATTTCAATGAATAGAATTTTATGAAAACAGAGACTAAGCTAAGTAATTTAAAATTAAATGTCGTTTTCAATACAGATCTTCACGAGTGGATCCAAAAACCCGTGCCTCTCAGATGGCTAATGTAGCCACCTTCTTGGCCAGTTAGTTGCCTTGATGGCTCAGTTCGTTATTGTCCTCGTATATCATTTAGACATAACTATCATTGTTCGATCCATCGGCTGTATGAAGAAGGTCATATTGGAAGGAAGAATTACCTCATTGATTTCTAGCTATAAATTCTTCAGATATTTTGGGTGTCCTTGGAGCATTGTCCAAGATTAATAATGCCTTAAATTGTAAATTTTTATCTTCCCAATATTAACTGCCAGTACAAAATGAAAAGTGAATTACTCTTTAAATATTAATTCAGAAACCCAAGCTTTTATGCAATTTCCAAATGGCTGGAAGAAATCCCTTTCGGACTTTTCTGCATTATAAACCTTTTGAAGACGAGATGGCCATAGAGTCCTCTCTTTGAAAAGACTGGGTTGTCCATTTTAGTGGCCATGTCTTTTTCCCCCATTTTCCAGGATGAAAAGTGGGGTGAAATGTCAAATTTGATGTCCCTAGGGTTTTAACCACTTATCTCTTTCTTTTTAAGGTCTTCCTTTTGGACATAGATGCACCCCTCTGAGAATCCATTAAACTACACACAAGAATCTGTTGCAAATAGGAGGTGATTTCTTAAAAGGGGGAAAGGTTCAAGATTCCCCGGTCTCAAAAGGTTAACAAGCATTGGCTTCAATTTTAAATGACGGTTTTTGTAGTATTGACAGAACTTTTTTTTTAATGTATGAAAGTAGAAGGCTGCCTGCAAAAAAAAAGTTATTTAAAAATATTTAAAATTTGCATCTATTTGGGGATTTAAGAATAATGAAACAGATTGAATTTGATTTAGTTTTCAACATTATATGGTTTTTACTTGTCATTTCTGGTAGCCAAAAATCTGCCTTTGTAGATAAAATTGTGTTGAACAAGTGATAAGTTTTCCAAAACAGCTCAGTGAGATATGAATCTGTATGTTGGTGTTCAATGCCCATTTGATGTTATTTCTTCACTTTGATTCTTGGTCCTAGATTCAAGAATCTGTACCAGCGGGTTGTTTATTCTTGGTCCTAGGTTCAAGAATCTGTACCCGCGGGGTGTTTGAATACCTTTATGGCATTACAGTTAGGGCTGTGGAGTTGGGCAGATTTCGGGGTAAAAGGAGTCTGAGCTGGAGTCGCTAAAAAACAAGTCAACTCCGACTCCAGTTTTTGTTGGGAAGTTTGAATTTGAAATTAAATTAAAATGAATTAAAAAAAAAATAATGACAGGCTGAGTTTTTATTTTTATTTATGAACTATATACATTAATAGTTATTTTCGATTTTATTGACATATTAGTAAATAAATATAAGGAAGGAGGATGAAAAGTGCCATTAGTGATTAAACTGATTCATTTAGCTACAAATCTCACTGGTAAATTTAGGAAAGCAGCAAGAACTCCCAAAATTAATGCTATTCTTAGAAAGTGAGCAGGAAAAGGAGCAATTATTGATCAAGCAATGCGATAAGGAATTACATATTTGATGATGAAGAGGTTGTTAGAATTAAAAACTTTTTAAGAAGATGTAGATAACCCTAATGTTACTAACAGAAAAACTGTGGAATGATCTTGCAGAATTGGAAACTCTTCTTTCTATACCGTATATTGCCACCAAAAATGCTGCAATCTGAAGAATTAACAAGAGGCAAGACTGGAAGAAGTGATGTTTGTTTTTTCTGAAATGAAGGGTTTATTGCAGAAGGAATCATTTCTTCAATAAAGAAAAGAGAAACTAGTTTGCTAGACAATAAGATCATGCTGGGTTCAATATATGTTGTTGCAAAACGCCTAGACAAGCAAATTAGAAAGGCAAAGAAAGCCATTTATGAACTTTCATTAAGAATGAAATTATTCTCAGAACAACTGGATTATTCAAATTGGGACAGTCAAACTGCAGATATTGCAACTGAGTCTCTATCATCCTCTTCCACTGATGAATTAGATTTTGAGAAATATTTGGATAATATTGAAAAGGCTGGCAAAGCGAATGAAAATAAATAGAGCCTTTAGGTATAAAAATGAAAAAAAAATACAAACAAGATTTCTACATGCAGGGGTGTTTGTGCTCCGGGGAAACCCCGGAATTCCGGGGATTTTGAACTTTGATACCCGGAAATTCCGGGGATCGTCGTTCAAAAGGAAGTAGGAATAATAATGAATTATTTATTTTGATCTGGGTAATTTTGTTTGCTTTGAAAGCAGAAAACGCAAGGTCAGTGTATGTGGTGAAAACTTTTCCTTTCTTTCTCCAAAGGCAGTGATAATGCGTGAAAAGGGAGGAAAAAACTTCTTTTTTGTTCTTTCCTTATTGCGAGTTATAAAACTCATTCCCCCGGTTCTCGGACATTCTCTTCTGGATTCTTTTCGGCAAGTAGGCGCGGCAGGAAAAAAAGGGAGAGACTTCGTTCGACCAGATGTGCGATCACGTGACTCTGAGTTCAAAGGTCTTATCTCTCCTGGCGTGGCGCCAATAAGTAGAGAAGGGGAATTTTTCGCCGTATTAGCTATTTGTTATTGATCGCTTCTCATCTTTTTTTTTCTCCGCTGTGTAAAATTTTCGTTTCATTTATTGATGCACGTGTAAATTTTTCGTTTCGTTTATTGAAATATTTTTTTTATTTATGTACGCAAGAAAATTTCTCGATATAAATAGTGATATTATACAATTAGAAGAAGGTGTCCGGAATGCATTTAAGTGGAATTGGATTGAACGGAGAGATGGTAATGGGGATACCATCGGCACATGGTGCAAGAAAATAAATGTTGCTGGACAAGCATATTGTGTTTTTTGTAACTCACTGCTGAAGTATGGTGGGGAAGGATTCAAGGTTTTCACAAATCATTCTAAAACTGTGACGCACATAAAATATTCAAAGTGCATTAGACATTCAATGACTTTAAGTAATTATGCTAATTCAAAAAATACTGATGACTTACTGGAGTCACTATATCCAATGCTCGGCCATTGGATATAGTGACAAGAAAAGCACGCCAAGAGGTATTAATAACTTCGTTTATCGCCGAGAATTCTCTTTCTTTCAATGTAGCTCCCAATTTAATTGAACTCGGCAAACAGTTGAGCCGCGATCAGACGGCACTAAACTCGTTGGAAATGTCCAGGACTACTGCATGTTATAAGATGAAATATGGGCTCGCAAAAACTATTAAGGAAAATATCATTAAAACTTTGAAGGAGACTCCATTTTCTCTAAATTTGGATGAAAGTACTAGCAATGCTCAAGAAAGTATACTGGCAATATTGGTGCAGTTTCATGACAACAATCAAAATGAAGTTGTAGTTCATCATTTTGCATCTCTAAAGATGGAATCTTGCAATTCAGAAGCTGTTTTTAAAGCAGTTGTTAATACTATTGAAGATAATAATATTCCATGGGCAAACTTAATTAGTGTATTAATGGACTCATGTAACACCATGCATGGGAAAAAAAAGTGTGTTGAAACCAGACTATGATCAAACAAAGCACCCCACTTATTAGATATTGATGGTGACACATTTCACACAGCTAATAACTGTGCAAAAAAAATTTGCTTCATGTTTTGATAGATACTTAGAAGATTTGTTTGATGACGTCTATTTTGATATGAAAAGCTGCAGTAAAAGAGAAAATTTTTTCAAAATCTGTGAATCCCTTGCCATTAAAAAACTTAAGCCCTTGAAGAGACCAGACCATAGGTGGGTATACATTTTATGTGTTTTAGAAAGACTCAAAGATCTGTGAGATGCTCTTATTGCATTTTATTTTCACTACTTGGATAAAACTGATAAAGGGGATTATTTTTCTTATGCTGAAACTGTATACAATAAAAGAAATATTTCTGCAGCTCAGAAAATAATTGTTGAAGGAGTGTATTCTTGCTTGCATTCTCAACAACTCTCAAAGGATGCTTTAGCTCGGAAAAAAAAAGAATACTAAATGGGTTATTTGTTATGCAAAACAAAACTTTATTGCAAATGGCATTATATTCAGCAGTATTACCAGAGTTCAACACATATATTAAATTATTTGAAACAAAAAAACAAAAAAAAAAAAAAAAAAAAAAAAAAAAAAAACCAATGCTTCATTTAATACATTCCAGTATTTATAAATTGATGGCAAAATTTTTCTCTTTTTTTATGAAGCCAGAAAATATAGAGTGCACATCTTATAATGATTTATTAAAGGTTGATGTCACAAACCCAGAATTCCATCTACCTAGCAAAGTAATATTTACTGGTGCAGAATCTTCTCTCCTGAAGAAATTATAAAAAAATCATCCAATAGCAAAAGAATTCTAAAATGAAAGCTTATACTAATACAGCACAGCATATGGAACGGAAATTACCCCTTAAAAATTCATATCTAATTAGTTTTACAGCATTAGATCCAGAGCTAAGAGGTAAAACCAGTACAATATTAGCTTTTGAAAAATTATCACCTTTTATGTCCTATATTTTTAGTGATAATGAAAAGTCAAAAGTAGAAGTTGAAATAAGGTTATACCAGAGTGATATTGATATCACCAAAGAAATGCTCTACACATCTGATGAAAGTGGAAATCAAGTCAAGTGTACAATTGATAAATATTGGTCTAAAGTTTTTAATTTAAAAGATGATTTCACAAATGATTATAAGTATCCTACATTGGCTAAATTGGTCAAAGCCTGCCTTAGCTGCTTCCATGGCCCATTAGTGGAAAGTGCATTCAATGGATATACTTGTCACTGACTATAGAACCTCTCTTAAGATTGATTCCCTAGATGCAGTGCAGACTATTAAATATGATTTAATTGCTTCTAAAGAAACCTCATGTGAAAAATATGGCTCTAAAAATTCAATGACTGATCCAATTCACAAAGATCTGAATTGAACTGAATATGAACAGAAGTTGGAAAACATATCAAGAGGACTTAAAAACATGTATTTCAGATGAGTCACCTATAAAAGTCTCTGAAAAACCTTCTACATTAGCAGAAAAGCAAACTGCTTCTACCTCTGCATGTGCAGTTCTGGAGGAAATTTCTTCAACTGTAAATGAGGAAAATAAAAGTCAGCCTTTTCTGCAATTATGAAGTTCACCACAAAAGAAAAACAAGCCCACAAACATCAGAAAATAAAAAAAAAAGCAGCAGAAATTAGATAATTTTTTTTAAAGAATTAATTCAGGTAATTTAAAATATTTACATAAAATGTAGTAGTTTATATGTTTGAAAATTTATGGTTATTAATTTTGCAAAAATGTAATTCATTGAACTTTTATAATTAGGTAATTCAATACTTCATAATTTTAATTTTTCATTTTTCTCCCCCCCCCTTCTCGAAACTCCAAAATGTCGGTAAAAGTTTCAGGGGATTTTTTGGGGTCCCACAAACACCCTGTACATGGCCTTTAAAGAAACAGAGAAATATGATTGTGCTTACAAACACCTCTTTTAGAACTTTAAAATCTATCCTGAAAAGTTAAAAGTAGCCCTAACAGTAATAGCTCTTCCTCCTACTCAAGTTGTGTGGAAAGACTCTTCTCAAAGAAGATCTTGCTGAAGCTATACTGTTTCTTAGAAATAACTAATGCCAGTTTTTCCATTTCATAATAAATGTAAATATAAATAATTTTCTATGCCATTAATTTTTTTTCTATAGGGTATATTACTTCTTTTATATGAAAAAAATAATAAGCTGTAACCCCTGCGTATATGTTTATATATATATATATGAGGGAGTCGGAGTCAGTCATTGTCTCTACAGACTCCACAGCCCTGATTACAGCCACTAGATTGTGTCGAAAGAATTGTATTCTAGAATTATTGTTTTTGGAATATCTCATTGGTTGACATATACAAAAAACCAGTTATTTTGAGAAATGATTTCAGAGACAAAGCTTCAAGTAAAACGTTTTCAGTTCAGTTTAAAAGCTAACTAGGGCACTGGTTGCAGCAAAACAAATTTTAGTTAGGAACCTTCCACTGTTTCTTCTACCCTCATGCTTTGTTATATGTAATTTTGCATTAAAAACATTACAAAAAGTTGAATAATGTGATTTATGCATTTTAAAGCAAATTGAAGTAAATCGGGAGTTTTTAAATGGTGCCACTGTGTTTTTCACGTTTCAAGATTACCATCTATGCAACATATTCTGTTTATTCCATGAGAGTGCTGGTACTTCTGTTTGGGGCATGCATAAGAAAAAGTTATCACTGAAAATCTGCTGCTGTTGAATAGAATTCGCTTAGTGTTATTTTGTGTGTGTGTGTTGGAAAAAGACCATCTATTTCACTATTTGTAAAGAGTATTCAAATTTTTCTTGGATTTCAAACATGTGATCATGGTGTGTAATTTATTAGCTACATATAATCCTTTACACCATTTAATAAGCATTAGTTCTTTAATATGTAGTAGATATATTTGCATGCTATAAGGAGAATACAAAAACTTTTAAAACGGACTACATTCTGAAGGCAGACATCACAAGTCCAAATGAGCATTTAAGAAATGTATTTGGTGTTCATTTTTACCATAGTGGAAGTCTTCACTATAGCGGGAGAGGAATTGCATCTTTGTAATCTTTGTACGGAAGATCTTAGTTCTCATTTTCTCATGTGGCCCAGCGGTGAGTCATACTTGTCTGTTCTGTGGGGGTGGCAAGACCATGTTCTGCGGGCCAGCATGACTCACCAATGGGTCACACTTGTATATCAACAAATATGTAGTACAATTTTTTTAATTTTAATTATTCAACAGTATACATTAACATTTCAACATTATAATCAAACATTCAATACAAAACAAATAACTTAAAATGTAATTTTTTAATTAAATGTAATTATTTCTGTACAATTTTTTAAAGCAAGCTAAACAAAATGCTGGCTTGCTCTTATAATTATTGCAATATGTTGTTGCTCTATTCATGGTGTACCGAGTACCTTTTAGGCTTGCTAAGTGTTTATAGCATCGCTTTCTCGTCTTCCATGTGGATCCTTTTTACAAATTTTAAAAATGTTTTTTTCTTTTTTGTTATTATTACTTCACTAGGAGGGATTCACAAAACGGACGAACCGCTATTCAAGCGCCACTGCATAAAAAGAACAATGAATCAACAATAACATAACCACGCCACCATCAACATGTTAACATAATGAGAGTAGATTGTATAAAATTTTAACAGTGGTGCAGTGAGTACCAATCAGTAATAAAATAAAAAGAAGAATGTACAAACCAATATATGGTTTTCCCCATTTGTAACCCGAATATGAACTTGTTTTCCTTTTGCCAGATACCCTTCACAAGCTTTGTCATATTAGCTTAACCTTATCTAGCCAAAATCGGTAACACTGTACAAGTCGAATGAAAATGCTACATCTTAAATATTTAATATGTATTTGATGGTGTAACAGATCTGTCCTGTTTAAATCAGAAGTACCAAACAGTTTTTACACATCATGTATAATATTATGACCTTGCATTTTTTATTTTTATAGCACAACCTGTTTATTAATTTATTTCAATAATTTGTTTAAACATTTCAATATATCATGGAATAAAAGAAAAAGTTCCTTATATATATATTTATTAGCATATACTTAAATAATTTTCCCTCCATCATGTACAAATGTTTCCATGTGCATTTCATTGCTTAATCTAAATTTTTGTAGTCATGGAATAGAAGAAAACTTACTTTTGGATCAACTGGCAGTAATCTCTTGTAAAATTTTTATTTCTGTCCCAAGTTTTGGCTACCCATTAGAAAGTTGTGCAGCATCTTAATTCATATCAGGCAGTTTCCATTTAAATGCACTCTTGCTATTAATCCACTTTGTAATGAATGCTTGTTCCAAAATTCTCTAGATCAAGTCTTGGTAATCCATGACCCATTTCATTGTTTTATAGTGGTTCTTGAATCCCTTAAATGAGTTAACTTAAAATATATAAATAAAAGATACTAAAGAAAACTCAAACAAATTAGCCAACACTGAAAAAATAAATGACAGATAGGACTCATGATTTTATCTGTTACTGTAATAGACTAAGCAAATCAACAAGGTAGTAACTGTTGTATATTCTTTTTTCTGAAAACCCAAAAGTAGTTCTAGTGGTCTAAAACTAAATGACAACTAAAGAAAGAAAGAAACTAATGTGGTTATTGTAAAATTTTCTTCATAAAACAACTACTTTTCTCTCCTTTTTTCACTTCAATAAAATTGCTGACCTGAGCAATCATTGACGGAACTAATACAATGGCGAATGACTACTTGATATAACTCAATTAAGATTTTTTTAGAGATAAAATTCTCATAAATGATGAACTGTTTTATTTGTCATAGGATATAGGATACTGTTATGTCCTCATAGGATGTAAGATAAGATCATAGGATATACTTAAAATATAAATTGGTCTAAAATTTGAGGAAAATGGAGCAAATGTTGTCTTTGTTAAAACTAGCCCTGAACTGAATTATAAGATAAACATTTTACATCATTACAAATTCTTTAAATAAAAATGCAGAAAAGTAACAGTAGTACGATATATTTAAAAATTAAAATTTAGTTTATCACTGAACTATTTTCACTGTAACAGTAAAATTTTTAAGTTTAAAACTGTTACTCAAGAAAAAATAAAATAAATACACATAATATATAGAAAATTATGCACTTTAATGCAATATTTATTGATATCACGTATCTCAAAAGATACAAAATAGCAGCTACATAATATCAATCAAACTTTCAATTATTCCTTAACATAACTGAATTCTATACACTTTAAAAAACATTAAAAGAATAAAAATCATGAAAATAGCATTTCACTTAAATCAATTTCAATAAATTAAATAAAAGCAAATTTATATTTAAAAACAGAATGTTATATTTCAATGACATACAGCAGACAAAATCAGCATTCGAAAATAATAATCCATTAAAAATATATGAATATTATATAACAAATTATGAAAACATGTAAGTAAGCTCCAACTTTAAACAACATCAGAAAATTAGACCACTAAAATAGTCTGGCATTTTGATTTAAATGTTTACAGATTCCATTAAAATGCTACTGAATAAGTGTCAGTCCATTTTGGCACTAAAAAATACATTAATCAAGAGTATAGAAATGACAAAATTATTTTCTTGACCATTTTTAACAAAAACACTTAAGTTACATTCAATTGTTCATTCACTTGTTAAGACAGTGCAATTTAGAGCCAGTGATGGACAAGCAAGACATTGCAACGCACTCATACGATATTTGTTTGAATTTTGTGTACCCCAAGTCCGCAATAACCAGTTTAGTTTTGTAAGAAAAATGTAAGTTAACTACTGTTTCTGTTTTTTTTTTTCGGGGGGGGGGGTTGTTGTTTTGTTTGAAAAAAGTTTTTACAATTTTTGACCTGCCTTCAAAAGAACGGTAAACAGTAATATGTTTATGCATAAGTTAAGAAAGTAGTTATATTTCATGTGCATACTCAAAACATTAAAAGATTCTGAAATTAAGAAAAATAGTACAATAAAAAATACTGCACACCATTCAAATTTATGTAGTGACAAGTTAGTGAAAAAGATGGCTATTTTACTGCTATATTTTATACGCAGTTAAAAGATTTTTGGACCTGGAACGACTGGCTTAAATTTAATGAATTTGTTTATCTTAGTTTGGATTCATATTTATTTAAGTTTTTTATATGCTATATCTGTAGATTATCTAGAATGGGGATCTGTGATTATCTAATTAAATAAAAAGGTAATCTGTCCATCCAAAGTTTAAATGGAATGATTGACAGAATTTCTGCCAAATTTTATGGTCAATGGGAATATATATAAAAGTACTTAAGATCTTATCTTTTTATCCAGTTTCATTTCAGTTATCTATCAGAATCAGTATGAAAATAAAATCCAGCAGCAAATATTTACACATAATATATTCAATACAAAAGCAATCAATTATAATTTTACATATACTTTTCATACACTGTGAGCTATTTTTCAATGTGATAAGAATAGAAAAGTGAAGGATAATAAAGTTTCAAAGACGTAAATAAAAAGAGTTAATCTGTCTAAGCTTTTCAATATAAAATTTTATTATTAATGCTCCATTGCAAATTATTACAATATTAATAAATGATTATAGATGTGAGTCATTCATAATGCAGTTTAGATACCTTGTACCACAAAATGCATTATATTACAAAAAATATTTTAGAATTTTTATCATATTGTGTAGTGTTCTATAATTGCTCAGATTAGCTATTAAAAAACATTACAATAAAAAATGATAGTGTTTTTTAAGAATTATAGTGCACCTGTGATTATTTAAAATATAAATCTAAAAGTATAAAACAAAGATTACAAAACTTTATTTTTACATATGCATAAATCTAATAATGCAAGGGGGAAAATTCATGACATATTAGACATTTGCATAAATTATAAAGCATGCTGATATAACTACTTTTTATGAAATTAAGACAGAAATCCTCCCAAACAAATGAATAATGTTAATGCAGCAATTTAATTTATATTTCTGCAGCCTTTTAAAAGTAAAAGAAAGCTAACACAATCAAACTAAAGAACGCAGCACAACAATCCGAAATAACCAATTTTTTTTTTAAACAAGTATTACAGAAAATTAAAAATAATCCCTCATCCTAGAATAAACAATACATGTTTCGTCTTTTACGAGCGATTGGCTGAATTAATGATAAACAAGCTATTTGACAATGTTTCATCTTACAAAGTAAACCTGAATTCATTTTAAAAATATTAGTCTTCTTATCAGAATAAAAAATATGGGACTTTTTTTTCATAATGCAAAATTTTCATTTTAAACAGCCTTGTCTTATATTTCTATCTTAATTTTGGAAATTATTCTGACAGTTCCTAAGTTATTTTAAAATTTCTAAACTAATCAAACCATACAAAAAAAATTGGTACTTTGTAACAACAATTTGGCAAATTTTGCAGATGAAAAGACATAAGTGTGCAAAGTTACTTACTGTGTGCAAGACAAAAGTTACTTATTGTGTGCAAGTTGGTGGTTTTTGCTCCTGTTTGTTAGAAAGATTCCCAAACTATTGTTCTTTATCGTAAAATAGTAAACATTATCAACATATGAAAAGAAAACATACTTTACCAATTTACTAAGATGGTTGCCATAATACCAACAATTTTTTAATTATATCAGTTTTAAATTTTAATTACATAGGAGCTATTAATATTTATTAACTGGATTATTTTATCTAAAGCAACATTAGCCATCGTAAATAATACCACTTTAATATAACAGCTCTCATAAATATGATAGTTAAATTTCATGTTTCATTTTGTGTATTTAAATGCAGTGCTGGTTAAATTTTCATCTTAATTTAGATAGAATCTGTAATCTTTTTTAATTAAATAACAATTATGAAGATACATACTATTCAACATTTCTATAGTTCATATAAAGAGAATTGTTAAAAGAGTATCTTTTTAAACAGAGATAAATGTATTATTCAAGTTATAGGAACTCGCATAAACTGCAAAATTCAATGCAAATGCCACAAAATAGTAATTTTGAATTTAGCTATATAAAATAATATCTATTATCTATGAAAAGCATGGGATGGCTGTATTTTGAAGAAAAAAGTAAGACAAACAGCTGAATCAACAAAAAATATACACACAAAATATAATTAATAAACAGCTTCTGAAGCACTCAGATATTTCATTCTTCTTTTTACAGTGAAGAATGTTCACCTGCAACAGATTTTAAATTTTATTAAAAATACATACAAATTATTTTTTCTTAATATTTTGGCAAAATATTTAAAAATTTGAAAATTAAGTACAAATATGAATGGAAAATTATTAGAAATTGTTACAAATTTTATTTGCGTGAAGTTTCATAGTTCAAATATAATGGAGACCAAATGTTATCTAGCCCATTCTATTACTTACTTTCAATATCTGTATTTAATTTGTTGTACTCTAGGAGCATGGTTTTGTATTCTTCTGTAGTAAATTCAATACGAGATTTAATATCTTCAATATCCTTTTCTGCAGAATTCAATTCTGAAAAAGTAATTGAAATTAGAACATACATAAAAAGGAAATATCTGCAATTATAAAATGATAAGAGAATTTTCTAAAAATGATTTTCATGTGCAAATAATTTAAGCATTAAAATGTATTTCAAGATTAATATTTTATGTCAAAAGATCTCTTTCAAGCTCTTATTTCTAATGAGGATACTTAACCTCTGTATTAATTAAAAATTTAATAAAATCAGTATATAAGGATAATTAACTGTAAAATTATCCTTATATACTGATTTTAGTAATTTGTCACACCTGAAGTCAACTTCTAAAATAATTGCATTTAAGCATTTATTGATTGTATCACACATTATATTTTTTTACTAAATTAGACTTTTTAAAATTCTTAGCTAGAAAATTTAACACAGTATACATATTTATCACATAAATTTTTTTATAAAACACCATTTTAAATTTTTCCTGTTGTATTAGTAATATATAATTTATAAAATTTAAGAAGACAGAAATAAACTAAGAAAGATTTGCTTTTTGAAGTAAACTCAGTTTTGCCATGCATTTGCATCTTTTTGTTTACTTTTTTTTTTTTTTAAATCCACTCCCATCACATTTTCTCTTGATCCTGTCTTATTTAAAGGATAAAACAAATTAAGAATAATATATATTGGTAGGTTTCTATCAACAGCTCATGTTTAAAACGTGTTAGCCAATTTATATCCTATTCCCGAATAGCTATGCAATAATGCTGTCGCAAATAATGAGGAAGAATGAATACCAGTCCATGAACTTAGGTTTATAGTAGTTAATAGAAGAAATGGCAGCTGCTGGATCTGAACATCTGTAAATATAATGCTATCAATCTAGATACTGGATGTCTTATGCAAAATGGCAAAATAAACATCACTGCGCACTAATTATAACCATCTAATTTCCTACCTCAATGAATTTACATGGCATGATGGTGATTGCATTAAAAAAAACAAATGTTTTCAGAAATGTTATATGAAATCAGCAGTTTTATGCCTCCTATGTAATCTGAAATTACTTTGGTAAAATCTTTTTCATATATTAATAGCTGTCTTATTTTTTTGTATTCGTTCTGGATTTATTAGTCATCTATGAAACTGTATGCATCATTAAGACTGCATCTAGTTTTATTTACACCATCACTAAGGCACTAAGTTATAGCCCATTAACAGAAAAATGCCTCAGTGCTAAACTAATATACTATGAATATTAATTATTAATGCTAAATTTAAATTCTGAACTAATTTAAATAGGGAAGAAAAGTTAAATTTCAAATCTTCAGAGTAACAAGAAGGACTAAGATTTGTTTTTACAGGTAGGTTTAGAGGTTGCTTAGATAACCACACACTCAACTAGACTGTATTTATTCATTAGTTAAATCAAAGGTCAAATTACAACTATTCACAAAGCAAGGTCTTTTCAATTTAAAGACAAGCAAGCAAAAGTGTTAGCAGTCAAGAGAGATAGGGCATTTAGACTACCAAGCTGTGCACACATTTTTCATATATCAAATGTCATTTCCATTACAGATTGTTTCATCTCATCAATAGGAATTCCTATTTTATAAATTTAATTATTATATAGCTGTTATTTTAATGCACTTTGTTCAGGTATACATCACACATAATGAATATACCAGGCTGCTAATTTCTGTTAAAAATGCTGGAACCATTGCATTACCTGCCCAATCTTGACAAGAATCACCACACAAATTGCAATATGTTATCTGTATCTGCAAATATGTTATCTGCAAACCCACTAATGGTCGCATGCCAGCATGTAATATCACAATCTATCTCAGTAGTCTTGGTAGTAATTTACACAATTTTGAAATTCAAGGGTCATGTTTGTGATTTCTGTTTGTTGTAAATTAGTTTGTGGAGTTCTTCCCCCTTGTACGCCACTGTGGAGTTTGCCTGCTAATGAAAAAGAAAGCATTTAATTTTTTACGAAATATGGCGTTCTGCTTACTAAGAGTGCACATTCCATGAAGTTTTTTGTGCAATTCTGTAATGTTTAAGTTAAAACAGGTTAGTGTGAACATAAACAGCAGTGCCAATTTGCTCTGCAATGCTGAGAATTGTACAATTCTCTGATTTTTTTCAGCTAAAAATGATTGCTGTGCACAGACACAAAAAAACTGAGAAAACAGGGTGTTTTATTATGGGCATTTGTTGCCACTTTTAATTTCGTTAATTTGCTACTATTTTATTAAATTCTATGTGTTTCGTTATGGATGTTTGCTTTATGTAATTTTTACTGTTCTACTACATATGTCTTTTGCATTTTTTATTTCATAAATCTGTTGTTTTATATAATTTTCAGCATGCTGTTATTTTTTAAAGTGGCTACTGTTTTTCGTATGTTAAATTTGCAAAAAATTAGTCACCAATGACTGACAACTTTGCAGGATAGTGGGCCAATAATGCAATAGTGCCAAAATGCTAGTGAAATTTTGATGAAATTATACAAACATATGCACTAATGAATGTATACAATCAATTTAAAATGTACTACACATACTCAAAGATTTAAAAATATAGTGCCTTTATGCAGTCTTGTAGTGAGCTTTAAGCATCATATAGATGACAAAAGATTTGCATGACAGATGCTTCAAAAGATGTAACAACCATTTATGGAAACAACAACTAGTTACGAAATTTTTCTCTACATGGAACTTAAGAAACAAAGCAGTTTCTTCAGAAGCCAATACTTGCTTACACTACTATAAAATGGCAATAAAGGCAGAAGAAGACACAGCAGAATAGCAACAATCAATATTACAGCTTTGAGTTATGCCAAATAATGATTCTCGAAGATACTAAAGCAACAAGAATCTACATAATTTTCATAAATTTGCAGGACTAGTTTCAAAGGTTTGAATATAGAACCTTCTTCAATTGCATGAGTATTCCTGCACTTAATAATAATAGGACTTTATTTTACAAGTCTGGAAATTTTAAGAAATTAAATATTTCTTACAGAAAGTTACTAAAATGAATTATGTTTTATGTAGTACATAATATTCCATTTTGGAACAAGAATTTTCTGTTATAATATAAATTTTAAAATTAATACAAATTAATTCAACAAATTTTCATTTAAAGGAAGAACTTACTGCACTTTTTTTCTTTAAGCTCTTTATTAAGAAATTCTATTTCTTCACCACTTTGAACATTTAATGAATGGATTAGGCGGACTTTGTTTTCCTAAAAAATAAAATGCAAATGCCAAGAAGAACAAATAAATCATATGTACAATAATATACACATAACTCAGTCTTACAGGAGTTAGTTCATAGAAAATTACAAAGCAAACTACTTAATATAAATATCAGCATAAGATTATCAAGTAACAGTTAAAAATATTTTACATAGTAAATGCAAAAACATATTTCTAAATTTAGACTAAGCTGGTTTTAAAAAATACTCCATGCATTTTAAGGAAGACAGACAATAAACAGTAAAAATATTCAATACCATAAGTCTGAATTATTTAGATAAGTAATATAAAATGTTAACTATCAACTTTATATTAAAAAATGTGTTAACTTCTAAGTCAAGCCTTTTAAAATTGGCAGCTTATTCAGATATAATCTTCACAACTTCTACAATACACAGAATTATAAATATTAAATTTATGTTTATACGGAACACCTAAAACATTACAACTATATCTGCTTCTCAAACAAATTCATGAAATATATATATAATTTTTAAGCTCATTTTATTTTATTTTTTAAATTATTTATTTATTTTACACATACTTCTTTTCTTTGAAGTTTTTGAAAAGTTTCTGTTGCACTTTGAGCTCTTTTCATGGCAGTTTCATTCTCATCAAGAAGCTCTGCTTCTTCCAGTATTAGCACAATAAGTCTTCTTATTACTCTAAAAAATAAAATGTACATAAAATATATTAGCTTTTAGCTGCATATGCTAAATATATGCACATTTAAAACACTTGAATACTGTAGAAATATTAATTAATGACTCTCGGGAATCATTTATTTTGTTTAAAAATTTATCCATTTGAACATTGGGAAGAGTTTATGAGATATGTAATTATTCATATTTTACAGTATATTTACTGGAAACTTACAGAAACAAATAAAATATAGCAAAAGATAAATTATTTCATTTAATTATATTTTGTGTTTTTTCCTTTGTGAAATTGGACACACAATACTGAAATTTCATATTTGATAAATGTAACATTAAATATGAGACTTGCATTTTGAAAAATATTAACACTCTACACTGTGATTCATAGCAGACAGGGTTTATAAATATTAAAATATTTTCATAGCAAAAACAATCATGCTAAGTTTACTCACTATAAGTGTTTTTTAATGCACACTTGTCAAATATCAAAACATTTTAAAAATTTGTTTATTTCTAAAAAAAAAGTAAAATTTGACTTGAAATTATGCAACAGCTCAGTTCAGCTGCAATTGCCCAAATAAGTACCCTATATATGAATAGAGATCTGTTGATTTACAGATGGCTTCATTTTTCAGTGCTAAATGGCTGTTCCAAAGTAAGATAGGAAAGACTATGTTCTTTACATTAGTGAGAATTTTTGAATCTTGTCCATAAAAAGACTACATGGTGTTAAAATTTCTTGCACGTAGCAAATCCATCTCTTAGGTTAGCCTTTTCAATAACTAACGAATTAAAATAAAATAAATTACTTTAAAAACTTCTTGATGATAATATTAACTTTGAAAACAAGGACATTTTTATAAGAGATAAGATTATTTGATTCATTAACAAATTATCTGAACAAAAAACGTCTTGGACAATGAATGGTGGCTCAATTTATGAACATTCAACATAATTTTCAAAGGTGTTGAAAGTAACCACATAACACTATGTCACATAAATACTCAGGGACTTTCAGACACATCCTTTGCTTACCTATCATTAACAAAGCCTGGTAGAAAATGGCTTAAAAGTCAATTTATTCGACCTTAAGAAAATTATGGCCTGATCAGGTTGCATGTGGAGACTGAGTGCTTTGGCACTTAGAATTCTTATGTTATCTATGATATTGTGTTTCTAGGCTCAGAAGTTAGCAATGAATACATGGAGAAGTTACTACAGGACCATAAACAATGAGAAAGAACTACTACAACTTCAGCAGTAGCAATTGATTTTGGAAGAAATGTGTCTGGAAGAGGAGGAAAGAAAAATGATTCTAGCTCTCTAATCTGCAAAATCTTTGCAAAATGAGTTGCAAAGTCATTACATAATGATATCATCTTGATGAAGCAGCAGCATAAGCATTTTTAATGACAATACCATGGCTCAATTTAGAAACATTAAAAAAATACAGAAAATCACGTTGCACAAATTCTGAACGAATGTCAGCATTCACTTAATCGCTCGGTGTACATCTGAAATATTTGCTAAGTACCCTTATTTCTCACTTGTACTGGGAAATTCAAAATTCCCCATGTATGGATGCTTAATAAAATATATTTTTGTTACATTTTTAAATAATATTTTATTATTAAAACACATTATATGTCAAACTAGAAGAAAGCTTCAGTAACACATCTAAATAAACAGAAATACATCTAAATAAACTGTTGAATTTGATTTTAAAAAGAATTCTAAATGAGAAACATTCTACATGAGAAAAGAAAAAATGCCAAAAATAATTATGTGACTGACGTTATACAGTCTATTTATTACAACTTAAACTGTTATGACGCTTTGCACAAGAGTCCTTTGCTTTTACAGCACCTCTCTGTCTCTCTTCTTGTTTCATCTCCACTAGAGCATATTTGTGCTCGTCACATATACCAGTGAAGCAAATATTTGGTTTTTTAATGATGTATTTCGTACATTCATCGGAGAATGTCGATATTCTTCAATTTTGGTCTTTCATGGTAACACATATATCTATAGCAGATGCGATCGATCTGCTCCAGAGCTGATTCACTTAAATGAATGAAAAGAACAGTTGCTTCCAGAAAATGGAGTTCTCATTTACAGTCACTGAGAGTTCTTGTTGGGAGTATGGCAGGAACCCAAATGTGCTAGTTGTTCACAAGTTGATTCATTTTACTGAGTGAACAAATACCTGTTTTGCCAAAAAAGAGTTCATGTTGCAAATATGTCAGGGAATTTTGATTACCATTTTAACCCCTTCGCGCCAACTGTCACGTCTACGTGCCAGCAACGAACACACTCACTTTCCGGCTGACACGCAGGCGTGACAGAGCGTTTTCCCATTCAGCCCCGACTGTCACGTATTTATGCCAGTGTCCTGGAGCGTTTTAAAAACTATAATTTCTACCACAAGATGGCACTGTATATCCATATGGTTTCAGATACATGTACATTAGACCTTCTACTTGAAATGAGAGAAGCATGACTCACGTACACGTGTTTTGATTATATAAACAAAAGGGGAAATAAATGTTTCCAAATGGCGTGATTTATGATGTCTCTTTAAATTCGCACGTGGTAGTCGTTTATTGTAAGTAGAGAAGTTTTATTTTCGCTAAAGCGTTGGGTATTTCGGTTTGCAGTTAAGTTTTTAGAAAATAATTAGATCTTGTTAGACGTAAATTCTTTCTGTTTTTACCGTTGCAATGTCGAAGCGTTGAAAATGTTTAACAGAGCATGAAATAGCAGAAATGATGCAAAATGTTTCAGATATCAATTCTGAAACAGATTCTGATAGTAGTGATAGTGATACTATGATATATTCTGATCATAAAGAATCTGGCGAATCTAATGATGATGAGGACATTTCGGACATCTGTATGCCGAGTACATCAAAAGCAAGTACTTCTCCATGGTCATCCACAATAGAAAATTTGCAGAATTTGGGATTCCGTCATTATTCAGTACCCATCTTTCAGAAAAACTGTTAAATGGTATCAGAAGCTTTTCTTCAATATCATGGATATGGCTGTATTTAACGCCAATACTCTTTTCAAGAAAAAAAGTAAAAAAAATCTTCCTCTCCTGAATTATTGGCTTAATTTAGTTAATCAAATTATGTATTGGTATTCCTCTAAAAGCACCAATGTTAATATCACACCAAGATCAGCAGAATCATTAAATCCACTCAGATTAACTGAAAGACATTTTCCAAAACTTTGTTCAGAAGAGACTGATAAGAAAATGAGACGACGATGCTTCGTTTGTTCACGTTCCCGGAAAAATCCTCCAAAACGGCAAATGAGTTATTACGAGTGCAAGGAATGTAACGTAGGACTGTGTGTAGATCCCTGTTTTCAAATTTTTCATACGAAAAGAGAATTTTAAGTAATATATTTAGTTTTCAGATGTATAATGTTAAAAGTCATAAAATGGTGAGTAATGAAAATAAAATGTGTATAATATGCATTTAAACAAGAAATAAGGTAATTAAAGTAAATATAAAAATATCTATAAATCATAAGCCATTTAAATACTCTATAGAGCATTATTAAACAATGCGTTGATACTTCGGAAATTTCATGGATTTAGGCTTAATACCAAGAAAAGCCCACGGCCCTGGACAGACGCTCGCGTAGATACTGCCGGCCTCCGCGATAAGCGCACGTTTGCGCTACCTGGCGCGAAGTGGTTAAGGAAGACAAGAATATTTATTCTCGCATCTTGAAAATGACTTTCATTTTTATCTTTTCCCCAACTTTCTGGAAACTTTTCATTCTAGAATTATTGCAGAAAGGAAGTCTTAGGTAATCTCAAGACTACAGTTGAAAGAAATCAGTTTTAGACATTAGCTATTCTGATTCCACCGCTCAATTCATTTCTTTTCACCCTTCACTCAACATGTCTAACCATTCCCAATCTTACTGCTTGTTCCATTCTTTCCACGCTTCAATCCATCCTCACTAAATGCTTGATTCTCTCCTCATTCTCGATGTTCTTCATAAAGGTTATTTTTAATGAGCAGAGAGTCATTCAAAAGAAATGATTCAGTTCATCATTCATTCAATTAAGTGAGGTTTATGTTGAAAAACTGCATTTTAAGACTGATGAAAGTTAGTGAAATAAAAAAAATTATATGCAAATTTTTGGAATTTATACCACGTTCCTCATATATATATATATATATATATATATATATATATATGAAAGTTTTTCTAAAAGAAAACCTTTCAATATATTAATAGTTTCTAAATATTTCTCAAAAGATGCTTACAATAATGTGAAATCAAATTTTACTCCAGTTTCCTAAGGCAATTGTAGCTGGAAAACTTTATTATATGAAACAGATTTACATCATATGGTACAGGGTAAGGCACTCTTTGCATAACTCAACATTACATATTGGATATTCATTTCACTGTTTCAGGAGATTCTCCTTTCTCTCCTCCTGAATGAATTTTGATTCTCTCCTTCTCCTTTTAAACTTTTAGTGGGAGATATATATCCCATTGGTAGTCAAAGGGTTAAGGCACAAACAATACACACTCTTTTTAAAAACTTATCAGGGCCTCTGGCAACTGTGACTTTCACAACTCCATTAATCATGTCAAGTTCTTACATAAAAAATCAGACAATGGAAGGTAGTGCTATAATTACTTATTGAAATGATTAAAGAGATCATAAGTAATGATGCAAAATTCTACCGGCGACAATTTTACAAAGTGGAAATGCTCTCCCTCACATGGTCTATTGTGGTCCTAAATATTAAGACACGGAGAATATACAGCCTTTTTTAAAACTTATTGAGGCCCCTGGCAACTATGACTCGCACAACACAATTAATCATGAGGTTTTACAGAAAAAGTTGTTGAAACAGATACATTGTAAACATTAAATCTAATTAAACATTAAAATCTAATTAAACAGTTCCAATTTATTATTTACTACTACTTACAGCCATAAGAAAACAGTAAACCCAGATATATAATAATTCCTTTGTGACCGAAATAGTTTCATATTGATTTGAAGTTCTGCTTCATAATCTTTTGTAGATTTGTGAGAATATTTCATCATTTCTCGAACAGAATCTGAAAAATACTGGCAAATGTTAGACAAAATAAATGCACATACTATATTACATAAGAATGAATTTGTTCAGACATGATCATGTAGGATAATTTTCAGTTATGTAAAATTAAAAAATAAAGCAAAATAAAACCACACAGAATTTCTTTAATTTACTGTATAATAAGCTTTTAACCGCTTGCCTGATTATCCTGAGTTATCTCGGGTTCGTATATATTGCAGTTAATTATTACCCCGAGAAAACTCGGGCGAAGCAGAATTTGTTAGTACGATTTCTTTTATCATGGTTTTACTCGGTCTGGAGGAAATGAAAGGAAATATTCAGCTTTGATTGACAGTTTGCCAAATTTTGTTGGTTGCGCGGTTCTTTTGGAGGGACTGGTCGCATGTTTCCCCATTGTATAGTATACGTTGGCTTGTGGATTAGTAATGTATAAAGAAGGATGCATGCGTTGGGAAAAAAATAAAATTATGTCGATGATGCAAGATAGCGAAAGCGATGATTTTTCAGCTTATGATTATGCTTTCGCACATGCAAAAACCAATTTTTGAACACACAATTTATGCTAAAAATCTGAAATGAAAACAAAAAATTTAGATAGCAAAAATGTAAAGTTTCTAACCAAAAATATTTGACAAGAATCCATGTACACAGCCATATGTTTTAACTTTAAAAAAATCTACGAATTGCACAATCTAGGCAGCAAAAGAATCTATGAACTACGCACACCTCGCTTTAATAAATTAACATAACAACAATAAATTTCAAAGAATACCATGTACACAGCATTCTGTTTGATTTTGCTATATCACATGTCTTTCTGTGATTCAAAATTTCAAAAGTAATGATAAAAACTTCCTCCAAAGTTAACTTACTACACGAAAACCACAATTTGAATCTTAAACTTCGCTGACAGCCACATACTTTAGCAGCAACCATTTGACTGCAAACCCACACAAGTCTATCAGAAACACCATTCTTCATCCGACTTCTCACATCAGCTCTGCATTTTGGACACGCCAAACTCCGTTTTAGAAGCCCTGACTCTCACAGAAATTCCAAAAATGCACTTTTATCCGCATAAACACACCCGTGAACAAAAGACTCGTTAACAACTCCAACATCATACTAAATTTACTTTCCACACAATCTAACATACGTGACTGAAATCTTGCCACCACATCTCTGAGTTTCAATGTCAAAAGGGTTGCCATACAAAAAGCATAGTCCACCAAACCATCCCACAGCACAGAATTGTGCCAAAAACCAGTGCAGAACACATATCGCCACATTTGGCAATCTTAGGGTGCATATAAGAACCTTAAAAATAATTTTATATTGTCTCAAAAAAAGTAATGGGACTAATATTCTGATTTCCGAAAAAAAAAATTGCCAAAAATTTTAGATACATTAAATGAAATTTTAAAATGAGATTTTATTTATGATATGCCATGTGTTCTATTTACATCAAATACAGTCCCCTCAACCTAATTTTCTCTAATTACTTTACATTAATAATCCAGATTGTTATTCTGAAGAAATATTTTACTTTCAAATTTTATATTCCATTTTTTGCCAAATATATTCTATAAAATTAAATCTCTACAATAAGAAAGTATTTTGAATGTTTCAAGAATGTTAAACTATACCCAGAGTTGCAAACTCGTAGCAATATCTTTAAAAGATCAGTATGTGGGTAGAGTTTGTAATTATTTTATAGGTTCAACTGTTATGTGTATAATTTTAAATCTTATTTTAAAATATCAGTATGTTTTTATTGATCTATTACATATTAATAAAATAACAGATTATCTGCCTAACCCTCCCACAATCCAACCTCAGATGACAATTTTTTACCAACCTGAGACATGAAAAACAGCTCCAACATCCATAATAAAATATTGAAAATTACATAAAACAGCAAAAAATAGCTAAATTAAAAATGCAAGAAACAGGATGGCTCAACCTCAGGGCAGTAGGAGCTGTGTGTTAGAACTCAGGAAAATTTAAGAACTGTGACTGTATTTTCTAAGAATCACATTCGTTTTCAACAGATTTGCATGGGAAAAATATTAATGAGAATTCTGCCCTTTCTTTGTGTAATTAATGTAACTGTACGTAAATATAAATAGGAACTTTTATTTCTTCTGCTGTATATTCAGGAAAATTGTTTCTAGGATGTATAAACTTGAAACTATAGCATAATACAACAGAATATTCTTTTTTTCAGACAGAAAGTCTTTCTACACCTTATAGTTTTTGAATGGTTTCAGCAGAAATATATGAAATCAAAAGAAGGAATAGCAATGGTCTCTGAAGAGTGTATGAAACATGGATTTAAAGCTGAAAACTCTGGTTTAAAAGCATTCCATAAACAATTTCTCAAGAAGAAAAATTAACTAAAAAAGGCTGACTGCAATGGCTATAATCCCTATGAACTTCTTGAAAGGCTTGGCTGTGACAAGGTCACATTGAATTAATTCTTTACAACATTATGGCAATATTTAGATATTTGCATCAGATTCCACTGGTGACAACTTCATTTTTTTCACCTTACAACTTGTGTTGTAAGGTGAGGAACAGATTTCATCAGACAACTGTTGCAGGAAAGTATTGCATCAGACAACTGTTGTAAGCGGATGAAAGTATTGCATCAGACAACTAGCCACTTAACTTCTGTTTGCCTGGTTAGCTGAAGGTATTTTGCGATTGGTTGCCTTCTGCCGCTGGATTTCTTTCATTGGCTGCAAAATTTAACTGTGAGTATAACTGTTGAACTTTATAAAAGGCGGTAATTTTGTCCACCTCGAGAGGAGGAGATTGTGAAGGTGCGATATGGAGATGCTGCATGAAGAAAAACGGTAGGAGTGGGGTGATATGCAAAATTTTGGAATTTATCGTGCAAGCTCTCTTAGTCTCCCTGTGTGTATGAAGGAGTGAGTTTTCTTTCTTTCTGATGCTGTAGCTACAAAATTTAAGCTGATCTCTTTCTTCCCGGGCTTGGCCTTTTTTTTGCCCGGCAACCGATTTCATCCCGATGAAGAGCACCTGCACATACCACGCCTGCTGCAATATACCTGAGCTGCAATATACCACGCCTTCGAAGGGCTACATGGAAGCATTGATCTACTAATTTTTCTGAGTGAGGAGGCCTCATATCACCCTGTGACACAACATATTAGAAAAAAAGAATATTTCTTCAACATTGGTAGTATTCAATAAAGCAATAATTCAATTGACCTGGATCCTGTCCTGGTGTAAGTAGCCACTATATTCCTGTTTATCATAACGTGTGACATATACTTTTGCCACCGCAACCTAGGGAACAGACATTTTACCACAAGGGCTATATGAAGAATGCAGCTCACTACACAGAAATGCTGAAAAAACTTAATTACAAAATGAACAAATTAGGCCAGTGAAACGAGAACACATTTTCAAGGATGACAATACAAGATCTCTTTGCAGTCATCTTTTATAAAGTACATGCTAAAATTTGATGGGCTTATCCATTAAACATCTGCTTTTGTCAAATCAGGAGAGAAGTGATAACATTTTTTTCCTGAGCAAAACAAAAGGGAACAGTACAAATACCTTAAAACAGTTGTCAAACTTTTGACATTGCATGGATGTATTAAATGCACAGTTATAATGTTTTTTACATTATTTAGTACATTATTTCTGATGTTGAATCTTTTCCACATTTCTATTGCTTCATCTATCCCACCAGAAAATGCAATTAATTGAGTTTAAATAATAAGTAAAAATTTAAATTTAAAGAAAGAACTTTCACAACTTAGATTCAGAATGCAATGATTCTGTTTCTTCCTACTAGAATGATGCATTGATCAGTTAACCTGTGAAGTGATGTACTGATTTATTGATTAGTTGGGTAGTTACGAGAACAGGCATATTAGTTTTAGGAGCTAGGCTTTCAGTCATTAATATCTGGTTTTTAATTTATCAAACAATTATTATGTATTTTGCTGCAAGAAATTTTTATATTCTCCTTACTATCTTTAAGCTGAAGTACCAATAAATATTTCAGTTGCTTTCATATGCTTGTTATTATCAATTTATCTCCTAGGACTTCATAAAAAAAGAATAGTAATTTAGTAAAGAAAGAATAAAAAGTCATCTAGCAATCAAGTAAGGTTACTCAGTATTTACATGAAGTGTAATTTGAGTGTAACCTTCTACTATCAAATACAGGAGATATAAAACTATAACAGGATTTTGTGAAATATTAATGGAATGTTAATAAAGATCTTTACTATATATAACACATACTAATTTCATTCTCCTATCGACAGTAATATCTTAATTAATAAAAATCTTTCTGCTTATCTGTAATCCATCCATCCCAATTTTTTTTTTTAACATTCAGTATTGCCATGTTTTTGTTACACTTTGGCATATTTATATAAAAACAATGCACACATTACACATGTATTTGAGTACATGTAGATCTAATTTTATTAAATTTAACCAACATTTTCCTAATCACTATTTTTCTCCCTTAAAGTGCTTTTTTTCCCTCTATGAAACATAATTGAACAGAAGAATTCGCTGACTGACAAAATTAAATTAAAATGTTGGATTTCTTCAGAAATACATTATTATGACAAATAATATGAAATGCTAAAAGTCAAATTCTACAAAGTTGCATTGTCTTAAAGCTAAAGATTTTAAGTTTAGAATCTTTTTATGATTTTTATGGGCTTTTAAAGTAAAAAACTGGGGGAAAAAAAAGTGTTAGAATGCAGGTGACAAATTTGTCTGTAAACAGTTGTATCTCCTTTATGCTTGCTTAATTTATTTTTGGACAGAAGTCAGTCAAAGTCTCTAAAGAATTGGGATATCACCCAACACATATCTACTGATGTAATCATCTGACAAATGTGTATGTCTTCTACAAAAAATGAAGAATATAAAAAAATAGGTGACATGACATGCATTGATAAAATTGACAGAATTAGATAATAATATAAATTAATATAAAAATAAAATTGACAGAGTATTTATGAGACGGAATAAATTGACAGAGTATTTATGAGATGAATAAAATTGGCAGAGTATTTATGAGACATAAAAATAACATTCAGCAAGTTTTTCCACAGGAACTGATTTCTGAAGAGATTTCTACATGGACATGTAACAATAAAGAACATGTCTGTGGTGACTACCCAGATACTAGACCAGTGACATTGATGGCAAAAATATTAAAGCACATTAGAGATGGAATTATCATCGTTTTCTATAGCTAGATGGGATGTAGCAGTTATGAACTACACGAAGCCAGTTACAACCATTGGAAAGTGTATATACTAGTATAATGGATCCAGAAAAATTGCATCCACATTCAATATGTTGAATGACTTTGAGTTTGTTCAAGTGAAGAAACAAAAAGTAGAGAATGCAAAATATCATTTTTTAACTTGCTGAATTTATTTACCAAGAAACCCAGCAAGCAAAATCGAGAAGAAAAAAAACTGTTTTGAAGAAATTCGGCTAACAATTCTTCCGAAGGTGAAGAAGGTTCACTCAGGCAATAGTGTCCATTGGCTGTAAAAATATAAATTTTGTCCACATATATTTTTGAATTTTATTTCTTCTTGTAAACTTCTTGTTTCTCATAAAATCCAACTCTTTTTTATTATTTATAAACGAATATTACCTTTGAACCATAAAGGCAGCCGAAAAAACATTTACCACCAAAGCTGTCAATGAGTTGGTGACATTTTTTTTTATGGGGGGTGATAATCAAAAAGTACCGCAATTTATTGTTTTACACATAATTAAAAGTCATGACAGTGCTTTAATTAAGATTTTTAAATATTTGATTTTAATCTTTAGATACTTACCTAAAAAGAACAGTATGAGCACAATGATAAATATAGTGAAATACATATTTGCTTTTGATGCAATCACTCTGAAAATGCGGGAGTGAAAAATATATTTCCATCTGAAATAAGCCAAGACACATTAGTATACTTATACACATTATTTCTTATAATAATCAATTTAAAAAAAATCTTTGTTTTATTTCATATTTGGAAGTAATTATTAAGTTCTCAAAAAACTTCACTGATTTTTTCCCCAATGTTCCTTGAAGTAGGAAAAAAATGTTTTTTCAGTGTTATATATATATATATTTCTTGTAGCATTATACTTTCTCTAACTTTTATTTATCATTTTTGGATGAACAAGGGAGTGCCAACAATGGAATGACAAACAGATAAATATGAGAATTTCTGGCACTTGCTTCTGCTGATTTTATTCAAGATTTCAAAGCTACTGTGTTGTGTACAAAGAAGATGGCATTACAGAAAGAACTACATAGAAATGGCTTTCATATTACAAGAAGTGAAAATTTGACCTCACAGACTCACCCAAAAGAATGTGTGCTACTCTAAAGTGAACTGCTGAATGGGGATATAAACAATCTGATAACTTTGTCTTCAGGCATGGAAGTTGTAATTTTTATGAAATGCTTGAAAACAACAAGGCTAATGCACAGCTTTACAATTATCGAACCCTCTAAGAGGCAGGCAGTCTATTTGAAATGACCCAATTAGTAAACAAAAATGCTTCTTTAATGCAACAATGTTGGTCCTCATGACCCTAACTACTGTTCATGAATTTAACTAGAAAGCTCAACCATAACTGCTTTGCAATACACCTTCAGATTATCAGATTTTTCAAATCACTTTTAACTATTAATTAGATTTCATTTCATAATGGCGTGGAGTTAAAAACATAGCTTGATGCCCACTTTATGCTTAAATGCTGGAATTTCTGAAACAAAGATAATGGCATATTAGTGGAACAGTTATTAAAAATGTTAAACGCTACAAAAAGTTATTAAAAACAAAGGAAGTTGCATAACTGATGGATTCATGTAAAATTTTAATTAAAAACTAGACATTAAATAATTGTGAGAAAAAATTAACTGACACCCCCAAAAAAGAGACTGCAATATACATTAGGTTATTTTCAGCTGTTGTCAGCATTACATAATCTTCTAATCCATTTCCTTAATAAAGAAAAGTCATTTCTTGCCTAGAATGAAAATACCAAAATTTAAAATCACGGAAACTGCAGGTAGCATGAGGTTCAAATAAAACTCTAATGATTTTTTTAACCCTTCTTAATGAAGAAAATATGTCAGTTGTCTCTGAATTAACAGGGTTTTATTTAAATTTTCAGTTTTTTTAAATAACTTTACAGCAGTTACTATTTTTAGGCAGGATATATTTTTTTAATCTCCAAGAAGACAAAGATAAAAACAAAATCACTACTTTTATTCTGTTTTGCATTCCAAAAGATTAGAGATGTAATCAATCTCCTTCGAATAATATATTTCTTATATATTGGGTGTATATATGTTACAGTGAAACACCAAAATTTGGAGAATGTCGACTTTCACCGGTGAATGTCAACATTCAGATAGTCGCTTGGTGTATGTTTGAAATATTTTCCAAATACTCTTATTTCTGACATTCACCATGTACTAATGGTGAATGTTGAACATATAGAATATTATATTTTCTTCTCCGTAATTCAGTCGAGAAAAAACGCACTTGAGACTTAAAATGAGAACTGAAGAACATAAGAATGTAAAACACACAGTACATTCAAAATGAGGAAAGAAAATAATAGAAGTTAAAATCTTACTGAATTACGTCATTCAAATTTTATTTATTGCAACAACTTAAACTATTATGGCACTTTGAATTGCACAAGAGGCCCTTGCTTTTAAAACTGCATTTATTTGTGAAACACTTCCTTTTGCAATGACAGCGTGTACATACACTCCTCTCTTTTCAACCTACACCAGAGCATATCTGTAATTGACGACATGCACCGGTGAGGGTCCGAATGTACAAGAATGTAATGAAATATTCAATCTTTCACCGATGTATTTGGTGAATGTTGACATTCTCCGGTGAAAGTCGACATTCTCCAATTTCGGTCTTTCATGGTAACATATATATGTAAGAAAATAAAGAATATGTAAAAGATAAATTATAATTTAAATTAGCAATGTAAATTAATTGTCCTTCTCTTTTCTAAAAATAGTAATCTCTCTTTGCACTGCCTCATTTTGACACTAATCCATGTCATATGACTGATGATGCATATATAATTCTGATGATGCATGGATTCAAACAGCCAATAATAATTTTACAGCATTACAATTACCCGATTAAAATGCATTGAGAACCAAAACTAACTCAGTCTGAATTAAAATTTCATCCTAAATATAACACATTCGCTTTCTACTCTGGCCAATCTGGACTGCTGTCTGCTGCTCTCTTGTTACTCCAAATCTATCAAAAATGTAAACATTTTGAAATAGGCACAAATAATGTGCCTGAAAATAAAATGAAGATTTAATCTGTCTCAGCTGACAGTTTCCTATTCAATATGGATTTGCATTGTAAGTAATCAAAATTCTTGCTCGCCATTACAAAGTCAACCTTATACATTCTACACCATCAATATTGCACAGTCCTTTTTTATTACATATACGGGTATTTTATAAAGACTATACACATTTTTATTACATATACATGACTAGGTGTATATATATCTATGTAACATTTTGGCAAGCAGGCACAGGAATGGCAAAAGTTTGACGATATAACTACATCAGAGTCCGAGCATTGTTGTGGCTGAGAAGAAGGCTGAAAAATGACGACAAAGAAAGCTTTTAGCTTTTTAGATTCCACATCTTTATTAAATTCTTGCCTCAGATCATCCTTTAGATGAAATTCTCCAAATTACATAAGCAATAGTAATTTAAACTAAGATTAAATTTAGACTTACGTCATAACTGTTCTAATAAAGGGAAGACAGACGGGAAGAGCAACAGCGAGTCTGGTAGCAGCAGGAAAAAGAAATCTGATGAAAAATGGTGCAAACTCTGCATTTATACTAGCGGTTACATAAAATGCCAGAATGTTCTCAAAAGTACTGGTCTAGGGGAAGATCCAGTCTATATGTAAGAAAAATAAAGAATATGTGAAAGAACAGATTAAATTCCCTTCTGTATTCTAAAAATAGTAACTTCTACTTGCACTGTGTCATTTCTAGATTAGTCCATGTCATATGACTCTTGCATAATTATGGTAATGTAAATGAAACTAACACTCAAGCAGCCAATAGTAATTTTACAGGAATATTAACTACCCAATCAAAATGCATTGAAAACCAAAACTCAGTCAGTCTGAATTAAGATTTCACCCTGAATATAATGCACTTGCTTTCAATGTTTTGGCACAACTGGATTGCCATCTGTCTGCTCCTTCTTTCTTACTGCAAATCTATCCACATTTAATGTGCCAACTTGTTTGAGGCCACATCATGCTTGCTGGAAAAAAAAAAAAAAAAAAAAAAAAAAAGATTTAATCTGTCTTTGCCTCTAATTTCCTATTCATTATGGATGCCATCAAAATTCCTGCTGGTAACTACTTCTGAGTTTGTTTTTATTACAACATATATGTTTGTATATAGATGTTTACCTACTGCAATAAAATAGGGAAGTGCATAACTAGATATTATAGCAGTTTCCCTCATGTACAAAAGTTCAATGTCCTATGGTCAGTCGTTTTTAAGTTATGCAAGATAAATACATACGTACAAAGACCATGAAAAAATCCTTTTTGAATTCATTTTACAATCTATTTTGGAAAAAACAGTCTTTTACTCTATATGTACGTGCTGATGTCATGCACAAAAATAGTCCAAATAGATTTGGGAATTTTCAAAATGGATATTTTTTTTGAAATATGATGCCCCAAATTTTTTGTGATTACATTACTTCCTTTACTTTATACAACTAAGTAAAAACAAATAACAAAAAAAAAAAAAAGCATTGAATATCTTTTGCAATTTGCACTATGGACCTTCTATCTCAGACAACTGCAATTCACCATTAAGGCCACAAAAGCCTATACTAATAGCCAAACTTACATAATTAATAAATACAAAAATAAATAAGTTGTTGGTACTTCCTGGTTATCTGCACCTCCATGAAAAGTCAACAACTAATTGGACACTTAATAAATTATCAATTTATAAAAAAAAAAAAAAAAAAAAAAAAAAAAAGGTACCTTTCCGTTTTGCCGGCACAAACAATAAAGTCGCCAGTAATGGTACAACTGATGTTAAATGGACTATCTTCGCTGGTAACCTTTTACCCTTCATTTTCAAAACAAGTCGCATCCATTTCTTATCAGATTGATTGTTTCTTTCAATACTGGCATACAATTACATAGAATTTTTACTAGTTAAATTTTATGCCCTAAGACCACTCGTGGTAATTAATTAGGATGCAATCACACCACTCACTCGAAGGCAAAAATATAGAAAAGGCAAATTCATCAAATCTAATGAGAATGCATTAGCAAAGTATACATAATTTATGAGTAAGCCTATTCGTACGAATAGAAATAGTTCTTGCATTTAAACTTATATTCCGTAAGATTTAATTTAAGATTTAACTTGAAATTAATATAGATAATTACTGAGAGAATTAGATTTTTGTAGCGTAGTTTACGTGAGATAAGATCACTTGGGGTCATGTGATACGAACCGACAAATCAGGATGTTGAACCATGAAAGCATAGTAAATTCTTAAATTAATGTCTTTTTACACATTTGTCTGTATTTATTAGCTTTTTACAAAATTTTAAACCATATTAAAATGTTTATGCCTTCAAAATAAAAAATTCTAAGAACTAACTTTTGTTAACAATTTTTATGTGTATACTGTATGCTGTCGCCAACAAAGTCTGCTTGGCGAGATTTGCGACGACGAAACGGGAAAGTACCAAAAAAACATTTATTTGGTTACCTTTATGACTCAATGGTGTTATTCTATTCATAAATAATAAAAAGAGGTATTTTATTAAAAAACAAGATATTTAATGGGGGAAAATATATAGTTTATCTTTGCACAGATGGAGATATTGTTTAGTTAAATGACCATTAAATATAAAGTGTATGAAACTGTGTGTATTCAAAATGTATGCAAAAATGGGCTTATTTATCATCCCATTAATAGTCAAAATATGAATTTTTTTCTACCAAAAGTTGAAACAGGGGTTGCGGATATTCAGAAAGTAATAAGCTGTTTAGATAGGCTCTTAAAATTATGTGAAATGCAGGCAAAAACAGTGATGTTACAATAGTATACTCCTCTTGTTAGATAATTAAAAGTTTTTTTGTGTGTGTAAATGAAAAAGAAAAATAAGTCAGCATAAAAAGAAAAATATTTCAGAAAAAAAAAAAAAAAAAAATTTTTTTTCAAAACAGCATTGTATTAAAAATTAATACTCACATTTTTGGTGATATAAATGGCAGTAACAAAAGGAATATAAATAAAAGTTCTAAATATAAGAATGTTGCTATAACTGTCCACTGGATAGTCATTTTATAGTTGCTAATCCCTTTTGACTATCTGTAACAATAAAAAGTAGAAAAATCACAAAACTATATTGCAGCAAACAATTAAATTATTATAAAACATATATAAGGCATTTTATTTGCAATCATACTAAAGTAAATATATATATGTAAATGTTCTTAAGGTACAACTAGAGTGTCAAGCGAACTGCTACATATATTAACTGGAAATAAAAATGGAATTAAAACTGCCTCGACTGCTAAGTATTTTAGATATTACGAAGTAACCATTATTAGCATACTACGCAATCAGAATTCTTTCTCTTCAATATGCATCTATGATATATCCTATCTGGGTATTACTATTTCGGTGCTACTTTGGTAGACGGTTGCACGGATTTTTGGCGATTTACGTTGGCGCGATTTCTACAAACTTCAGCCATCTTGAAAAACGCTGTTTTTACACATAGTAAAGTATTCGAAACTTAAAAAAAAAAAATAAATATCGTTAGAAATAATGGATTAATTTTTTTGTTGAAAATGTCTTTTTTTAAGATGGCAGGCAAGTGTAAATAAATACATTTACTACGAGTATAAAATACTAAAGAAAGGTTAAATTATTACTTTCATATAGCATAGAAATAGAATAAAAATACCACTATAAAAACATTGCGCCAACGTTTAATTGGATTAAAATATTACGTAAATTGACTATCGAATTAAAAACCATCATACCAACATTTAAAAGAATTAAATATTACTTAAATTAAATACTTTAAAATAAGTAAATAAGCACGCTTCGTACACTAGAGCTAAAATGACGGTTGATCTTTACATTATGGTAACTTGGCATTTTTTTGGCGAAAATTTGCCGACCAACTCTCCTACGGCAACCCTCTATTTTTTTTCCCGCTGCCATTTTGTCTTCACGAAGTAAAGACATGTTTCTTTTCTTTTTATCTACTGAACACTTCTTCCAACAATCTACTAGCCGAATTACACTTATGCTAGAAATTTTATCTAACAAAACTGCTTAATCATGACAAATATTCACTGCAAAATTAGGAAAAAGTGCACAATACCATACTCCTTACGCGTTTTTCAAAATAACACATACACATAAACCATGTACACGCCGACTTATTTTTACTTAAAAAAACATCCCAGAATTACACAAAAATAGCATTGCGCACACTCTTCACTATATCCATGTACACTGCTTTTTTCTCATAAATTACAAAAATTTCACGAAAATACATGACAATTTTCTCAATCTTTAAACCCGGTAAAAAGAACATATATGAAATTACCTGATCGCGAAAAAGTTTATACCCTTTCCAAATATGAACATTTCCACATATAAAATAAATAAAATATCCAAAAACTTTTACCTCTAAATCATCTATTATATTATACACGTCACCAACGAATTCATACCGCAAGCATTACAAATACTTAGTGTCAAATATTTAAATTATTTCCATGCACGTTTACTTCAACTTAAATGTATACCAAATTCCTACAAACATATAATTCACAAAATAACTTCATTTAATTAAAATATCACTAAACCATGTACACGTCGACTTATTTTTACTTAAAAAAACATCCCAGAATTGCACAAAAATGGCATTGCGCACACTCTTCACTATATCCATGTACACTGCTTTTTTCTCATAAATTAGAAAAATTTCACAAAAATGCATAGCAATTTTCTGAATCTTTAAACCCGGTAAAAAGAACATATATGAAATTACCTGATCACGAAAAAGTACATACCCTTTCCAAATATGAACATTTCCCCGTATAATATAAATAAAATATCCAAAAACTTTTACCTCTACATTATCTATTATATTACAAACATCACTAACTAATTCATACCTTTACTTCATTACAAATGGTTACAAATACTTAGTGTCAAATATTTAAATTATTTCCATGCACGTTTACGCAAATTACTTTCCTTCCACCTTACATTTAGAACAATGCATAAAAATAATATCCTCAAATAATTAAAAATACTAACTTACCTATTCTTCTTCAGAATCTTGATTACGTGTCCGATAAACTTTTCTTATTTCTATTTCAGGATCTTTAAAATCATACTTATAGTTCACACCAAGGTACCAAGTAAAATAAATAACTTAATAAAACATCTTTACTTCTATCTCGCACAACCTTAAAGAAACACTTACTACCCCTTTCAATCCCACTAAATACCCATTTCGAATTCACTTTAGTTAGGGCCATGGGATCCAAAAATTCACGAACACTGTTTCACACAACACAGAATAAAGGCAAATACAAAATTTCCAGATTTTTTCCCGATTTCCCCCCTTTTCCGATTAAAGAACCGTAATTCGTCTATTAATATCACATGATCTCTCATTTCCCTCACACAAAATAATGCGTAATTGGAACTGAGTACTGCTCACATTATTACCGAAGTCCCAGGTAGTAACCTTTATCGCCTCCAAAATGTCGCCAAACTACCAGTTACCATATTGTAAAGATCAACCAAAATGACAGCAATTAGTTTATTGTCGGTAAAAATGGAGGAATGTCTAATAATTTTCTTACCGTTACAGTGGTTATTTCTTCCAACATGACCACAATATCATATACAGCCGTCTCAGAATCGGCTCTTCTAACGGTCTTCATCCGTGATCTACATTTTCGCACTTCATTGAAGAAACAATTAGCGACGTTTACTCCAAAAATTTAAAATAAATTTCCTCTGACCCTTGTAAGAATTTATAAATAAATCTTTGATTAGGAAAGCCAGGCTGGTGAAAATACGGTCTCAAAGGACAATTTTTTGATTCTGAAACCAAAAATTCTTGGTACTTATCAAAAACAACATTCATCTTTGAAGGAGACATTTTTGAAGGAATTCGAAGATATGAATTAAATTTTAAAATGGTGCGGTAATGCACAAATTTTCAGCAACCTATCAGAGAGCTGATTACAGCTCAATAATGCACAAATATTCTATAATCAATCAGAGAGGTGATTACATCACGCCTAGAATTAAAATTATTCAAATAATCATACATAATAAAATCATTTTAAAAAAGAAGTGCAAAATTAAATTGTATTTTAATATTTAACAGCCATAAATAATGTTTAAAACATTAGATTAAATTTATAGATATTAAAACGAATTACTTTTAAAGTAAGGTGACGTCACTGATTACAGCATCCACAGCATAAAATTTCATAAAATATGATAAAGAATAAAATTTTTATTTCAAATAAAAATGCAAAATTAAATTGATTTTTAATATTTAGAAACCATAAATAATATTTAAAACATGGAATTTATGCATAATAACACGCATTATTTTTTAAATAAAATGTCAACAAAGTATCGGTTACCATAAATAACTTATTCAGCAATGGGTTTACCATAAGTCGTATTACTCGCCAAAAGAAAAATTGCCAAAAACTCGCCAAAATCCGTGCAACCATCTACCAAAGTAGCACCACTATTTCAACACTGCTCCATCTTTTCCTTGCTATTATTACATATATATATATTAATATAGTACAAAGTCCGAGACCCGGACTTGTCGGGACTTCTGCGATTCTGGATTTTTTTGGATATTAGATCATCAGTTTAAATCTAGTCAGATGGCATGTGGAAATAACAAAATTTAAAATATGAAATCATCTTTTATGAAATAAAGAAGCATTTATGATCTAAAGGGTATCAAAATTTAGAAAAAAAAATTTTAAAATTTATTTGTTTACTTTATCGTTTCTTGTGCTAACACTTTTTCTTTAATTCTATAGACAGATATAATTTCTTGTTCAGTTACAAAGTTCTATTGTTGAAGTCCTGCAATCGCTGTGTCTAGAATTTCGACTAACTTGGCAATCGAAATTTTTTCGTTTTTAGTAACCTCTTTCACTTTCTATCACTTTCTTCACTATTTGTAGCAGTATTTTCTGGATCTAGAACAAAACCACAGATTTCGCCTATGTATATACATGATATGTATATTCACATACATACATGTCATTGTCACATTATTTTTACTTTATTAAAATTGTAATTACCGACTTGGACTAAACTACCAGTGTTCAATGACTTTACTGCTCAATTTCTGGTAAACCCATTCATGATAAAACATTACATGAAAATAAATCAGATATTTCAATGACACAAATTTAATCTATTTGATAAAAATTTTTTTTAAAAACTTTCTATTAAGTATTATGATGAAAATCAAGTACCTTAATAATGAAAAACAAAAATTAAAAGTTACAGATTCAATTTTTTCTTGCCTTGCTGTAATCTTTTGATGCAATTTAAAAAATTATGCAATGAAATTAAAATTTAGCATTAAGAAAATTGGAGAATAAAAGCTTAAACGAATTAAAACATACGAGTACAATATCTATGAAAACAAACATAAACAGATAAAGAATGAAAAAAAGACGAATTTATGAAATACTGTTTCCCCCCTCCCATTTTTAGAAACACTGTTAAATTAAGTTATCTCTTCTACTTAATAAATTTCTGAAATGTTGTCTGTCTTGGCACAACAAATGAACTGTTCTGAAGTAACTGAAAATAAAAATAACAAAATCTGAAGCGTTTGAATATCCATTAAATATCAGTTGCAAATGATATAAAATCCTGCTATCTCTGAAAATATACATATTCGAAATTCACTCCATAATAAGGCATGCTGACAGAATAATACAATAATTTCTAGTTTATGATATTTGATATTGTTGCAATAATAAAATATGCCCTCCTCCAGCTCTACTATTTCTGCTGTTATGAATATTATAAACTTAGGGAGAGAACCCTCTACCAATAAGTCAACAGCATTCACAAAGCCAATGAAGAAATGAGGAGCTGGTTATAGACTACTTGGTAACTAAATATGTCAGTAATTTAAGTAATTATGCAGAGAAGCAATTTTCTTATTAAATTAACATGGTAACTGACTATTCTAAGTGTCTGAATAATTGAGGTAATAACACTGACAAAATTTTTTTAAAAATAAAATAACACTATATTATCATTTACTTTTATCATCAGATCTGAGTCAGCTCTTTCATTCAAGTGGAAATAATTTGAAAAACTTCAAAAGAACAAATTTCTTTACAATACATAAATTCACTGATGTTTACGATACTTTCAAGCTGCAAGCTCTATGTATGAAAAGTATGTAAAGCAGTCGTACACAAAATTGGCCAACGCCAAAATCAACACCGGGTGATTCAAAATCAGACACCTCTGTCAACATCAAACTATTTACTAAGTGTCTAAGCACCACAGCTTAAAAATAAACAATAGATGGATCTCGGCCAAGACACGAACGTCAAGGTCGTAAAACTAACATCATCTGAAGATTAATGAATCCCCGAGTATCATATTTAAAGAATCTATTTTTCACAATTAAAGCATACACTAGACCAGTGAAATAGCTGATTTATTCGATTAACTTTGGGAAGCACACCAATAATAAGACACATCAAATAATTTACTAATTCAGGTATTAACTAAGGATATTATTTTTGAAAAGTCGAAGGAAGTAATCAAGAGGAAAAAATTGGCGGGAATAATTTTTACTGACAATAATATCAATAGAAGTAAATAGTAGTGATTAAGGTCCCTGAATAAATATCTGATATATCAAACGAAAATGGCAACACTACGGCTTGTGGTTACTATGGTAACTGCTACTTCCTGCAAATTGTATCCAAACTTTAAGAATATTTCTCTTCTTTCGCATAAAAAATGTTAAATTGTTTGGTTTTTCAGCATCTGAATGTTCATTTCGAAAATAGAACTCTCAAATTTAGTGAATTAGACATGAATCTTTAAAATATGTACTCAATTATCGTCATTTGAGATCAGTAGTTTGATCTTCAAATAGTAGAAGAAAAAACTTTCAAACTGTGGTAGGAAATTTAGAAATTACGGCAAGCATAGTATCAAAGTCAGTGCTCTTTATTTAGAAAAATATATTGTGATTGAAATCAGTTATCATAATGTTGCTATTAAAGTTGATAATCTAATAACCAACAAATTAAAAATTTTAAAAACTTAACCAAAAATAAACATACCTGTTCTGGGGGGGGGCCGGACTTTTCAATAATAATAATAATAAATCATTATATCCTTTCTACTAAGGTTGTTACAAAGCTATAATGGAGATATTGTACAGAAATAAGCAATCTTTGTTTTTAATTATTAGATATATTCCCAAGATTTACTAATAATAAGATTTGGTAAAAGTTTACAATTGGGTGCCCCTTGTTTTTTGGCGCCAGGAAGGCACAATTTCAAGATGGCCGTTACACAAAACCAAAATAAGAAGTCAAAGGAATTGCATAAACTCTGTGTCCATGTACACATCGATCTGTTTTCACTTAAAAAAAATCCCAGAAGTGCACAAACTAGGCATTGTGCACTGCCTTAAATCTGTCCATGTACACATCAGTCTATTTTCATTTTAAAAAAATCATGAAGCTAAAACAAAGTTAAAACTATCATGGCTAATCAGAAATGAGGTTTCATCGCCAAAATTTAAAAATTTGTCGCTAATCGAAGGGGCACCCAATTCTACACTAGAGCATAAGATTTTCAAATATATTATGGATGATATGATTTTAGCATTAGTATATGAAGTACGTTACTCCATATGTTCAGTTCTTATTCTCACCTTCTATTTTAGTTTCATTAAAAAAAAAAATTTTATTAAATTGTGTTTTGGTGATCTTCTGTATAGAAAATACTAAATTAATACCCAGTGACAGGCACATTGTTATCTAGAAAAATAAAACTGGCACCATCTAAATATCACTTCTTTATAGTTATCAGTGTTAATCAGTATAAATGACTTTACATAGTAATCGGTAGCCAATTAATCAATACCTATCGAATTTCTAGATTTGTATTTTTTATTAATATGTGCTTCTGTGCAGACATATGGGTTCATTACTCTTTTTTTTTTTTTTTTTTATTATTCTTACCTCTAAGTAATGTAGCTTTTTATATCCTTGATATGTAAATTTTTTCATCCTGATTAACACTCTTTCATACCGAGCTTCCTTGCCAGATGATTCTGTTCAATTACTTGCATTAGTTTCAATGTCACTAACTGCTTTACTATATTTTGCTGCCTCTTAATTCTAGAGGAGGGGGGGAATTGCTGCCTGCTTTTTTTAAAACTATAAATTTTATAATAAATTGTTGATGGAATTTAGAAATTTTTCCATTAAATAATCTGCTTAGAGTCCATACTGTGCATTCAAAATAATATCGTAACTATTGGTAACAGCAATATCTGTATATGACAGTTAATCAAAATGTTATATAATTTTTAATTGTTTCTGTCAAACATTAATAATTTTATTATTTATGAAATATTTATTGTTTTTAATTGAGTATTTTTTTCCTTTTAGGAACATTTATTATGACTAATAAGTAAGTTTATGTTTTCTAAGTAAAATCATAGCTGAAATAATGATTTATCATTTTAAATTTTTATATTAAATTTTTCATTTTAGTTTGGGTAGTTATTGTTAAAAATTCTTTTTTCATATTTTTTCTGTAAGTATTTTTGGAGCAACACTATACTACTTCAAGTTAAATATTTGTTTCCCCAGAACTAGAAATTATGCAGATATACAAAGCCAAAAAAAAAAAAAAAATGCTTGCTATTATGTCAAATGTTGTAGTTTAGTGAAATGAAAAAAATATGCGTGTATATATTTATTCTGTGTGATCCTGAATGGTATGATAACTTGTGGAAGTTAAATCTGAATTCCAGGTTGCAAATTTTAATCTTGTGTAAGTTTTTTTTGGGGGGGAGGGTGTCATTCCTCCTTCTTGCAGGTGTAATAATAATCTATTCCCTGTGGTGATACTGGATAATACTCTCCATAATGATATGTCTAAATGGTTGATGGATTGGCTGTTCTAAACCAATGTTTGAGAAGAAGAGCTGACTATTTGCAGAAAAAAAAAAGTATACGTATGTAATGATTTAAATCAGGAAGACACATATAATTTCAACTATGGCTGAGACTGTATATGGTGAAGACATAAATGCATAATAAATCCATGGAACTTTCAAACAAATGTAGCTGTTATGACAATTCATCGCATTGTATTTCTGAAATAAACAATTTTTACTAAGCACAGGAATTATGAAGGATTGTGAAACACACATTACGTGTGTAATCTGTGTCCATTCTTCATCACATTTCATGCCTTTTCACATCGCGCTTATAACATTACAGTGAATGAAATAGAAAGACGAGTGGCAGCATGTTAGTTTAATAGGATGTAAAACAATAATGTGGTGCATTCAGAAGGAAAGGTGACAGAGAAAACAAAAGGTAATGGTTTCCAATGTTAATGTTGATTTCAAGGTTTGTGATTGGCTGAAGTATTTATTTAAGTGCCTGTATCAGCAGCAATATGCAAAATCATATGACATGGATTAATTTGAAAAGTTTAGACATATTTGTTATAAGCATTTACTGTTTTTAGGTCTGGAAGAGAAAATAGCCAGATTAAAAAGAAGAGTTAAGGGACTATTGCAAATTAAAATTAGAATTTTACTTAACAAGGAATATATAAATTTATCTTAAATTCCCTCCCCCTTCAAACAGAAAAGGCTTAGCAACAGAAAAGCCTTGTTATAGATAAGCAGTAAAGTGTAAGCAAATAAAAATAAACATTCTATACAATATATGCAAATGAATGACAAAAATGAGAAAGAAAAAAATTTTCATCTAGGACATAATCTTTAGTTTCACTATATCCCATCCTTTTTAACTCAGTCATGTGATAAACTAAAAATGATACACTAATATTGTATTATATTGTGCAATATAAACAACAAAGTGATAACCCAGTTTAAAGGTTTGTAAAAATTCATTTTCCCTCAAAATACAGATTTTTCAGATCTTTTTCTCCAAATATCATAAAAACTGTCTAGATTTTGGAATCCTAGTTCTCTTGTAATTTTATTAAATTGTCACAGTCAATTTAAAAAAAAAAAACCTAAAAACTTTACAATAGGTGTTCATGAAATTATTTTTAAAAAGTTATTTACTCATTATGAAACAATTCATATTTCTTAATATTATGAATATTTCTTAGTAGTGATAAAAATATGTAAAACAAAATACTAATTCCATTCCATCTTTCCATCTTTTACATAGTGCAAACTGAAAATCAACCAACCAATATCGAAACTTTTAATAGCAGTGATAAGAATACAAGCCAAAATCTTCCATTTTTCATTATTAGAACTATTTTGAGAGGTTGAATATTTTCATAAATTTATAATAATATATATCATCACTATATATATTGGCAAACTATTCTTTGAGAGCTTTTACGAAGTCATGTATGCAAGCCTTATAGATAAAAAATACGGAAAAGAAAAGAAAATGGGGTTTAATACCAGTTTTTTTATTTATTTTTTTTATTTATTTATATTTTTACTTTCTTAGTACTTGAAAACTTTATTATATGTGGTTCTTATAAAACTTTCCTCTACAGTGAAAATAACAATAAGAAGAAATTAATTATGTACTTTGAATGCTTTAAAATATAAATTTATATTACTTTATGTTTCTTGATTCTCACAATAGTAAAAGGGGTTAATAAAAATTGATGTAGGTACAGCTCCCTTCAGTTTAGTAAAAGAGGTATCTCTGAGCTTGGGTATTTTTTAAAGTATTTCACAAGCAGCAGCATTTATATCATTATAAATTTCTTAAAACTGTGAGTAAAATTTGAGATATTTCTTTAAAAGATATTCATAAATAGTATTTTAAATATAAGTACTTCTAAAAATATAAATTGTTAAGTAATTAGTATTTCTCTTTTAATTATTTATTCTTAAGCCTTTTATCATCTGTTATACTATTACTGCATTCAAACCCTTGTTGACATGAGTCTTAAATATTTAAAGCACCTTCATGACCAAAAAAACTCTGCTTGATTTGTGAAATTTGATTACAGTTTCCAAGACATATTTTGGAAATTAGGACTTAAAAAACCAAAATCTACAATAAAGCAGCTGATATTATGAAAATACTTTAAGTAAATAAATCATTATTTTACAGGACATATTGAAGGGGAAAAATTCATATATAATTTAGGAGAAAGAAAAAGGGGGGAGAAATGAAATATAATTTCAAAGTAGTAAATGTTAATGAAAGAGCCTAATTTCATGTGAATGTCTGAAAAGTGAAATTTAAATGAGAAAAACTGATTTAACAACTAGAAGTTCTTTCAGTAGACTTATCAGACAATATTATTTAAAGTCTTTCTCCTTGTTGCATCAAGAATTTGTCCAAAACCATTTTTGATAATTGAAAGCCCCTGATTTTTATTATTTAAATTTAGGGTTCATTCACAATTCAAAAATATAGAGGTAGGTTTTTGATTTTTGAAAGATAAATGTATATATATGCATTTGTGTATATGTATAATGAGATAACACGTAGATGAGACCCAAATCTAAATATGAAATCCATTTATATCTCTTGCAGTTCTCATAAACTTACTTAAAGGTAATGCTGTGCTATATTTTGACTGATTTTGTGTTTAAATGAAATCTGCATACATTGAACGAGGGGGAAAATGTTAATTTTAATTTCCTTCATAACATTTTATAAGACTAAATTACTTATATGCATTTTAATTTCCAACTCTTAAAATCAGTTAGGTAAATAAATTTTTGAAAGTTGATAAAAGTTGTTTTTCATTGATAAGAATTGTTTAATGTTTAAATCTGCTCCAAATTTTACTGTACTTATCCTCTATCATGTGGCTCCCCTTTTTATAGTGATGTATTAAAAATTTTGTTGTGGGGGGGGCGAACATATTTTTTTTAATTAATAAAATATATAAATAAGGTCTTCTTTTATTATAATTTATTCTATATTTCAGTAATTTTAAGCAATATTCTTACTTAATTTCATGCATATAATACTAAGAATTATTGAAAATGGAATTTACTTTGATTACGTAAAATCAAGTAAATGAAAGTTTTTGTGTTTTTAAGACCGATTTTATCTGTCTCTTTGATACACTTTATTTTATTCCTAGGACTTATAACAAATTATGGAAATCGTCTATTCAGGATTTAACAAGCCTTTTAGAAAAGGAAACATCTGATGAGTCAGATCATTTAGAACAACGGGATTTTAAAACAGTAAGATTTTTACGATGCTGTTATGATAATTTACTTTATGCTCTAATATTAAGCCTAAACCAACAGCAGCCTGCATTGCCTATAATCTGTCTGAGGATTAAAATCATAAATTATTTTGTAACCATGTTCATTGTATCGGTTTAGATTAAAAATATTGTTGTAAAGCTCTAGAAAAACTACAGATGATTTGCATTCCAGAAAGAGAATTCTGAAATTAAAATTTAATGAGATTTCTTAATCTGAAAAGACTATCTGAATTTACACATCTGTACCAGAAAATTACCCTTTTGGTTCTAGTATCTGCACATGTCAGCAGTTATTTTCAAGGAAGAAAGTTACAGGTGCTTACAAAGATCACTAATGAAAAATTTGCCTGATTATATGTCAGCAACATCAATATCAATATTGAATCTTGTGGCCTAAGCCCAATGATCTTTCTAAAATTTTATTGCTGTTTTTGATTTTACGATGATATTATTTTGAATAATAATATTTACAATCAATTATTGTTCTGTTAATTTCATTTATATTTTTAAATTTTCATTTTTACTAAGTTTTATTAATTTTATTTGTTAATTAATAAATTATTTTTTATTATTTAATTAACTCTTTAAAATCCAGACCCTTCGCTAAGCTGTATCCTCAAAATACCCGAACCGCCCGAAATACTTTTCCATGGTTTTCAATGACATCCTTTGTACTTTCTAACAAAGATTCCATTAGCCTCTGACCCCTTTCTTTATAAAACTATTTTGTAGGTCAGATCAACAAGCCTTTCCGGCTTTGTTATGATCACAACTGAGATTTTGTTTATTTCCGTTATTTTTATAGAAAGGAATAAATTGTTTACAAATAAATATAATCCTTAAATTTTTAAACTGCTCTTTTATTGCTGTTTAAAGTTTAAAAGCACACTGTACCACAAAAGAATCAACAACGAAATGACCAAAGATAAAAAAAACCTCTTAGGACAAGCTGTCTGCAGTAAACTGGTACAATGCATTTGGGGAAAGTGCACCTAGCACCTAGCACTGCATACCTTAGGGGGAAGGAAGAAAAGAAGATTACAATCTCGGCCGTTTTCGGGCGGTTCTGGTTGTTTCAATGTAGAGCCGTGTCGGGCGGATTGGATGTGAAAGAGTTAAATTATTATGTTATTAACTTTTAATTAATGTTCTTCTACCTGTACCTTACATTCTAAATGCATTTTGTATAATTTCGTCTTTGGCTAGATGAAAGGATCATGTCACACTTGGTAGCCAAAGGTGGCGACATCGCACCAGACACCCGGAACACCCTCCTGGGTCTTCTTGTCTGGGCGCCTTTCGGGGTTTATCGCATCCGAGGTCTAGACCTCGGCGAGTGGGCGGGATTCCCGCAGCCTAGCCCGGCTTTATGCAAAGCCTAGGATAGAGCAATCAACGCTTCATTAAAATATAAAATTATAAAAAGCAACATTTAGACATCTTTGCCTCCGGGTACCATTCCATCAGCATGGATTAAATTTCGACTGGGTGAGTGAGTGAGTGCACCGCTATGATGGCTTCCGACCACGGACATGAACCAAACGGAATTATATACCATCACGGCGGGGAAGACTCCAGAGTAACAAGGTTGAATATTATATACTAATAACAGTTTTTACATATTGATAACTGCAAGGCACTAAGCGTTATCCTGGTTATCTGCTTTAAGTTCTGAACATTTGAAACATTATAATATTATCCACAGTTGTTTCTGCTTAGGCAGTGTCTTGAGATTTTCTCTATTTTATCAAGGGCTATTCTGTTTTTGAGTGTGTTATTCGTCCACGTTGTCCAGGCACAGTCCGCTGGTTTCTTCAAGTGCCAGGTTCTTGTATGTACACAATGGAAGTAATAATGGTCCGTATCGCCTTCCTCTCCGCATTCACAGAAAGGAGTATCCCTAAGTCGGAATCTGTTCAGGTATACTGGGAATGGTCCATGACCTGTCAAGAACTGTGGCGAAATGTCCTTCGTCCTACCTCTGCCTCTGTCCATCTACTTTGCCAATTTTGTAGCAGACTTGTCAAAGTTGTTCGCTTAATATGAGACCAAGGAAGTTTAGTTGGTCTTTCTAATATATCCGTGCAGTTCTCTTCTATCAATATTTTGTAATCCTTTCAATTGTAAATAACTGCCAGACATATCCATTGATTCCAACAGCCTATTGTTTATTCTTGTAGAAGTATTCAGTCAGTCTGTATAGCCAGAAAAAGTGCAATGTTTAATGCATATAGATTGATTTCCATGCTATTGGGCTTTTGTTCAAATCCTATGTAAGGCATGTAAATTTGTGAATGTATATATCATCAGAGAAGTAGGGTATGAGTCTCGCAAAATCCACCTTGTCAGTCCTCGTCACTAGCGCTGCGGGTGTTCCCGTCACTAGCGCCCCCGTCGCTGCGGGTGTCCAAAAGTCGCCAAAACTATCGCCATATTGGCGATATCTTTGCAATTTGGCGAGACAGCCATTTACTCAATGTTAAATAGACTTGCCACTGTATTCTTATTTTTCCAGCAGAGTTTCATCTCTTTCAAGCATTTCATGTTACATTATACAAAAAATACAATTTCACATATAATTTCACTAAAATTATTTACATATGTACAACATCGTAACATTACCTATTCCCAAGGACTGTAAGTCCTGGGCAATACAATCTCTGGACAGAAAGCCATACTTACAACTACAGTGCAATACTAAAACAGAGATTTCAATAAGTAGCATACAACAAATCAAATACTAAATCAATACCTGATTGATAATCCGAACTGCGATGTTTAGGTCTGTGTAACGACCCTGCCAAGGAGACTGTAGTTTAGGGAAAATTACTTTCTGTGGAACCGGATTCCATAACCACACTTTGTCACCTTCGTTGAATCGATGTCCTGTAGTTCTAATATTTTACTGGGTCTTCATTTTACCCATCGTCAACTCGCTTTCGATCAAAATTGGGAACTTAAACTCATCACTTTAAATCGTGCCTGGAGATCTTGAATGGCGATGAAGGCGCATCCGAAGGACAACCAAATAACAGATCACCAGGCAGACGTAGGTCATGATTGAACAGCATCTGGGATGGGGAAAGCCGGTTGTCTCGTGGACTGCACTGCGATAGTCCAGTAAGAACACAATAACTTCTGGTCCCGGGGTGGTTGGTTCTGGAAACCATTATCAAGAGGTTATTAAGCATGGTTAGATTAAACCTCTCTACCATGCTATCTGACTAAAGATGTAAAGGTGTGGTTTTGGTTTTGTCGATGCCGAGTAGCTTGCAGAGTTCTTTAATTACAACTGAGATAAAATTCCTTCCTTAATCGGGAATGTAACTAAAGAGGCACTCTAAACCTGAGAATCCAATGCTGCATCATTTTCTCTGCTACTATGACTATCCTTGGTTAAGGATAGCATACGCTTCAGGCCACTTCACGTCAGGAAGTAATCAATCACAACACGGATGTATTTTTTTCCATTAGCATATCGCAGCAAAGGTCCCACAGGATATCAGAAGTGGTGCGTTAAAAAGGTGATCTTGCATTGTGACATAACATCTTCCCTCGGCTGTAGAATGCGTTTCTTCGGCCTTTTGCAACCCGCACAAGCATCGCATGATTGACAGCATTTTTTTTTACGTCAGTCTTTGCATTACTCTAGTGGAAGCGCTCTCGAACTCTATGCAAAGCCTTCATTCTGTAGAAGTGGCCTTCTGTGGGGCTGTTGTGGTCTTATGGGATTGGAAATATCATCTGCCATCGGAATGTCTTTCCATCATCTGATTCGAACTTTCAGTAAAAGTATCCGTTTCGTATATGGAGTGAGCCCCAGAGAGCCCAATATTGTTTTAAGAGGTTTTCTATTTGAATATTCCGTTAAGTCAGTTATGGGTTTAATGTCGCCATCTTCCAACTGGTCTTTCCTGACTTCTTTGACACTCAATGAGTCTGGGTCAGACGAAGTTTAAGTTGTAATTTGACGTGCGACCAGATATTTGGCCTTCGGGATTCCTGAAATTTAAAAGCTTAAAATTTAAAAGGTCAACGATGCATAATCTGTACGGAGAAGGCATTTTCGGTCGTAGAGATAATGACTACGGCTTTAACTATGGCGACCAGCTCTTTTCTGGTGACACAGTAATTCCTATTCCGGTTTAAAATGCTACACTTGCTCCAATATGCTACAACACATACTTGACTTTTTTTATTGGAACAAAACAGCAACGACACTCTCATTGCTCGCATTCGTGTTGAAAAAAAAATTATTTGTTGAACTGGGGATACGACGAAATTGTCGCAGATATTGAAACCTTTTTCAGTTTGTTAAATATTTCCTCACATTCTCCGTACACCAGAAATTTTGTTTGCTCTCTGTCAGTTTTTGAAAGAGGTCTTGGATGGAAGAAAATCCTCCACAAGTCTCTTATACTATAGGCAAAGCTCCAGAAAACTTCTCAGCTGATGGATATTTTCGGGGTATCTCCAAACTGTAACTCCCGACACATTTTCTGGATCTGCACACACACCTTCGGTAGAGATGACATGTCAGAGATAAGTCACTTCCAGTCTGAACAATTATCATTCTGCAGGACTTAATTTTAGACTGGCTTCCTTCAATTTCTGAAGCATCTTCCTTATGTTTTCTAAATGCATTTCAAAACTTTTCCCAACGATGATGATGTCATTCAAATGTATAAGACAAGCTTCGTAGAAAAGACCTCTCAGCACGATCTCCATAAGGCGTTCGAACGTTTCTGGGTCATTTCATAATTCAAACGGCATCACCTTGAACTACCAAATCCTTCGGTAGTAAATGCCTTCTTTTTTCAGTCATCCGGGGTGTATCTCTACCTTCCAATATCCACTCTTTAAATCAAGGCTCGAACTCTTACTTTCAGGAAGTGTGCCCAGAATGTCGTTAATTTTAACAAGAGGGTAGGTGTCTTTGTTCATAATCTCGTTGAAACTGCAAAATTTAGTCGAACCAGTCGAGAGAGGCCCAGGGACTTACGGAAGGCTCAGCTTACTTGCACGTCCTTTAGAAGTTTTCCTACCTTTTCTTGTTTAACAATCGGTAGACGTCTGAGATGTTGCTGTATTGATAGATGATCTCCCGTATCAATTTTGTGCTGAGCCAAACTGGTTTAACCTATGTCAGAAGCTATGCTGGAGAAAACATCTTGAATGATAGATTCGGCAGCATTCTTCTCTTTATCGCTTAGTTTGCATTCTGCTATATAACTCCGATGTTAGGCTGTCCGAAGATACAGAGACTGGTGGACTATTGAGTCGTTTAATATAGGTCGCTAGAGTACATTCTGCAACCACTTCGTCTTTCCTCATGACTTTCGCCTTATCATTTACGTTGGTGACTCTCACTGGGATTATGGTCTTCGATAAGTCGACGAGTAACGAGGCTACTGATACTTCTCTCGAGGCCTAGTAGTTCTTACGATATTCCATTATGCCGCTCTGGAAATTTCTGTTTTGAGTTATAGGTCCAGGTAGTAAAAATTCGGTTACTGGTACTGTGATGTCGTCTTGGGCTGTTATTTATTGGACCTATTTACTCCTTCATTTTTAATTCCGAATAGGGTTATATCTTCGGACGCTGAATGCAGTTCGTTATGTTTGAAGTCCAAGAAACAATTGTATTTCCTTAAAATGTATAACCTGAGTATGCAAAGGTCTGTAATATTTGCTACATATGTCATATGATGGTAGACGGCACTCCCAAATATGATATTAAGTTCAGTTTTCCATTGATGTCTAATCTATAAACGAACACAGTCTGGAGAATAGAAGAGGGAGGCGTCCAGATAAGCTGATCTTCCAATTTTCGTGACAAATCTTTTTGTATTGTTGCGTGCGTACGGGTTCGTCACGAAATGAATGCACAAGTCCGATGAAAAATGAACATAATTTTATTATTATCACAACAAATATGCTTAAATTTCCTCAAATTATCGTGCAGTATTACAATATCCCACAGTAGTTATCTTTTAACTACTCAAACGTTCAATAGAACTTAATTCAAAACAGCTACAGAAAGCTAATCCGCGAATTCGCTACAGTCAACAAGAGCAGCTTTCTAAACAACAACAAACTAAATAACTACAACGAACTGAGAGATTTTCCTCTTTTTATAAGATTTTAAAATCGCGCGCGAGAATTTTCTAGTACTTTCTCGAAATCAAAAGGAGATATTTATTAAATGTTACATGCACGCGCTCTTGTGTTTTCAATTTTCCGGCTTAGCTTTCTTTTAATATTCGTCACGCGCTGCACTGCGCGGGAAATAAAACCATTTTAATTTACAATTCAACTAATGTTGATTATTTAAATGCCAAATTCGTAACAGTATGATGGTTAAATTGGCTTCTCTATTGATGGTGACATTGCAAGGAACACCATTTGTATGACCCACGATGAAGAGTCTATTAATACCGCCATAGGATTTTTGGAAGCCAGAGAGATAAAAAATTAGCAACGCCTTCGCCGGGAATCAAACAACGAACCTCTGAAATACCAGCTCAGTGTGCTGACCACTACACCACGAAGGCACGCTAGGAAAGTGGGAGAAATACCTTATATACTCCTCTTTTTAAAGGGCGACTGGGTTTTTTGGGGGACCCAATCGCCAAATCCTGGGTGTGGAAAAACTTCATCCAACACCCTTTTAATTCGGGTGCCACTGTAGAGACATTAGAATTTTTTCGGAAGCAGGAGATAGAAAAAGTAGCAACACCTTCGCCGGGAATCGAACCACGGACCTCTGGAATACCGGCCCAGCGTGCAGAACCACTACACCACAAAGGCACGCTAGGAAGGAGGGAGAAATGCCTTATAAATCTATCAAGCCAACAGCAGAAATTCTATAATAGATTTGTTGTCCGACAGCAGACACTCTCTCTTCTGTTTGTTGTTTCACAGAAGAAATTCATTGTCTGATTAGTTGTTCAACAGCAGAAACTCTTTCTTCAATTTATTGTTCGGCACCAGAAACGCTTTCTTCAGTTTCACCAACTTTGTTTTCAACCGTGTCTATTCTGCCTTCCATAGCTTCATTTTTTTCCCCCTATTATGGCAATAGTTTCTCTTTTCATTTCCTCTTGACCTACTTTAATCTTTTCTTGAAATGATTTGACAGCTTCTTCCATCTCTTTTTGACCTGCTTTCATCTCTTCTGTAACAGGTTCTTGGCCTGCTTTCATCTCTTCTCTGAATGCAGTAAAGGCTCAGTTGTCTCAGTTGTCGCCAGCTGTCTCAGTTGCTCATCCATCTCTTTTGTCACCGGCGTTCAGCCGCACTCCTGACACCAAAAATTGTTCGTACGTAGAGTTTCATGGTGAATTGAATGCACACAGAACCGATGGGAGCATGATAAAATTTATTGTACCAAAACGAAAAAAAAAGAAAAAGAAAGAAAATGAATAAAAAAAATCTGAAATGTTTCAGATTTTAAATTACGTCCAAAGGGGCGTTTTTTAACATTTTGTGTGTTACCTTTCTTTATTAAATATCATGTTCCTCGCACTTAAACCATAAGATCCAGTGCAACAGCAATATCGCAAAATAGTTTTAAAACGAGCATATCTTTAGAATTTCCGATACAGAGACTCACGCGCTGGAGATAAAAATGTTTTTTCTGCACAACGTTGCCATTGCTCGCTTTGAAATCCTTGAGTTTGTTAATCAAAAATTCGTCAAAGTTTTAAAAAATAGGAAATCGATCATAAAACAAATTTCAAATTTCAAATTTGGTCTTCCACATGCTCATATTCGTTGGAGGATTACGTTATTCAAAATTCGATGACTCTATGTACCGTTGTTTTATCACAATACGAGAAATATACATACATTTATGCAGATTTTTCATTATTTAATTTCTTCAAATATAATGCAGGACTCTAACATTTTGTGGCAACAGTTTGAAAAGTGAACCGACATTTATGAGTCCGACGCAAAATACAAAAACGAAACTAATAGTCCTTCGGGATTCAAATCCCTTTGGACTAAGAAAAAAAAACTTTCTAGAACTTTCCACAAAAATATTGGTACAGCTCTTCTGAGTATCGCAGAATAGAATCGGTAGTTACATTTCAAACTACTAAGAATGTTAAACACAACGCAATGCAAAGCGCATCTAAAGAGCGAAGCTAATATGGAGAATATCTCAGTATTCCGAAGTCGACTCTGAACTAACAACTGAGAAGAATTGAGGGCTGATTCTCTCTTCGGTCTTATCTAATTTTGCCCTGGCCGCCGAGAACTTCTCAAAATTACTGAAAGGCATATGAAGGCCAGATACAGTAACAGTTACATATAGAAATCAATTAGAGTTATTCAATTAGAATAGCCGTTACAGTTATACAGGGAGCGGACTCAAAGGTCGCCACCTAGTTACCAAATTTGGCTACAAAAATTAGTCGCTAAAATCGTCGCCATCTTGGCAGTATCTCAACAGTTTAGCGAGATAGTCATATGTTTTGATAATATTTAATAACTATAATTTAAAACAATATTATTTATGTGTTAATAAATTCTGATATGTGGGAATAATTTAATTTTGAAAACAGAAAAGAAGCTTACTTGTGTTTCTAATGAGATCATTATATCTTTCATATTTCAGATGCCTATTTGGTACCTTTAAGGTTTAGTCTTTGCATAGATGACTATACAACTACAGAAATTCATTTTATGCAGTATTTCCTGATCTTGTTTAAACTTATGGAGAAAATGACCAAAAGGCCACAAACTATTATTTTTTCGGTTCTTACATTTAATACTTTTTTTTCTTCAGATTAATGTACGATGTTTAATGTACGATTACAATGTTTATCTTCTCAAATTTGCAGAAGCATAATCTCTTGGGGGGGAATGTAGCTTATAAATGTATCATAAATATATTCGTTCTTTCTTCATAAAATGTAAAAGCGGAATTTTATCTTGCTATTATTCTGAAAAATTTTGCTATTTTTCTAGCCATCTTTAAATTTCAAATTGAATCTTTTTTCTTTTACAGGAACACCAGTTTATAGTTCAAAAAATTGGGCGGCTGTATCTGAGTTATATAAAGGTGACTAATGCTCTTACAGATTGTTATGAAACCATTTTGCAGCCTCAGAAAAGGTATTTACTGCGTTCATTAGTGGACAACTGCATCGGACATGTTTTAGAGTTAAAACAAGAACTAGTTGCATTAGAATATACTGAATTTCATTTCTTTGATGCTCTACTATTAGAATTAAAGATGATACCTGTAAGTATTCCTTTATTTCTATAAAATTATTCATAACTTAACTATATGTTGAATAAATTGCTTTTCTATTCTAAATCTTGTATAAAATAGTTTAATTGAAATATTATTTAATGAAGACGCCAGAGGCTCCTGTAATTTTCAGAGTGATATGGATATAAAGATCCCTGCATACTTTCATGAAAAGACATGTAAAGAACAAGAAAAATTAGACCTCATGCAAGAATATTTTAGGCTTCTATCATTAACTCATAACAATTTAGATGAAGTAAGTTTCTATTAATTAATTTTTATTTGTGCAGTGAATAAATATAAAAAAATGTTTGAAATTATTGTGTTCGTCAAGAATATATATTTTGTTTTTCAGCAAGGGGAAGATAAAGTAACAGCTATAAAGAAATCAGCATCAATTATTCAGTCACATGTATTAGCTTACCAAGGAAGACAAGCGTTTTTAGAAGCTCAAAAGTTGCATGAAATTAAAGAAAGTGGTAGATTACAGGAATATAGAAAAAGTCTGAAAATCAGTCTTTCTGAAAATGATGCTGCTCTGAAAATACAAAAAGTATTTATTGATTTTTAATATATGTACTATTAATTATAGTCTTTGAGCTGAAATTAGCATAACATGTAAATGATTGTTCATGCAACACATATGCATATCATAGCGGTTTCTCATCCGATAATTGTATTTCCTGATTGCTTGTTTGTATAGAAAATTTACTTGACTTAAATTATGATATCGCTTCCAATGTCCCAATGCCTGAGAGGACAGACATATTTTATTTATAACTTGTATGGATCACATCACATAGATGAACTTAGAAATTATGCTGTCTGTCAGTGAAACAAATATCTGCATGTAATGGTGCAACACCATCAGCAATCTCATGAATTGTTTGCCAGGCAATCACTTCTTTATTACCTTTGAGCACAACATAAGCATCTGCAGTGAAATAATGCACATGACTCATGAATAGCGTGACATCACTTTTCCAAATGAATTTTGATTTTGGATGCAGCATCACAATAGTTATGTCTACTAGAGTTAATGCTTATTGGGTTCTGTTCTGTTATTCTTTTAAGATGTAGTATGTCTAACTGCTATTCTGACTAGCCAATAACCCTTTACTAAGGGCCTCCACAGAGCACCTACTAGTAAGACAAGGCATGACTATACATTGCATTAATATAAGGCATTCTTTTATAGACAACATGTTCCACTTCTGTCTTGATCAATATATTCACCAGATCGTTCACCAAATGAATACATTTGGTTCATGGTTAATCATCATTGTTTACAACAAAAGGACTCTAGGAAAAAAAATGGAACGTTTTACACTGCAGTATTCCAGGTTTTCATCTACAATTCATCCTATGCCTATGTAACAGCAGTTATTGACTGCCCATGGTGGCTATATCTGATTCTGATCTCTAAACCTTCTTTATACCCAAACTGCCAGAAATTTTTAATATTTGGGCTCCTAATTTCTGCCATTCAGTACCCCCCCCACGGGGGTTGAGTCAGGAGAATTCCTGGGAAGTACTGGTTAGGATCTGTACCTAGGCAGTCTCAACCACGGGGGCATACAAACAATCTTCACAGGACTAGAACCCGAGTATTGTACTTAGGTTGGTTCAGGCTTGGCAGGGACCGTACTGGTACTGTTGTGTCTGTTCCTCCGGCTGTGGTGAAGCTAATATGTAGATTTAAGTGGGTCTCTTCGATGGGGGTTTAGCCCTCATAGTCCCAGTGACGGGGACTGACAGAGTAAGGTGAAGCTCCTGTCACGAATGTATCCGCTGCTGAGGGAGTGGTGCCCCGAGGCAAAGGTGACTTAGTGTATTTTCTTCGTATTAAACTTCTTTTTTACCTCGCCGAGGCTATGTATAAAGCAGGGCTTTTTTTAGCTCTTTCTTTAGCCCTGTGTATAAAGCCGGGCAGGGACTGTGGGGTCTGCGCCGCCACTGATGAGTCCCTTTTAGAGCCCGTTTCATCTAAACTTTGTACGGAATTTCCAGGTCGAAAGTTCGGTCTCTAACGCACTGCCATTCAGTACCTCCTAAAATTTTTAAAATTTTGCCATCCATTGTGGCCATGCTAGCTTTGGCGTCAGCCTGATTACCAGTAATTTGTATTTTTTAGTATGAATTGTCTCAGAATAAACATTCATTCTCACATGTTTAACATAATGTCATGTATTCAGTCAGTATGTAAAAATTTTCAGTTGAGAATAAAGTCGGTATCCCATCTTCAATTATTGATTGCTATGTAGAATGAATATCTAGGAAAAATGATAAAATATATCTTTTATTATTATTCATGGCTTGTTGGTTAGGTGTCATAGAGCACTAGTAGTTTTATCCCACATTTGGTATAGACGTTAAGTTGGTTAAATTCAAGGATTTTTCATAAAATTTCCCATCTGTAAAGTAATTCTAAATCAGTTACCCCAAATTTTCAGACAACCCTTCTTTGGAAAGAAGCTATAATAGTGATTGCTATGATTAAGGTCTTATATTATGCTGTGAGGATTTTTAACTACTATACTATTTATTAAAAATTTTGTTAAAGCTTTTTTTTTAGTCCAAAGGGATTTGAATCCCGAAGGACTATTAGTTTCGTTTTGGCATTTTGCGTCGGACGGATAAATGTCGGTTCACTTTTCAAACTGTTGCCATAAAATGTTAGAGTCCTGCATTATATTTGAAGAAATTAAATAATGAAAATCTGCGTAAATGTATGTATATTTCTCACATTGTCATAAAATAACGGTACATAGAGTCATCGAATTTTGAATAACGTAATCCTCCAAAGAATATGAGCATGTGGAAGACCAAATTTGAAATTTGAAATTTGTTTTATGATCGATTTCCTATTTTTTAAAACTTTGACGAATTTTTGATTAACAAACTCAAGGATTCCAAAGCGAGCAATGGCAACGTTGTGCAGAAAAAACATTTTTATCTCCAGCGCGTGAGTCTCTGTATCGGAAATTTTAAAGATATGCTCGTTTTAAAACTATTTTGCGATATTGCTGTTGCACTGGATCTTATGGTTTAAGTGCGAGGAACATGATATTTAATAAAGAAAGGTAACACACAAAATGTTAAAAAACGCCCCTTTGGACGTAATTTAAAATCAGAAACATTTCAGATTTTTTTTTTTTTTTTTTTTTTTTCTTTTTTTTTTTTTTTTTTTCGAATTTGTTTGTAAACATTATGTACTAACTTATTTGTCCGAACATTCTTTCTATTGCGGCTGTACTGAATCTTCACTTTCACTCCTAAAGCTTCTGCTTTAATTAGATGTGCTTCAACTTGAAGTTGCAGGAGTTGAGGAAAATAATTTACTAGTTAGTACGTAATATCAGAAGGAAAAATAATTTTTGAGCAGATATTAATTACATAATTTAAAATAATAAGGCATAATTTGCAATGCTCTTTACATGGGCTTATTAATTTAACAAAATGATATTTTGCTTCATGATCATACCGAATTTTATTATAGTTTATAAAAATTTAATTGTTTATACTATTTTTATAAATTTGATGTTTTGCTGTTTTACATTTTGCGTGTTTTCATATTGCGTAATTTTTTATAGCAGTTTAAAATACTACAAAACGTATTGAAACCAATGAATTTTAACGTAATTATCTATTAATAATGCGGATTCTGTGTCAGTGCGTAGACAAGTAATACGTGCGGGATTGTCTCCAAGCACAGGCGATATAGGCAGTCATTTAGGGTGCCAGTTGGTTATTCATAACAAATGCCACTTGAATATAAGTACGTTTTGCTTTATATTGTTTAATTTACAGTTTGTCCAATTGTTTTAATTACCTACAGCAGTGGTCTTAAACTGCCGATCCGTGAATACAACTCAGCTATACATTTGTTGCAAAGTTTTCAAGATTTTAGTTATTTGGAGTTCCGAATTCATATTATTTCCATTATAATTAAAAAATCTGATGTGTACACCACATGACTTCCTTGTACGGAATATTAAATTATACGCATTTTTTCTTGCATTTCATTTAAACTTATTGGATTGAATTAAATCGATTTCGCCGACAGCGCATAAACCACAATAGAATAAATTCATTCTTTAAAAGTCACTCTATTTGTTTACCATAGCGACACTCTGGCGCTAGGTTCATTTAACAGTATTATATTTCGTTCATATTATAACTATGTCTATGTCTTATCACTTAGTAAGAGGCAATCAACCATTAACGGCCTTTACCAATATATTATATTATAACTCAGAATGCACAAAATTTATATCATTTAAAGAATTATCTAATCGTTGCCACATGTTCTATTCAAATACTACAATAAAGCTAGGACGATGTATAAAAGAAATTCAGCAAACAAAACAAAAAAGAAACAGTTTTTCACAGACGATTGAGTATTTCTCATTCAATTAATTCAGTTCTCACTTCACGACAAGGCAAAAATACATAAAAGCTCAAAATATCTGTATTAAAAATTACGAAGCAAATCTTAAACACTTATCTCCTCGAAAAAATTCCATAAAGGATTAAGCATGATTTAATTCGCAATAATAAATGAAGGCGTTATCTTTGTTGTTGCGAAGCTAAGTTTCTCTAAATTGGCAACAAATCCACTATTCTGCAATTTCAAATGTAAACAAGCAATGGCAGCCTTAAAAAAAAATATTAGGCTTAGCGGCACCTAAACAGCTTTAAAATTATTGATAATTCTGAAAATATTGAATACAGATTTACTAAAGGCAGAAAAACCGTAACCGGAAGATAAGAACAACATAATTTAATCATTTTTAAAGCAAAAAATGTACAATTTACAAACATATAAGAGTAAAGAAACTGAGATCACCGAACCGGGAAACAGAGTGGATATATATATTTATATACGTTTGGTGCGGCCGATTGCAAGCATAATACGAGGTGCACATCTACATGTTATAGCAGTCCTATATACAAAATTTCAACGTTCTGAGTCTACTCGTTTTTGAGACGTACGTCCGTACATACGTTCGTACAGACGCCACGAAAAATTCTCTTCAGAATTCATTTTAAAGCAGTTTTATAATTTTTTTGGAGGAAAAGAGTCTTTTATTCTGTCCTTACGTACAGATATCACGCAAAAACATCGTTAAATTGCATTCGATAGCGAACAAAATGGATATTTTCGTTGAAATATGCTGCGTGAAACTTTTCGCGATTACAATACTTCCTTTTTACTTAGTACAAGGAAGTAAAAACGAACGTAAATACCTTCCCCCCTCCCCATAAAATATATAAACGGAGCTAATCAATTTACAGTATGATATAAATCTTATTCACAGATATGAAGATACAAATTTAATTAACTTTTATTCGTATTTATCAAAAAATAAATACGCTCAATCGCGAATTTTTGAGAATAATCGCTGTTTGAGAAGAATCGCTTTGTTTGGGAATGCATTTAAATGTGAACTGCTTTTCACAGTTGAAAATTAATAAGGAAATAATGCGATTGACCGATGAGCATCTATAATCTCAGATCAAGGTAATTTCTGCTAATTTTTCTGCAAAGCTAACAATCTTTATCAGAATCGAAACGCCGTCCAGTGTTGAGCTGAAGAAATAAAGAAGTGTATTTAAATACCAGCGTATGTGTTTTTATTTATGTGCCAAAGAAAAATTTAATAGTAACAGAGAGACTAGGTTGTCACTATCTATTCTGAAGTTTTGTCCCGATTGGAAAATTTTCTCTGAAAACTGTTTTTAAAATTTTTTTTGTTTAATTTAAAGTTAAGTTATTTAATAGTTAACTAACCACTTTAGAATTGTTGGAAATAAACGTAAATAAGTCCAAAATTTAATATTTAGCTATCAGTATGTTTGGATTACAAATGGTTACCAACAAAAGTGTTTTGCGGATACCAAACTTTTGATCTCAAATAGAAAATAAATATAATTTTTTTTATTTGCATTATTGCTACGATTATTATTTTCATATGCTTGTACAAATATTACTTCAGCCAAATTTAAAGTATTCTTTATTTTTATTACAAAGTATTATTAATATTATATTTTTATTTATTACATTCTTTATTTTGTTAATAATAAATTTTCATTTTGTGAAAAAAAATTCTTTTCCCTCAGCTACTTTTTACATTGTTCATTCAGCCCGCGGGACACACCAGCGGCCGAGCGGTAAAGACGCTGAACACTGGTAGTTTGGCCCGAGGTTTGAATCCCGCGAACGGGCTGGCTGCATGGGCGTTTTCGTGGTTTTTCCCATGTGTAACGTGTATACGAGCCAGTTTTCCTTAGAGTCTTCCACGAAGGCATCCCTCCCTTTAGGCGAGATAGCCCTCGTGTGCTTTGCCATAATTGAATAATCCCAATCCCATTCAGCCCGCATGCAATTTGAGACCACTGACCTAGAGCACCAAAAAATGTGGAGCCACGTCAGAATTATAAATACGATATTTATAATTATATTTATATATAATTATATTTATGAATATTATCCTGGAACGTTTTAATTTATTAAAATGAATAAATCCGATATATTGACAGTAAAATTTTCTATCATTTTTAAAAATTGTCATAATTATTATGCGTTTTTGAATATCATAATACAATGATTTTAATGCTATACTGCTATTACTCATTTTTGTTAATATTTTAATTTTATTTCAGGCTTGGAAATGGTTTTCTTTTCATAATAATGTTAGAAAAGCTCATATGAATTCGGTAAATATATGCTGAATGTGCTATGTTATTCTAATTTTTTTCCCATAAATTTAAATCTGTTTATTTTCCCGAGTCTATAGTAGTTACATTTTTCTTTGTTCTTGAAATCTGAAGTATTTATCTTGTATCTTTGCTATATGTCAAAAATATCATGTTCATTATATGTTGAAGTACTTCAAATAGCAATGCCTGAATTTTCCCTTTACTCATTGCTGTATGGCAATTACAGTATGAAATTCAAAAGAGTGGTTGGAAGTTTAAGTTTTAATTTTTTTGTTTATCCCTGTTAATTAAGTTTGAAAATTAAGATAGCTTATTTATGTGTGTTTGTGGGTGTGCGTGCGTGCGTGTACGCACATGCTTGCATAAACTTTAGAACAATTACATGCATTAAAAACTTGATCAGAATTATTTTATCTCCCACTTTTCTAGCAATTATTGATTAAATTATTCCATCATATCCTGCAACAAATTCTTAGCTGTAGACTATATTTTTCAGTTTTTGAAAACTATAAAGCTCGGTTTTTTTCCCCATGGGAGGGGAGAGGCGGTTAATTCATGCTTTGATTAAAAAAAAAAAAAAAAAAAAATTCTGCATGATCTCATGATCTCAGATACTTAATTTGATCTTCAGGGCCGTTCCTAGGCCATTGGCTACCTGCGTGCTTTCTTAAGATTGCTGCCCCCAAATTTAAAAAATAAATAAAAAAAATAAAAAAAAAACTCAATGGTTAATAAAATTTGTATTTTATACTCACCAAGTACTTATATAGGACAAATTGTATATAAAGTATTTACAATATCACAAGTACTTACAATAAATTTACGCGTTGATCCGTCTCTCTTGATCGTCTTACAATGAATTTATGCGCTCTACCCTCGCTAGGAACGGCCCTGGTGATTTTTAACATTGAAACACATGCCATTTACAACAAAGGAAAACGACCTGCAAACTAAGATATTTATTTATCTATACGAAATACGTAGATATTAGACAATTATATAAAGTCTAATATCTTTAATAGTAGATATTAGACAATGATATAAAGACTTGAGAGAAGATCAAAATATTATGTTTAATTGGGTGAAGGCACACGTTGGACGTTTTGGGAAAGAGAGGGCGGACGCACTGGCCAAGGAAGCAATTACCGATGTTAATGCTCGTGATATTGATGCACAGGGATCAACAAGGAAAGCTGTGACTATTATGAAAAATTTTATTTATGATAAATGGAGTGAGGAGGGGAAAAGATCTGATCAAAATAAAGGTTATATGAAATTTTTTAAACTTAAAAATGATTTATGTTATTCAGACATTCACGTTAACCAAATCATTACAGGTCATAGCCGTTTTCCTTTCTATTTTAACCCACGGGAAAACGCGTGGGGTGTATCATAACCCACCCTTACATAAAAGTGGAATATTCCTGACTTGTGAAACTTAAATTCTGTGCTGCATCAAAGAATTTGTAATTCTTTGGCTGCATTCAGTAGCTGAGTTTCTAGTTGTGGTTGACTTTCAGAACCGCTTTTTCTTTGCCTGTGTGTTTCAGAAAAAGATTTATCGATATTTTGTTGGAACTGGGGTATGAAACACCCCACGCGCCTATCCGCGTAAGTGTTTTTCTGACTGAATATTTAGTTCAGAAATTTATTTCTAGAGTGTAACAGTAAATATTTCTAGAGTGTAACAGTAAATATTCGCAAATGATTTTAAAGTACTTGACATTAAATTCTTAAAAATTTCTAACCGCATTATGGTAAAGAGAATGATTCCCTGTGAATTGGAGATGCAACGCCTGTGAGATTTATTAGAAATATTTGAAAGCGATGAAGATTGCATTTCGAAAACTGAAGACGAAACTGGGAATATTTTCTACACTGTTTTGGTTTCGAAAAAGATAAAACATTAATTCCTAATGTTCCTAAAAAAAGGGAAAACTGTTCTTATGCTTTCAACATTATATAACGATCATACTACAGATGATACTATTGGAGAAAATATAACGCTAGGAATTATATGTTTTTATAATATGACTAAAGGAGCAGGGATATGGGGGATGAAAATGTCAGCCAATTATTCAATTGCCAGAATAACAAGGAGGTGGCCAATGGTAATTTTCTTTTCTGCACAGAATGTTGCTGTAATAAATACTTGAATTATAATACATTCAACTGCTAATCCACCACCCAGAAACAGAAGTCTGTCTTTGAAGGACTTAGCATTACAATTAATGAAGAAAACGTATTGAACAAAGATCAGAGATTAATACTTTACCAAGAAATTGACGTACTGCATGCAAAACAAAAGCAGAAGATTCGACGAAGAATTAAAACGAATACATGAAATTCGAAACAACTAAGTATGAAAGATGTTATAAATTTTTTGCCTTCGCGCCAAGAGGCATGATGTTTATTTTTTTATTATTTTCTTTTATCTTAATTTTAACTCTAAGATTATTTTGGAAATTAATTGTTTGAAACCCAATTATTATTCACGTATTTATAATATATACAAGAAAAACAGCTTTAAAACTAAATAAAACTATTTTTTATCGTATTTTAAATATTGGGGTATGTGATACCCCACGCGCCCACTCTAGTAACTTTTCTTGGTGCGACTTCCGCCGAGTTAAAAGGTTTAAATTACAAGAGTCTCTGACCTTTGTGATATCTGTAAAGAACCGGGCAGCATTATGTGGAAACATGTCAATATTTTACTGATAATCAGGAACGAGTTTAAGAAAAATGTTTTTAATATATATGATATTTTAAAGGATGTTAAAAGATTGATAAAATTTGCCAGGAAAATGATGGAGAAGATTAACCATAATAAGCTTGCAGTAGGGGATTTTAATCTGAATTTTGTTTTTTATTATGTTCTTTATGTCTGTTGAATGTGCTGTTTCTGGCTTGCTCTGGCGCAGCCCGCAAAAAGGCCATAGGGCGACGTAAAGTCTGCCAGGAGGGTGGGCTGCGTCCCTCATATCATATCATATCATACGAAATACGTTACGTACATAAGAAATTCGATTTCCGAGCTCACTAACGCTAATTTCTGCAAATATTTTTTGTAGCTTTAAAAAGAAAATTAATGAAGCTTTTTTATTAATTAATATGTTTGCATAATCTATTATTCATTCTCTTTCGCTCAGGCGGTATAGTAGTTAATGACCCTGACTGCCATAGCTATGGGCCCCGGGTTCGAAACTCCCGGAGAAGGCATGGTTATAACTTTCCGTCCCTTCAAAGGAGGCAACGGTGGCCACCTATTAGATGCTTCCATAATGAAATGGCAACCAGTTTCGGCCCTTGTAATGGCGCCTTGTAGTGGAAATCGCCTTAAGACTTCCTACCAATTTCGTTTTATTTTTCTTGAAATTGCTTTCGATATACTATGCTCAATGTATAAACAGTCATCCATATTATCATCAGTTACCGTTGAGTGCAACCAGATTTTTATTCTGTTCAAAGCCTATGGTACATGTATAAGGTTTATATTAATTTTTTAGTCTTTTCTGTCATACCTTGTTGCCTTTGCGTTTCGTCGCCAGGTTTTAAATGAGTTTAGGGTGAACGAGAATGTATTTAAACTGAAGTAGCGAAAAGGTTAGTCAGACCGGTGGTTTTCGCTGTTGAGTGCGCATCCTGTTATTTCTGCCAGCTATTTGAATTCTGAAAATCGGCCTTGCCATTCTTGCCACTGAAATTAAATATCACGCCGCTGTAGATTTCTGAGTCAATCTTCTAGTTGTAAATTAATTGGTGCAGTTTTGAACTACTAGCTTATATCTTAAATTTAGTTTGATACCATTATCTTTAAGTTCCTCACCACAAGTGGACGGTGAAAGTGTAAGAATGTAAGACCATGCCGTCTGTAAATATTGAGTTCAATAGAAGGGTCTTTTACACCTTTCCCTTGTTGTATTAATCTTCTAGTCTTAGCGATCATTCGCTAACAGACTTTGAAGTAGGTGTAGTAGCAGTGTATGTTAACCAAGAGGACTAAATCTTACACACGGTTCAGACAAGAAAATAAGAACATACTTTGTTTGAGGAAGAAAATATCTTTTTCGCTCCTTTTAAGGAAGTCTTCCATTGTTAGATCTTTCATATTTTCAATCTTTACTTGCTATATCAAAAACTGTGCCAAAGTTCTGTCTCACTCTCAAAATTTTCTAATGTATAAGAATCGGAAAAAAACATTGTACTTTTTCGCTATCTTTAACGTATAGATTATAGCTAGCAATAAAAAAATGCTAATGAACTGCCGCTGGAAAATATTTTGTCTTCTAGTGATATTATCAAAAACCCAAACGTTACTGATCTTGTCTGAAATTCCTTGATTTTACATTCTGGAGTACTTGAAATATGTTGTTGTACTTAACAATCCACAGCATTTACAATTCAATGGCAATGTTTTGAGGTGATGGACGACAGAAATATGCTGACATAAAATGTATGTTGCTTTACACTGTAATTTTAAGAACTTAAAAAATCTTTGAATGTGAATGTAGTGCACACCTAGTAGCATCTTTACATTACTAAGTAGTAGCAGAAAATACTATAACAATAACAATGCAATATTGTAATATTTCCTTTATTCCCCTACTTCCTTGTACGTATAGAAGGAAGTTAAAAATTAGTATCGAATTTCATCTGTGTAAGGGGACCACCAGCGGCAAAGACGTTGAACACTGGTAGTTCGGTCTGAGGTTCGAATCCCGCGAACGGGCTGGCTGCATGGGCGTTTTCGTGGTTTTCCCCATGTGTAACGTGTATACGAGCCAGTTTCCCTTAGAAAGTCCTCCACGAAAGGCATCCCTCCCTTTAGGCAGATAGCCCTCGTGTGCTTTGCCATAATTAAATACACCATCATCTGTGTAAGGCAGCCACCCCTACTGACCACAGATCGTCTTAGAAAAGGATATGAAAAGAAAGATCTGATTATCATAGAAAAGATTATGAAATTCCTTCATACCTACTCCTTTGCGGTGAATACCATGGCATATCACTGACGCAGTGTTCCCATTGTTTCCTATATGTTAATAACAGAATATTTTGTTATTCAATTTGTTGTATTAATTTCTTTTTATTTCAGTATTTCCTATTATTCAAAGAAATCTTTCTAAAATACATGTATACATACGGTTAATATATAACTGGTTAATATATAAATTCGGTTAACATATTTGGTTAATAGTATATAAATGCAATGTTTCAGTCAATTTATAAATATGAGTTTCATTTGTTTTTAATTTAATATTGCAATTAGTAAGTTTAAACACTTTAGTAAATTGTTATTTATTATTGTAATTATTTTTATTATTATAATTTTATTTTAGCAACCTTTGGTCATTGAAAAGACTAACAATCTTCATTCACGTCTTAAAAAACTCAAGAAAATGCGTCAAGATACGATAAGGAAAAATGAAGTTGAATTTTTGGAAGTAAGCAGAAAAGTCAAAGAAGAAATTCAAACGTATCATGCTCCAGATGCCATAGAAGCTCTTCAAACAGAAATTCGAACTTATTTTGAACAATATAGGTACTTATCGTTATTGGTTATGCTTAGCATACGTTTCTAGGCATTCCCTTCCTCTTTTTTCCCATAAATAGAATTGTAAAGCAAACTCATATAAAAAACTTTAGAGTATTTAACTGATATTGATTTCCATAGTGTATAAAAAACTATTATATTAGCTAAATGAAGAGATGCCCATAAGTGTTAAGGGTCACTGATTAAGGTTTTGAATTTTTTAAGAATCTTAAATTTAAAAATTTCATCCACTTATAAAATGGAATTTTTCATTGCACATATAAAAAAAAAATCTATTCTTCCCCTGTCCGCAAGATGTCATTAAATTTTTTTTCTGTAGTCACATTTTTATCTCTGTATTGTCCATTTGATTTTAAAATGCTGAATATGTTTACTGCATAGAAAATAAGCAAACGGTTTCATCTCCCATCATTACAGTGCAAAGCCGGCACTAGGTTTTTAGCCGCCCGGTGCAATCACTTCGATTCCTAGAATCTGTGTCCAGTAACTCCCTAAATTTTACATATTTTGCCGAACCTAAATTCAATGCAACGGTGCGGCTGCACTAGTTGCACATGCTCTGGCGCCTGCCCTGTTACAGTGTTCTATGCCATATACTAATTCCAATGTGTTAAACAAAAGCTTACAGTGTCTCTTCATCTATTTCATTAATTGGATCTGACATTGTCCAATTCTGGAACTTTCTCAAAGTCAAAATAACTATGAAAGGTAAATGTTTTGAATTTATTTAAGGCTTTCAGGCAGCTATAACAAAGCAATTAAGCTGCGTTCAGACTGGGGCGTAAAGGGCATAAGCGGTTAAAGCCGAGCTCCGTTGCCAAGGCAACCAGTCTTTGCTACGTCACAAAATCTGGTTTAGGGCTCGTGGCATAGGGTTCAAAGTTTTCAACTTTACGCCGCGTTTGGGATAAGCGTCGACCAATCAGAGCGAAGCTAAAACGAAGCGGCGTTCTGCAGACCATTTCGCTGTTACAAAACAAGCAGAGCAAACGCGGGAAATCAATTGAGCAGGAGAACAACACAGGAAAGTTGTAGACACATCCAAGGCAAGCACAAATTTAGGTTATCTCATTGGCCAAGGCGAACACACCGTTCTCGCAGGTGTGAACGGAACTCCCGTATTTTATACCCTTATGACTATGCCTCTATGCCCTTTACGCCCCCGTTTGAACGCAGCCTTACAGGTATTTCCTTCTAGAAATGTTTTAGAAGATCACGGACGAAAGCCTAAGTGTATGTGTGAAAGAGGAAGGATTAATTTAAAGAGATTAATGGTAATGTATCCTTTCTTGTATAATTTTAAAAAAAAAGAAAGAAATTTGAGTGCATAAGCATTTTCTGATCACATCTTATATATGTACTTCATTTATAAATTCATACATGAAATAAAAGAGTATTTTAAGAAATTAGGATATTTATGAAAATTGATGCTGTATGAATTATTGTATTGTGGAGTTATACTTTTTTTCGGAGCACGTAGGCCCTACTGAAGACGAAATGAGATACATTCCGATGACATCAGAGATCACGTGACTTATGCATAGCTAATGTAAACAAACAATGCAGATGACCTCAGAGATCACATGACTTATGTATAGCTAATGTAAACAGCAAGGTCATTCTTCCTCTTCTTCTCTTGCGGAATGTATCTCATAACGAATTCTCGCTATGTCTTGAAAAAAGGTGACTGTCGACGAAGGTTATAACAACCTTTTTATTTTATCCAAACTGAAAAGAACATGCACACACTCGGGGCGTACAATTAACCACCACTTGTGCCTAAGTAACTTAACACAAAATGGTATGCACGATCAAATGGAATTTAACTACACGACTGGCTCCTGCTTTAATCTAAATCTGATCTAAATCTTCAGGATATAACACGCTTTACTCGTAACTAGCTTTCTTACTGCGAACTTCAATTCTGCTACCTATATACTATTTCCGAACTCACCGAGATTTGCATATACGTCATACGAGATTTGCATATACTTCATTAAAATTTGCCTTCTGTCAGGAAATTGAAATAAGGAAAAGAAAAGTTTCTTAAAATAAAAATTAATTGATTAGTACAAAATAAAGTCTTTACAGTATCAATGAAACGATGTTCCACTTGAGGTTACATGTACAGTCAAAATAGTTTAAGATTTTGCAAGAAATGAAAAAGTGGTATTTCATATTTATTTCATTTATTTTCTAGAATACTCTTGAATAGACAAATATATGTACAGTCAAATCTTAATGGGCGTTTCTCACAACGAGTGATTTGCATAAAGAGCAAGACAAATTTATAAAACAAAGTCTCCCTTAACGAGCAATGTTACGCACAAGTAACATCGTGGTGTCGCATGAAGGATCCTGACTACATCACTTCTGTCAGTCTGTATTTAGCACTCGTTCAGCTAGCATCTTACTGTCGCTTGTGAAAGCCGTATTCAGACATATTATTGTGTATTTTTTAATGCAAAGTTTAAGCATGCTTACACGTTTGTTCCCAAAGAAAATGCCTCAGGAAGATTTAGATAAAAGAATAAAAAATCACCGTTGAAGTCAAACGCCAAATATTTGAGAAGCGAGAACGAGGTGTTAGCATGGCTCACTTAACGCGTATATGCACTCGTGGGCAAAATTAAGAGAATTTGCTTATTATGTCGTATTTCTGTAAAAACCTAAGAGACAGATTTTAATGAAATTTGGTATGAATTTGCGTTTATAACAGAGAAAATAATGTACCATTCAAAAGCCATTTTATGTACGCTTGATTATCATTAAACGAGAAAGAGATATAACATTCAAAACGTATTTTATGTACGCATGATTATCGGTGCAGGGATGTCCAAAATCCACGATGTGATATGAAACTGAAAAATGAGTCTAATATAAGGTATGGTCCCTTCTCACAACCAACCAGACGGGTCGCGCAGCGGGATGTCATACTGGATAGAAGGCAACTGAGTGGCAAGTCCATCCCACTCCAGCAGCAAGGCAGTTTTGAATTCCGGGATAGCTCTCGAAGGGGGATGGCGAGATGAAATTGCCGTCCCAAGAGCATCCCAGATATATTTTATGAGGTTAACTTCGGGATATCTGGTTGGCCAATCCATGCGGCGAATATCCTCCTTTCCTGGTAATCGTCGACCAGATGATCCCTATTTGGACGAGTGTTATCGTCCATTAATAGGAACTCAGGACAAACTGCGCCTCTAAAGAGTCGAACATAGTGCTTTAAGATCTCCTCTCTATAACTCATAGCGGTCAGGAAGCCTTTATCAAACACACGCAGGAGTCTGAGGCTGCCCAACTTAATGTCTGGCTGAACTGTTACGCTTCCACCACCGTAATGATCTTTTTATCTATTGAAGGAGGAATGATATCGTTTTCCAGGCTCTCTCCAGATATAAGTACGCCGAGAATCAGTATCTAGGCTAAATCTTGACTCATCCGTAAAACGCACGATCCTTTACTGAAGTCTGGTCCAAGGCGCATGTTGTCTGCATCCCTCTAAACGCGCTGTCTTGTGTGTTGCAGTGAGCGGAACGCAAACAGCGGGTCTCCTGGCACACAGCCTTATCTCATGAAGCTTTCGAGGTACTGAAGACCATGAAACCTGAAGACCAGTGGCAGCATGCAGCTCACGTGAAACCTGTGAAGCTGTAGCGGTCCTGTGTCGCCGTGCTGAAAGTGCCAAATAACGATCCTCTTTCGTCGTTGTGGATCCTGGTCAACTTTGTCCAAGCCTTCTGGATATAGATCCAGTGCTCTGAAACTGTTTCCATAAGTGGCAAACGGCACTGAGCGTTGCATTGAACCCTGGATCCACCTGCGCTTTTGATTGCGCCTACTTTCAGTCTACCGATAATTCTCCATCTCATTCCATCATCCATATCTTTGGAAAAATCTTTGGCTAGACAGCTTTGTGGAATGTGATTCCGATGAATTTGTGCCTGTGGATCCTGTAATCGACAAAGTTTTGTCACTGGGTAAGATTATGGGACTAAAGGTGGATAGCAGCGGCATCGATGAGCTGGTGGAAGAGCATAGCCAGGAGCTGACCACCGAAGAGCTTATAAATATACATTATGCGTCACAGCAAGAGGTTCCGGAGAAGATTACGTCAGAGGAAAAGGAGACAATAGTATCAATAAAGCAACAATCTTCCAGTGAAATAAGGGAGATGCTGGCTGAAAGTGGGGCAAACTCTTGCATCGAACGTTGAGATACATCACCTCAATAAGGCAATAGCTATACGCACTACAAATTTATTTAACGATAATGATGTGTCCTGTTTTTGCCAAATTTTAAAGTGTAAGCAAAAACAAATGTCTTTATGCAACTTTCTTCTAAAAATATGTATTATAAAAAGTAAATTACATTATTATATTTTTTTAACATTTTCTTCGAAATGGAACACATTTTGCTACTTTACATTGATTCCTACGGAAAAAATTGTTTCGATTAACAAATGTTTCTCATTAAAAGTAAGATTCGGGAACGAATTATGTTCATTAAGCGAGGTTCTCCTATAATTCTTATTTCAGTGAAAAAATAATTGCTGATTTTTAAATTTTGGGGTAAAGAATATATATTTACAAGAAATCATGAAATAAAGTGCTAATATGGAAGGCACCATTTTGGAAAAATGATGCTCTCTAGCCGAAATTCATAACTTCGTAGATGAATTTAAAAGGCTCCGTAATGATGAAAAGAAAATCATGGTTACACTACGTTATAGCCATGACTTTTTGATTTTATGATAGCCTGAAAGGAAAAATGATTCTCTTTAGCCAAAATTCATAACTTCGTAGATGAATTTAAAAAGACTCTGTACTGATGTAAAGAAAATCATGGTTACACTACGTTATGGCCATGATTTTTGATTTTATGATAGCCTAAAAGTTAAATATTAAATATAATTTTTAAGTGATGTATGATTACAAAGTAATCTGAAATACTCTAAATTTGAATGCTAAAAGGTGTCCTTTTTCTTATCAGACAGAACCACGGAGAATATCCTGTGTTTCCTACTGAAGAGGATGGGGGATCCAACGTTCTTTTACAAAAAGGACTGCATAGTGAAAATGAGATAATAAAAGTAACTAAGCACTTGGACTTTTTTTCCCCAAAACTTATTTATTCCTTTATCTTATGCACTTTGCTTCCTTCAGTGTTGGTTTTTAATTTAGAACTTCTGTTTTATATTTTTATTGTATTATATCTTAATATTAATTGAGAATTTAAATGTTCAAAATTTTGACAGATCTATTTGTGATTTAAAGATCTGAAATTTTGAATTTCTGGATTAACATAAATTAATATTCTTAATTCATGCTCTAAAAAAATCATATTTTTGTAAATGAATATTTATTTTATCTTTGATGATTTTCTATTTGTTTATTAGATTTTTCTCTTGCAGTAATAATAATAAATACATTTTGTTTTCAAATCCTGACCGATTAAAATATCTCTCACACTGATTTGCTTAATTATTAAAAATATTAAATACTTTTTATATCAAAACAATATGTAGGCTGTTCATTAAACTATAACGAACATAAAATGACGTAATAAGTCTGCCAGTCATTCAAAGCAATACTGAGTGCAGACTGAGTGATATATTTTTTTTTAAATTTTGAAGCAAAAATATAATTTAAAGCATATATATTAAAAGCAAGATACCGTGGAATTTCTATTATCCATTAGCCTTAGGACCATAGGTGTAACAGATAAAAGAACAGATAATAACAAAAACATCTCCAAGAGTAGCATCATAAGTTATCGGTGCTGTCAACAACAAATAATCATTTTTATCAGAGTACGTTGTATAGAATGATAAAAATCAAGTTTACAACTGAAAACTGGTTAACTCAAACAATGTAGCAGCCAGAAATGTATAGCTTCGAAATTGAAACCGTTGACTGGAAAACGTGCTTGCTCATTTAAATTGGGATGCCCCCTATACTCCGTGACCCTCCTCAAATATCTGTACTTCCAGTTCCAGATTTTTACTTGCTGCCAATTTATGTCATATTCATTATAAGTCAAATATATTTTAAATATTTAAAAACTTAAAAGAGAACCCTTCACTTTTCTTTCGATACATATCATATTCATTATTAAATATAAGTAAAATATATTTGAAATATTTAAAAACTTAAAAGAGAACCCTTAACTTTTCTGTCGATATATATCATATTCATTATTCATTATAAGTCAAATATATTTTAAATATTTAAAAACTTAAAAGAGAACCCTTCACTTTTCTGTCAATACATATCATATTCATTATTAAATATAAGTAAAATATATTTGAAATATTTAAAAACTTAAAAGAGAACCCTTAACTTTTCTGTCGATATATATCATATTCATTATTCATTAAAAGTCAAATATATTTTAAATATTTAAAAACTTAAAAGAGAACCCTTCACTTTTCTGTCAATACATATCATATTCATTATTAAATATAAGTCAAATATATTTGAAATATTTAAAAACTTAAAAGAGAACCCTTAACTTTTCTGTCGATATATATCATATTCATTATTAATTATAATTATAATATATTTTAAATATTTAAAAACTTAAAAGAGAACCCTTAACTTTTCTGTCAATACATATCATATTCATTATTAAATATAAGTAAAATATATTTTAAATATTTAAAAACTTAAAAGAGAACCTTTAACTTTTCTGTCGATATATATCATATTCATTATAAGTCAAATATATTTTAAATATTTAAAAACTTAAAAGAGAACCCTTCACTTTTCTTTCGATACATATCATATTCATTATTAAATATAAGTCAAATATATTTGAAATATTTAAAAACTTAAAAGAGAACCCTTAACTTTTCTGTCGATATATATCATATTCATTATTCATTATAATTCAAATATATTTTAAATATTTAAAAACTTAAAAGAGAACCCTTAACTTTTCTGTCAATACATATCATATTCATTATTAAATATAAGTCAAATATATTTTAAATATTTAAAAACTTAAAAGAGAACCTTTAACTTTTCTGTCGATATATATCATATTCATTATAAGTCAAATATATTTTAAATATTTAAAAACTTAAAAGAGAACCCTTCACTTTTCTTTCGATACATATCATATTCATTATTAAATATAAGTAAAATATATTTGAAATATTTAAAAACTTAAAAGAGAACCCTTAACTTTTCTGTCGATATATATCATATTCATTATTCATTATAATTCAAATATATTTTAAATATTTAAAAACTTAAAAGAGAACCCTTAACTTTTCTGTCAATACATATCATATTCATTATTAAATATAAGTAAAATATATTTGAAATATTTAAAAACTTAAAAGAGAACCCTTAACTTTTCTGTCGATATATATCATATTCATTATTCATTATAAGTCAAATATATTTTAAATATTTAAAAACTTAAAAGAGAACCCTTCACTTTTCTGTCAATACATATCATATTCATTATTAAATATAAGTCAAATATATTTGAAATATTTAAAAACTTAAAAGAGAACCCTTAACTTTTCTGTCGATATATATCATATTCATTATTCATTATAAGTCAAAAATATTTTAAATATTTAAAAACTTAAAAGAGAACCCTTCACTTTTCTGTCAATACATATCATATTCATTATTAAATATAAGTCAAATATATTTGAAATATTTAAAAACTTAAAAGAGAACCCTTAACTTTTCTGTCGATATATATCATATTCATTATTAATTATAATTCAAATATATTTTAAATATTTAAAAACTTAAAAGAGAACCCTTAACTTTTCTGTCAATACATATCATATTCATTATTAAATATAAGTAAAATATATTTTAAATATTTAAAAACTTAAAAGAGAACCTTTAACTTTTCTGTCGATATATATCATATTCATTATAAGTCAAATATATTTTAAATATTTAAAAACTTAAAAGAGAACCCTTCACTTTTCTTTCGATACATATCATATTCATTATTAAATATAAGTCAAATATATTTGAAATATTTAAAAACTTAAAAGAGAACCCTTAACTTTTCTGTCGATATATATCATATTCATTATTCATTATAATTCAAATATATTTTAAATATTTAAAAACTTAAAAGAGAACCCTTAACTTTTCTGTCAATACATATCCTATTCATTATTAAATATAAGTAAAATATATTTGAAATATTTAAAAACTTAAAAGAGAACCCTTAACTTTTCTGTCGATATATATCATATTCATTATTCATTATAAGTCAAATATATTTTAAATATTTAAAAACTTAAAAGAGAACCCTTCACTTTTCTGTCAATACATATCATATTCATTATTAAATATAAGTAAAATATATTTGAAATATTTAAAAACTTAAAAGAGAACCCTTAACTTTTCTGTCGATATATATCATATTCATTATTAATTATAATTCAAATATATTTTAAATATTTAAAAACTTAAAAGAGAACCCTTAACTTTTCTGTCAATACATATCATATTCATTATTAAATATAAGTAAAATATATTTTAAATATTTAAAACTTAAAAGAGAACCTTTAACTTTTCTGTCGATATATATCATATTCATTATAAGTCAAATATATTTTAAATATTTAAAAACTTAAAAGAGAACCCTTAACTTTTCTGTCGATATATATCATATTCATTATTAATTATAATTCAAATATATTTTAAATATTTAAAAACTTAAAAGAGAACCTTTAACTTTTCTGTCGATATACATAATATTCATTATTAATTATAAGTCAAATATATTTTAAATATTTAAAAACTTAAAAGAGAACCCTTAACTTTTCTGTCGATATATATCATATTCATTATAAGTCAAATATATTTTAAATATTTAAAAACTTAAAAGAGAACCCTTAACTTTTCTGTCGATATACATAATATTCATTATTAATTATAAGTCAAATATATTTTAAATATTTAAAAACTTAAAAGAGAACCCTTAACTTTTCTATCAATACATATCATATTCATTATTAAATATAAGTAAAATATATTTTAAATATTTAAAAACTTAAAAGAGAACCTTTAACTTTTCTGTCGATATATATCATATTCATTATAAGTCAAATATATTTTAAATATTTAAAAACTTAAAAGAGAACCTTTAACTTTTCTGTCGATATATATCATATTCATTATAAGTCAAATATATTTTAAATATTTAAAAACTTAAAAGATAACCCTTAACTTTTCTGTCGATATATATCATATTCATTATTAATTATAATTCAAATATATTTTAGTATTTAAAAACTTAAAATAGAACTCTTAAATTTTCTCCTCAACAGGATTTACTGTTTATTAGCCTAAGAAGCATTAGCCTGTTAGTCTCGAAACGGCATTTTGCATTGAATCACTATAAACGGCTGTATCACTTTTCAGATTGTTGCCGCCAAATATTATCGCCCTGTATCATATTTAAAGAAATTAAATAATGAAGAATCTGCATGAGTGTATATATGTTTCTCGCTTTGTGAAAAACAACGATACCTAGAGCCATCAAATTTTGAATAGAGTAGTCTTCCACCCGAGTATGGACACCTGGAAGCCCGAATCTTGAATTTCAAATTTGTTTTATTATCTATTTCATATTTTTAAACTTTAATAACGAATTTTTAATTAAAGGACTCAACGATTTCAAAACGAGCAGCGGGAACACACTGTACGGAATAAAATATTTTAAATATAATAAAATATATAGTAAAATAAATCTCCAGCGCAAGACGGAAATTCTAAATATATGCTATTTTTAAATATTTTTAGCCCAAATGCTCTCGAAACGTGCATGTCTGTGTAAATGAAAAAAGTGCCCCTTTGGGTGTGTTATAAAATCTGAAAGCTCTCAGAACTGTTTTTCTTTATTTGATTTGATAAACAATGATTCTGTTTCCAAATTTTTCATTTTTATCAAATTCCTGTAAAATTTTGAAAATGCACTGTATGTTATGAGTCCCCTTTAACCGCAAAATTATACACACACACACACATATACTATATTCAAAACTAATGGAACAAATTTAAAGGGATAATAGAACAACCTGAAGCAAACACTATTCGTCATAGAATGCGTACTCGCACATTAAGTAGTTAGCGTTGAAAGCTACCTTCTATTTCCAAGTGCACATTATCAAGACATAGACCTCTTTCAAGTATGTGCATAAAAAAGCAGTGACCATCTATATTATTTTTATTTTTATTTTATTTTTGTACCAAGTACATTTTCATGCATTTTGTTTGTAGGTCTGGCGTGTATTTGTTTCTCAGTCGATGGTTTCCATATTCGAAGTTAAATTCATAGCGTGCCCAAGTTGTCTCAAAAAAACTCAAGTAACTTTTAGCTAGCAGACTCTGATCTCATTTCTTTACCTCCCTCCTTATATCTTCAGCTAATTACCTTAGCTCAAGATTTGATTACATCAGTGTCTTTAATGACCTTATTTTCGCGCGGACACATCACGCTCCAGGGGATTCCATGCCGAAAACAGTAGAATCATGATTTACGCACCATCTTTAGAATACCTGGAAATATGTATGTGAATAAGCAAAAAACAGACATCATCATCTTTACACTGCAAATAGATGACGTGTCTGGGATATGGCCTTTTAGCGCTTAATTGCCTGCCATGCGACGATGTATTCTATGATGAAAAGTGTTCGTTTCTGTGTGTTCCATCACGCTTTAAAGCTTGTTTCATTGGTTTTAAAACACTGTGTACGTGTATATGTGCATATAATATGTGTAAGTATACACTGTGTCCACAAAAGTCCTTACCCAACCTTTGTTTTTTCAACCATTGGTCGTAAGCATATAATTCCAATTACGATGTTGTTTGAAATGATGTAAATATTTTTATTTTGGCATTTTTATATTTAAAAAACGAATTCTATAAAAATTTCAAAATCTAACTTCTCATACAGTCTTTTGATCATTATACGTATATTTAGGAAATTTTTATATTCATTATCAAAAATAAAACACAAAAAGTTTGACGTCCAATTTTGATCTAGATATTTAATTTCAAAATTTGGGAATCTGACTCTAATTTGTCTTGAAGGGTCAGTTATTAAAAAAAATAAGAATAATTTTAGAGATCGATTTTTTTAATATCATTCAATGATATTCTTTTGAGATTTACTATAGTATAATATTCAATATTCTTTATACACCATGACCCTTCAAAAATTTCTGTAATTCCAGTTCCAAATTTTTATACGCACCAATTTATGTCATATTCATTATAAATCATAAATCAAATATATTTTAAATATTTAAAAACTTTTAACTTTTCTCCTATACACAAATGTTTTTTTAATTTTTAATAAGATGCCAATACCCCATATATATAACATAATTCATGCAAATAGAGTTATTTCATGGCTATGAGGAAGTACTGAAGTCTACTAACTATTTCTATAATGCAAATTCTATAAAATTAGGTGAATGATATTTGTTTTTTGAATACAATTATATTGATTAATACTTTTCACGACAAGCTGCATAAAAGTATTCTTCACTTAATCTATGTGCATCCCCAAAATTGTTTTTTCCTAAATTGATATTTTATTTTTAGTTAAAGTACAAACGTAAACATTTCGCTCTTAAATTTGTATAAGGCATTGAATATTTTTTTATTTTATAACGAAGTATATCGGTCAGTTTTGGTTTTAAGGGACTCAAACATTTTATTTTTAATCACAAGTATAAATTTTCCTAAAGTATAGAGACCGGGGGAATGTATAAAAGTTGACTTTCATTATTTTTAAGAAAAATTATCTTTTTTAATTATCATTATATGAAAATGACAAAACATGAATATTTACATCATTTGAAACATTTTTGTAACTGGTAGTATGTGTTTACTACCAGTGACTGTAAAATTAAAGGCCAGGTAAGGATGTTTTCGGATACGGTGCATCTGAAATTCTGCTTTAAATTGTATTACATATAAGAATGAAGATACAGTTATCAAATGCAAGTGACATAGGCCTTTCTGATAATAGAAAGACAATCTATGAATTTTCTGTTGTACGGCTGATAATCTACCATCATTCTGACATAACTGTACACACATATCTTTAGAATACTGCTCTAAAATGATTACATTTTGACTAGCTACATAACTAAATTGGTATATATGTATTCTCATTTCTATCAAGTTTGAGGAATCAAATAAGAGAGTTTTATAAAATTTCATGTTTATTTCAGTTCTGTTAAATTTGCTGACACTATGGGAATGCTTGTTTTTTAAACATGACTTTCCAATTTTTTAGATTTAATCTGTCATTTTTTTTTTGTTGTTGTTTTTAGTCTGTTTTTAGCAATTTATAATAGGCTAATTATTAGCAGCTTTAGTCTATTATTAGCAATAATGTTAATTATTGCTTCAAGCACCAAAATAATTCATGCATTTTGAGTATAGCAGTGGATAAAATTAATTAAATTATAATATTTCGTACTACTTTCAGATCTCATTAACTACACCGATAATTTCATGGTTTTACCCCTGTATGGGTTCTCAGTTTCCATTTTAAATTCTATCATAAAAGCATTCTTACAAGGGAAATTGCTCTTCCAGTTCTTTGTGATATTAAGTTGGCTTATTATTATTTGTGATATCAAATAGTATTTGTGATATTAAATAGGCTTATGAAATTTAAAGTTTAGTTTCAGAAAGTTATTTCTGATGATCTAACTCCAAAACACATATTAAAATTATAGTTCATTTGATAATTGATTGCTTATATTATTCATTTTCTTTCTGTTTCACTGATTTGAACTCAAAATCGCTTGATATCTTACATTAAGTGAAATTCTTTATTTCATTTTATACTCTATTTGATTGATTTTGTTGATTTTCTTTCTTGATTTTGTTCTGCTTAATGTATGATAAAGATGGCCTTGAATTTAACTTCAATATTTTCCCTGGGGAGTTTATGAAGATGATGCCTCCAAATATGTTGATACATTGGCAAACAAAACTTGCAATGATATATCAAATGGTGTTATTTAAAAATTTTTAATTAAATGTCTTGACAGTCTTTAGTTCAAAAGTTTATTATTCTATTGATTATTCTCAGAAATGTATGATACAAAACAATTTTCAAATAACTGATCATAAAAATTAATTTTGTACCTTATATGCAGGAGAATGTTTTGTGAAAATAAATTAAAGAAAAAAAGTTTCTTTGCATGATAGAAATGCAAACTGATTGAATTTTGAGACACCTACCATTTCAACAAAGAAAGTTTTATGAAATATGATTAACAGATCTTTATTTACAATTCCAAAGATGTAAAAACTGTTTTAGTTTTCTTTAATGTACTGCTTCTTGTTTTATTGGTACTCGAATAAGAGCCTGGAAGTTCTAAGATTCAAAGAAGTAAAGTTATTTCTATATGAAAAAATATATATTTATAGCGTTCTATATTAATAATAAAATTTTAGTAATATGTAGTTTGCAAAGTCAGGAAAACTTTAATTTATGTGGATAATATTACAATGACTACTTTTTTTGTGAGAAGGAATGTTTTACAAATCACTTTCAGAGTTTTTTTAATAGGCAAACTGATTTAATATTTTTATGTATGAACTATATACATTAATAAATAGTTATTTTCCATTTTATTAACATATTAGTAAATAAATATAAGGGATCAGGATGGATGTGATATTTTCCATTATTGATTAAACTGATTCATTTAGTTACTAATCTCATTGGTGAATTTAGGTAAGCATCAAGAACTTCCAAAATTGATGTCATTCTTAGGAAGTGAGCAGGAAAAGGAGCAACACAATGGAGAAGTACATATTTGATGATATAGTGGTTGTTAAGATTAAGAACTTTTTCAGAAGATGTAAATAACCCTAATATTTCACTAACAGAAATAACATGGAATAATCTTGCAGAACTGGAAATCCTTCTGTCAACACCTTATATAGCCACAAAAAAGCTACAATCTGAAGAATTAACAAGAGATGAGAATGTTAGAAGATGTAGATAACCCTAATGTTTCACTAACAGAAAGACTGTGGAATGATCTTGCAGAATTAGAAACTCTTTTTTCTATACCAAATATAGCCACCAAAACGCTACAATCTGAAGAATTAACAAGAGGCAAGACTGGAAGAATGTGATGTTTGTTTTTTTCTGAAATGAAGGGTTTATTGCAGAAGGAATCATTTCTTCAATGAAGAAAAGAGAAACTTGTTTGCTAGACAATAAGGTCATGCTGGGTTCAATATATGTAGATCCAAAACGCCGAATTTTTTTGGATGACAAACAAATTAAAAAAGCAAAGAAAGCCATCTAAGAACTTTCATTAAGAATGAAATTATTCTCAGAACAACTGGATTATTCAAATCGGGACAGTCAAACTGCAGATATTGCAACTGAGTCTCTATCATCCTTTTCCACTGATGAATTAGATTTTGAGAAATATTTGGATAATATTGAAAAGGCTAAGGCAAAGCGAATGAAAATAAATAGAGCCTTTAGATATAAAAATGAAAAATACAAACAAGATTTATACACGGCCTTTGAAGAAATAGATAAATATGATTGCTCTTGCAAGACACTTCTTTTATAAATTATAAAAATCTATCCTGAAAAGTTAAAGTGAGTAGCCCTAACAGTAACAGCTCTTCTTCCTACTCAAGTCAGTGTAGAAAGACTCTTCTCAGTTCTGAAGTTTATCAAATCGGATCTATGGTTCTCCAACAAAGATCTCGCCGAAGTTTTACTGTTCCTTAAAAATTGATAATGCCAGTTTTTCCATTTCATAATAAATGCTAATTAATATAAAAAATTTGCTATGCATCAATTTTTTTCTGTAGCATCTATTACTTCTTTTATATTAAAAGAAATAAGCTGTACCCATATGTATATGTTTACATATATATGAAGGAGGCGGAGTCGGTCATTTTCCCTACCGACTCCACAGCCCTGCTTGCAACAATGCATTAACATGGGCAAGAAGCATTTATAAGAATTTTACATGGTAAATTTCCTAATGTTTCTGTATGAATTGAGTATGTAAACTTTTCCAATTGATGGGCAAATCAAAATTTTACAATCTTTATCTTGCCATTAGAAATTGAACAGATAAAATACATACCACCCTTTTAAGAAGCTGATTAAAGCTTTTTCAGACTGTATTCATATCATCAATACTGTTAGCACATGTAATACTGGGATTCTTTTTGTTATCACCAGAAAAATTTTAAAAAGTTTATTTTTTCAAAAAAAAATAGAATATCATTTTAATATTGTATGAAAATATTTGCTCTTAATTAATACACACACACAAGCACATATATATATTAAAAGTATCACAAAATTTTGGAGTTTTACTGGTTTGATTTCATTTCTTCATGTCTTCGTGAATTAGATTCTAAATTTCTTACTTTTTTGTCTATAACTGATTAATATATTATATAAAATATATATCATGCATGAGGTATTCTATTTTAAACATATTTAGATGAAAAATGAAAGTACTGGGAAAGACAAAATTATTGAGAATAAGAAAAAAGATGTTGACAAAAAAGAAGATGTAAGTATTATTTTCATGTAATTAATTGTTTTAATTAGTTTTCTAAAAATATGATACTACATTTTCGCTCATTTCCTGTTTTAGGGAGAATCAATCGCATATTGCCAGAAGGCATCAAAATATATCCCAGACTTACTTGAACTCATTGCTGAATACAATAGTATGTTTAAGTCATTTTAAATTTTAAACAAATATCCAAAAAATAAATTTAACATGATAACAAGGACTTTTAAAACAGATATTAATGTAGTGAACCCTAAGATAATCACGTACTTCAAAACAATATTAAATTTCTATAAAGGAGGTCATCTGTGAGATTTGGTAATGGTAATTAGTAATTCTGTATACAGCTTTTGTTTTATTGAAGGCCCGTGCAGTTTCCTAAAGGAAAATATTAAAGTTGTAATGCAATGCATCAGTTATTAAGGTCATTATATTAATAATATGATAAATTAATTACAATGATAAGTAGTAAATAATGTAGCAAAATAAATAAAACTTAGGGAAAAATATCTTAATTTTCTGAAATAATGTCAGTCTGCGGTCTTGATATTTTTTTAACCCAGGGAACCTATAAAACCATAATTGATTTTTGGAAGACTCCTACCATCATCAGGAAGGTAATAATTAAAAACGCATTGAAAATACGTCAGTAAGATTATAGTAGTTAAATTTGACAAAGCACATGAGAGCTGTGTGCCTCATGTGAAAAAAGGGAAAAAAGGTTTTATATCAATAAATAATTAATTATCAGTTTTATTAATAAATCATTTTTGTACTTAATGGAATCTTGATTATGCCAATCAGTTGCCAGTGCATGTTCGGCTCTCGATCTCTATTTGACTCCATCATTGATTCCCTTTGGTATTTCATTGAACCCACTGGAAACCCCTAGATATTAAATATTTTATTTTTTATAAGAAAATTAGGCATTTTTTTCATCATTAAATGCATATTTGAGGAAATATCATTTAAATTAAGGAGTAGTTAGCTTCAAGAATAATGTCAAAATATGACATAGTCATTTTCAGATAAGCCTGTTTATTGTTCTTTTTGGGGAAATGATTACCATAAGAGTTCCATAGAGAATGATTACCATTGTTCTTAATAATCCTGAATAGATCTATAATTAGTTTTTGTTTTCTTTTCTTGTAAACTTTTATTTGTATTGTTTCTCAAGATTTTCCCATTAACTGTTTATTTTAAATTTATACCTTAAATAATTAGAAGAAATTCTATTTTCATATTAGATACCTTTATTATTCAGAGAGCAATTTTACAATGATTGATAGGAGTTTGGGCTGAAAAAGAACCTGTGGATATTTATGATAAATATGATGAAGAAATGTTGAAGAAAGAAGCAATTCTAGAGATGGAATTATCTGTTAGACTGCATACAGATAAAATTATGAGAGAAGAACTCAGCCGCCTAACAGAAGTACATATATATTTATTACTCTATGAAGCTGATTTTTTAAAATATTTTTTTCAGTAACTTTAGTAACTTAATATGTGTTTAATTAATATAATAAAAGCTACCTAAAATGACTTCAAATGCAACTAACAAAACATTAATTTCCCATTAAGGTAGTAACCATACCAGAAATTATACTGAATTATATTTTTTGTTATACTTTAATGTCTGAAAAATTTTGCATCGAGTCCTTATTGCATCATCTGATTTAAAATTAAATTCTTTTCAATTTACACTTCATTTATGTATGAGAATTTGCTATTTTATTATTATTGTTTTAATACTGTATGACTTCAAATTTAAGCTGTGATAGGATTTTAAAATTGGAAAATTAAAAAAATATTTAATAATAGCCATCCTAGATTTTAAGCCCAGAAGGAATTCAAAATTGGAAAGTTGAAAAAAATGAAGAATTTAAATGATTTTATAATAAGTATTGATTGAAAAAAAAGCATTTTCAATTTTTTTGAATAGTTATTTATATAACTATAATAATCTACCTAATTTATTCAGTTATAAAGGTGTTAAAATATTCACTTTGCATTTAAGTTGGACCTGAATCTTAAAAAATTTGAATATGTAGTTTGGCTTAGATTCAGTATCAAAAGCATGGCTTAAATTCAAAATAATATTAATTCATATTAATTATTTATATTTTTATTCTTCATTTGTTGCATTATAATTAATTTGAAATAGTTAACTAAAGTTCTAAGCATATTTAAATACTTATAATTTTGATATTTTTCTATGAATATTTTATTTAATATAATTAAAGGCCTCTGAGAAAGACTTGGGTAAAAAAGGAAAAAAAAGCATGAAAAAGGGAGGGAAAAAAGAAAAAGGAAAAGGAAAGGGAAAAGGTAAAAAAGAAAAAGACTTGACTCCAAATAGGTGAGGATATTTTTTATTAAGAACAGGAACTTAAATTTGTCACTGTTGTGAAAGTCCTAAGCAGTTTCTCTACGTTTGCTATATTTATATTTATCTAAAATATACTATAGTATATTTTATATGATGTAAATTTTCCCACTTTTTGATTTAACATGAATTAACTTTTCTTTTAAGAATGAAAATTTTAAATGTAATAGAAGTATAGATTTTAAAATTTCGTCAAATCTTACTAATCTAAACGTATTTTCATTGCAGTGCAATAAATATCTGACAATATTTATAGTGTGCTTCTTTCATGTATATCATATGCTTTTTGATAGAAAAATTAATTATTTTCCAAGTGTTGATACGGTAACTGCACATTTCAAGAGAAAAATATTTTTGTTTAAATTCATGTGCCTAAATTTTTCACTAAACATCAATTTATAACTCTAATTTTTCTAACCATAATTTTTCACCTTTTCTTTGCAAATTTTTTTAAGTGAAATGGATTTAAAAAAAATTACATGAAATAATCTTTTTCTATCACTTTTAAGCATGCAGTGGATAATATTCTACAGATGCTATTTTACCTTAATTCTTGTAATCTATTAATGAAGTAAAATAAAATTAACATTATCTGAAATCATGGATATTATAAAATAAAATTTTAATATGGAAAGTATTTATTTTCTGAAATTATTTATATCATAAATAAATAATTCATTTGCAAGCAAAATATTAAAAAATAATTTCTAGTTACTATGTTTCATATTTGATAACACTGGAAAATTTTTCTTTCAAAGCATGGTATTGATTTAAATTTTATGATATCACATTTACTAAAATTGTGCACTACGAAGCACTGCAAATTTTTGTTTATTTCAGCAGTTAGGTATATTACCTCATATAACTTTGGTAGATTAGTATTTCTTTAATTGAAAACAGAGTCTATTTCAAATTAGAATTTAATGTGTCTTCTGTTTGTAAAATTTCATTATTGTGAATGTATTGTATGCTGGTATTTATTATAATAATATATTGTTTGGTTCTAAAAACACAGTTTCATGAAATAACATGCACAAACTGAAAATACCAGTATTATTTACTTCAACATAATGTTTTTATAACACTGTTCTACATTTTTTTTTTTTTTTCCTGTTATAGGGATGAGACATTTCTTCTGACTAAATTTAATACCCTGAGTATGGAAATACACTTTATATTCTATGATCCCCTCTTGTTTAGAAGTTACAGCAAAATTCGTATAACACTTTTAAAACTATAAGCAATATGATGCTCATATTTTGAAAATTAAGCATAATTAAAAAAACTAAAGTTACTAAATTTTCTTACTAAATTTCATCTTCTGAACATGATTATGCGGTTTATTTTCTAAGATTTACTTTTGTTTAGAAGTTACATCAAAATTCATGTTATATTTTATGCAGTATTTCATATCCCTTGTATATGATTTGACTCAATCGGTGGATAGGATACATATTCTTTATTTACGATTGTTCTTATTTGTACACAGTTCATTTATTGAACATGGATCAATCATGTTACTCGAGCAGAGCCGTGTATGCTGCGTGTATTCTTAATGATGGTTTATTTATCTTCAAAATGTTCAGAAAAAAATTGCTACGAAACTTTCAGATTCGGCTTTATTAAAATATTAAAGAGATTACAGTCAAAAGTCGTTAATCCGGACTCTCGGTACTTCGGCGATTCCGAATTATCGATTTTTCCGGATTATAGATCATCAGTTTAAATCTCGTAAGAGGCATGCAGAAATTCTAAAATTAAAAATATGAAACCGTAATTTATGAAATAAAGAACAATTATGATCTAAAGAGTATCAAAATTTACAAAAAAAAAAAAAAGCTTAATATTTATTTGTTTACTTTATTAAACATTTCTTTCAATGTAAGTTGTTTAAGTTGCTTCGTTTTATGTGATAATACTTTCTCTTTAATTCTATAAACAGACATAATTTCTTGTTCATTTACAAAGTTCCGCTGTTCAAGTCCCGTTAATTGCTGTGCCGAGAATACCGACTAACTTGTCAATCGAAATTTTTTCGTTTTTACTAACCTCTCTATCACATTCTTCATGTCTTTATCCATCTTTTGCAGCAATTCCACTTTTTGTTTGATGGACATCGAAACATACTTTCGTTTTGTATGATCCTTTGGGAGCTCCAGAATCGGAAATTCTGTTTGACATAATCGAAAGTTCCAGTTTACTTTTATAAAATTGCTCTTACAGTCTGCAAAAAATAATAAGCCGGATCCAATTCGAAGATTAAGGAACAACGCAATCATCAACATTAACTGAAATAGATAATGAGATAATTTTAATTTATACCGTCTGTTATACATAAAACGCGCACGCGAAAACGTATTCTGCGCTTGCGCATACGTAAAAGGTCTTACGCGCACGCGTAAACGCCTATGCGCATGTGTCAACGCGGCGCATGCCCAGAAAGTTTTTAGCTTTGAGGTCCGGATTATAGATCATTCTGGATTATGGTTGTCCGAATTAACGACTTTTGACTGTACTCTTATTTTAAGGATTCAGAATAACTTCTAGAAATTTTACAGCTTGAAATGATCGATATTTTCAGCTGTGTTGGTAAGAAATCTATTTCTCATGTACTTTGATCAGTAACGTAAGTGGGCTGAAGTGTACCGTATAGCTCCACAGTAGGGTATTCTTTTATTCTGTATACGCTGATTTTCCATGTTTCTGTGCTTGTTTTGAGTACCTGCAACCTCCTCCCTCTGCATGGTAAGGTTCAGGGGCAGTATTTAGAAACCCTGGTTAAAATTACCCTTTTTTAATGTATCGGATGATTATTTTCTGCGTATTTTCATGTTCCAGTCTTTTCAAATGACTCGTTGTGCATATTGGCATGTTACTCTTATGTTGCCAAACACTTAATATTCACTCACTTTCAAATTAATAAAGAATAAGCACTTGTATGAAACAAATTTTGTGTAGTACGGTGTAATTTACCAAAAATATAATGTAGGTAAGTTTTAATCAGGTAATATGTAAAAACATTGATTTTCATGTTTTAAATTTCCAAAAGTAAAACCCAAATTTCTGTGTACCAAAAAATTTAAGACCTAAGAATTTACTATCATCTTATTAAAATTCGTGTAGGTTTATTTTCTGCCAATAAGTCAATTATCACATGTTTATTTCGTAAACTCGAATAGACTCTATGATGTTTATCGTACTCTTTCGCAACATGTTTAATTTTTCTTTTCCATTAGAAAAAGCAATAAATTCAAGTACTAGCTGCATAGAATTTTCCCCGTAGCTAACATAAATATAAGCTAGCGTATTTCCCAAAAAGACCAAAGCAAAAAATAAACCCTAGCATGATTTTTTCAGGGTAAAATAAGCCCTATTCCTAAAATAACCTTAAATAAGATCATCAGTCACAGAGGCGCCGTATTGCCGAATGCCGAATGACCAAATTCAGATGCAACAAATATGCAAATTTGCTACAAATTGGAATCTTCTATATTCAATCTACGTCTCTTTAGCAACGCACGTTCAGCACTTTATTTAATGATAAATTTAAAGGTTAAAAAATTTTGATGCTCAGGTAAAATGATTGCAAAAAGAAAGAGCTAATCCGTTGAATACAAGAAAGGAATTGTAAAAGACTATTAGAAATCTTACAGCCTTCTACAAAGAGAAGAAGTTGGATCTACGAATGGTCTAAAACTGGGGATCAGTTACAATAACCTTAGTCAACAAATCGACGGGGAAAATACCAAGAAGCGTTAAGTGTGGATCAGGTCGGCAACCATTATTTCCTGAATGGACCACATCATCTCTGAATGCATTTGCTGACAGAACAAGCGTTTGCTTGTTCGCAGGGCTAATATTCAAGCTTTATTGAGATTAATTTGCCCTTGCAACGACACCACAGCTAGACATATCGCCAGACGAATTCAAAGTATCACAACACTGGGTGGATGGATGGCTTCCTTCATCGGTATGAATTGTCTCTAAGAAGATCGTCAACATCGTTCAAATTGGAAGATAGCGAAGTGATTAAACATGTACTTGCAGTCAACTGCTTCGTTGATGGCATTGACTTTTCTAAGTAACAGCATGATTTCTATGGATGAAAAGGCAATGTTTATGGGCAAAGGGTCTCGAACTACAATCGATAAGAGGACTGCCTTTGCGATACACATTCCTTCCACTGGTTACGAAAGTGCACCCATTACACTTATTTTAGCCATTCTTCTCGATGGAAAGAAACCCTCCCCCTTTAATCATCTCTAATGGCAAGAAAGAGAAAATCGAATCTCAGGTATTTATGTTTTTGAGATTGAAAAACTTTGGTGCACCCAAGTAGCAATAAGAAATGGGTCGATTTATTTCTACCACTTGTTTTGCAAGAGGGCCAATAGATATGCTAGTGTGGGATTCTGTGAACACTCACCAGGCTAAACTACTGAAGAACTGCCTTTGAGAAAGAATTGGTCAAATAATGATTCCCGCAGGAGTGACTGCATATCTCTAAATTCTTGATATTGCGATAAACAAACCATTTTGAGCACAGGATTCAATAACTACATTGAAAATATAATGAAGACAAATCAATGAGGAAACTTTGTGAAGTGCAAGAAGTCCTTACTTGGGTGAAGAATACATAGGATTAAAATAACGGGCAACTGTGTTGCCGATGCCCTACGAGCAGGCTACATGGACAAAAAAACTCGTTTGAGGAGAGTTCTATTACTCAACGTAAGGGGCTAGGGCCAATGGTCTTAAGAGAAAATGAAGTCGCAAAAAATTCAGCCTGGAATTCGTGATTTGGAGCCAGAAGTAGACGATATAGCTGTATTAGAATAAATGATTTTGTTCATTTTTTGAATGTTTGAACTTGAATAAATGTATTTCTTGGACCTAAAGGAATGTGTTTCTTGAACCTGAACAAATGTTAATTATATTGCGTGAAAAATAAGGCATGCCCTGAAAATAAGCGTAGCGTGTCTCTTGCAGTAGAAATTAATGTAAGACAAGGTCATATTTTCGAAGAAACAGTAGTTTCATTCAGAATGTCTTGCATGCTGACTTTCGTACCCATCCGCTGATAATATGAGCACTTTATTGCAATTAATTAATCAACGAACCTCTAGTATAGTTTCTAATTTTTAGAGGTTTTTTCCATATTATAACACAAAATGAAGCAAGTTTTGTTTATTCTTCACTGCAACAAACATCATATATTGTGGAGTTTCACAACATATGATGATTGATCACACTATGTATAACAAGGGAAAGATAAAAGATATTCATTACCTACGAAATGCAATGAGATAATGATGCTTATATAAATTTTATCTTGAATAATTTCTGTTAATGTTGACTTAATAATATTTAACTAAAGACTGATTAAACCACTGTATTTAAAAATGTTGCATCTTCAAATTTGGTGCTGAAAAACATGTTTACATTATGTAGCAGTTTTCTTATTACGTATTTCTCCAAAAGTTTAAGTTCTATGCTTTATTAGCTTGGTGTTTCAATTTTAAATGACAAAACTTGAAATCATTGTTAGAAAATAGCATTTGGTATCGGAATTTAAAGAGAAATACTGGTATACAGGGTATCCATATTAATCATCAGAAAACAAAATTAAATTGAAATGTATTTTTATGAAGTAACCGAAAATAATTTATATCGATAAAATCTTTAGTTCAAGGAATTTCATTTGTTCTACTTTTTTTTAGAATGACAATAGAAAACGTTTTTAGAATGACAATAGGGAACTTGTTTGTTTACAGACAAAAGGACGTCATGCAGTGAAAAAGCCAATGTGCGTTATGGGAAACCGAAATCTCCTATAACTGATTGTTTTCAAGGCGATTTGGGCATGAATTTCATAAACCCCCATCAACGGAACAATCAATTAAAAGATGGTTAAAACAGTGTCGAGGAACCGGACATGTTTTGCGTAAAGGAGGTTCAGATAGGTCAGAAAAAGTTAAGCGTCAGAAATGAAAATACTTCCGCCATTCGAGATATATTTGTGTGCAGACCCAGTAAATCCATTCGTCATGCCAGTCTGCAAACAGAAATTTCAAGGTCGACTGTCCATAATGTTATTCATAAACGAATAAGCTGACTGCGTATAAATGGAGATTCGTCAGCAAATCAAACCTAATGCTTGAGTCATTTGTATGGAATTTTCTCTAGCCATTCTTGATCATATCTGTAATAATGATCATTTTCTCCAGAAAATCATACCCCTGTCATTGGGTTATACGTGTGCATCATTTCCTTATTGAAACATTCCAAAATCGTTGCTTTGGCTGAGATAGACCAATTTCATGGCCACCCCGTTCTCTGGACTTCACATCACTAGATTTCTTTTTGGGTAATATTTGAAGAAACACGTTTATGCTGCAAAGATTCACAGCACCGATGAATCAAAAAGTCGAATTACCACAGAAACAGCTATTGTGATTCCACAAATGCTTAGTAAAGTCTAAAGGGAAACTGATAACACACTTGGTATTCTCCGAGCAACTAATGGCACTTATGTTGAAGCATATTAATACAAAATTTTTGAAGTGCTAAATAAAATTCATTCAGTTTTTCCCCCTGTCTCATATTACTTAAAACATCATTTTCCGGTGTATAAAATGAACATCCTGTACTTATTATTTAAAATGTTAATTTGAATTATTAATTATTGATTAATGATGATTAAAGCTTTTTTTTTCTATTTATTAGGAGTTTTGAATCTCTTTTGGAAGAGCTTATCAAAGAAAAGGTCATCATTAATTATCCAAAATTCAATTTATCCGATTTTATTGGTGATTATAATTATGTGGGATATGTTAAGGACTGGGAGTATGATCCCGAAAGAGATCCTATGCCATGCCTATTGGACATCAGGAGGGTTATAAATGAATTTTGTGTTTTACCCATGGGTAAGACGTTTTCATTATAAGCTCATGGTGTTTGTCTCTATTGTCAAAATTTTATCTTCAATTTTTAAACTATTTGCTGATAAGCTATCAAATGCAGAACTGTTTGTGGATGACAATACATTGTGGTGACGCAATTGTTTTTCAAATTTCGATTCCTTATATTTTATTATTTCCTTATAGATTTCATGGTAGTATAATATTCTCACAGTTCATTTTGTCTCATAAGTCCAAAAATCTTCCTTAGAATTTTTCTTTCAAATATCAACAGTAGAGCTTCCTCTATCTTGCTACGCTTTCATACAGCATTCACCTCCATACAGGGCCACAGGTCTTATTAGTCTTATATAAACTTATTTTGGTTGTTGATGTTGTCTTGTCCATGAATTTCATGGAAGAATGGTTGCCAGAGCCTCAAGGAGGTTGAACTTCTACTTCCACCTCAGTTTTGAGGGAGAGCACCCCGAGGGGTAATCCGAGGATCTCCCGCCTCTCTCTCGTTCCATCAAACCACACGAGAGGACATTCGACTTGCCAAATATTTAGAGTGCCTCTATGCCACAAGCCACTATACAAACATCCATGCCTTCTCCGAGATTCGAACCCGTTCTCTTCGGTAGCGCATTTAGGCTCCTGTAACCACTATACCATCTGAGCGGCAACTTATTTTGGTTTTCATGCTGATTAATTTGGATTTAAGTTAGTTTTTAAGTCCATAAAAACATCTGTTGCCCATAGATTTCCTGTTTTGAATTTAAATTTTAATGTTTGTGCAGCTTGCACTCATTATGCCCAGATATTTAAATTGTCTAACAGTCTCAAAAGTAAAACTGTTTATCTTTAAAGGGGATAGGTCCATGGTTTTATTTGTTACCATCATAAATTTTGTCTTATCCTCATTAATGGTTAGACCTCTCTTCCCTACTGCATATTGAAGCGATACAAATGCCTCAGCAACGACCAGTTTAGATCCTCCAATGATATCACTGTCATCGACAAAAGCCAGTAGTTGAATTGTTCCTTGTAGAATTGTTCCACTTTTGATTTTATTGTGGTAATATTATATTCCTTTTTGAGACTTCAAAGTTCTAACATCGAAATATACTCGACGAGCCAACCGTCAATGACCATCCTCACATATTTCAATGAACTCATCTGGATGACGTGGAGTGCACGTGATTTAGTGGGAATGGTATTTAACTGCTGCTGGAGAAGATAAAGAATCATCTTTGTATTTGGAATCATTTTGCGAATGATGCGAAAGGGTGTTGATCTAAGTGAGGTTGATAGAGGGCAAATTGTGATGGTCCGAAGACTCAGAACGAGTATCTCCGAAACTGCATGACTGGTAAGTTGTTCACGATCTGTCATTGCTAGTATTTATGCAAAGTGGATAAATGAAGGTAAAACCAGTAGTAGACGCCAATGTGTTGGATGTTTACAAAGGAAAAGGACGTCGGAGACTGTCTCACTTCGTACAGCAAAATTGACGCCAGACAGTGGCTCGGCTGACAGCCCAGTACAATTCGGGACCAACTGCAAGCGTTTCGGATTACACAGTTCAGCGGACACTGTTGGATATGAGACTGCACAGCAGACATCCCACTGTGTGCCTCTGTTGATCAAGCGTCATTGTCAACTACTCCTACTATCCGGGAATATCGAGACTGGACCATATATAAAGTTACCTGGTCCGATGAATCACTATTTCTCATTCATCATGTCGATGGTCGTCTCAGGGTACGTCGTCTTCCAAGAGAAATGCTGCTTGCCCCCCGTACAGCAGGTCATACACAGGTTGGTGGTGGCGGTATTACGCTTTGCGGCACTTTCTTATGGGCGGCTGTGAGACTCAGTAGTGCTAGAACAGATCAATAAAGCTGCGGACTATCTGAACATAACGTCGGATCAGTTGCATCTTTACATGGCGTCTGTCTTCTCAACTGGAAATGGAATCTTCCAGCAGGACAACGCACCATGTCATAAGGCTCGAATTGTGATGCAGTAGTTCGAGAAGTATACGGATGATTTCCAATTAATGTTCTGGCGACTCAACACTCTTAATCCGATAAAGCGCATTGGAATAGTTTATGGAGCGGCAGGCCAAAGCTCAAACGCCACGATGCCGGAATATTTCGACTTCGCGTGATCGCTGCTTAGACATTTGTTAAAACCTATCTCCAGTCACCTACCAAGTACTTGGGGCATCCAATTCCTGACTTGCCTCTTTGGTTTCTTGACTTATTTTTCAATTTATCAGAATATGATTTTCCATTTTTCTGAAATAATATAACAGTAGATGAACAATATTTAATGGTTTCATTTACCATTTATGAAAATATACACATCATTACTAACTTACATTTAATAGACTTACAAAGCTTTTCTTACACTGCATTGCTCATTGAATTCTCAGTATTGATATATTTCCATGATGTTACAAAAAATTAAGTATTAATTGTTATTATGATATATATTACATAAAGTGCTTGCAATAGGTGGTTTTGTGCATTATTTCCTGAACTAATTATTTTACTGTAAAATTAACATTGATATTCATAACATTATAAATAGTTCTGATTTATATAGTTTCAGTTTGGATATAAAACTTATTTTGTATTGTATATTTTTGAAGAAAAGAAGAGAAAAGTTGTTTTGACAAAAATATACCCTGGCATTTTACTGTGAAATTTATACCAGGCTTCATATTATTGGACAGAGAGTATTAATAGCAACCAGGCTTCTAGATGCCATTTTGTCCATTTACTTTTATTATGTTTTTTAAATACTTTTGTATGAGAGTTTTTATTTTTTATTTTGTAATTCTGATATTTTTAAAATAATACTTTAATATTTATTTAGGATCACCAGGCATACATTCTAAAGGAGCATATGTGAAGTCTATTTTATTTGCTGGTCCACATGGTGTAGGAAAAAAATCTTTAATTTATGCTATTTGTAATGAAACTGGAGCTACATTAATGGATTTATCCGCAGAAAACATTAATGGAAAATATCCTGGTAAAGATGGTCTAGACATGCTAATGCATTTAATTTCTAAAGTTGGAAGACTTGCCCAGCCCACTGTTATATATATAAAGGATGCTGAGAATTATTTTTGGAAGAAACAAGCAGCTTCCAGCATCTTGGTAAGTTATATATGTTGTTAAATTTTTCTCTCACAAAGTGATAATTGTAATAAATTATTCGGCAATTTATTTTATCATTATAACTATTTTTCATTTGATTTGAATTATAGTTTTTTTTATAAATGCTGTATGTTTTAGTTAATGAACTCTTAAAATGAGGCAACATTATATTTTTTAGGTTGTGTTTCTTTAAAAAGAAACATTGAATATGTATTTTGAGTGGTAATCTGGTATGCCTTTTTTCTTCAAAAAATAGTATATATGCCTCTTAAACCTTGATCTCTTACGAGTATGTAAGTGACTCACGCAGCTACTAAATGCTAAAACAGGTTTTAACAAATTATTAACTGCAATGGAACAGCCATGATGTGAACTTCTGTGAAGAGGGTAGTTTATACACAAATTTAAAAAAGGCACTGCTTCTGAGACTTAACCTTACAAACAAACAAACAAACAAAAAAGAAAAACAGAGTTTTGAGAAATGAATACTTAAATTCAAATTGAGGTCTTGATATGATAGTCTTGAGTGGTCTCAATTTGAATCATAGAATTAAAAATTTTTAGGAGATAAATTCAATGTTAATGAGTTCTCTGTTAGGAGCAGGGCCTGAATCAATTAGTTCGGGATCCTAAAATCATCTAATAATTTCTTGTAAACCAAATGGAAGATTAAAATTACTGAGGGAATACTGTGCCTAGAATACAGATTCTTAATTGGCTGGAGTTATAGAGGATATTCTTGACTGTTTATATGGTTTTTGTGATTTGAGGTTTGTGAGAGAGATTGTAGCAGGTTCTGCTGGGAGAAGGGACTGAAAACAAGAGAATTAAAATTTTTTCTTGATCCTAATGTTTATGAATTTCTGGAGAAGGGCAGGAAGCATGCACGCTGCATCCAGTTTGATGAATAACGTCTGAATTATAGATGTATACTTTCAGATGGTTCCATTACAAGTGCATGAAATTCATGTGTCCATCACATTTCATGCATTTTAATGTTTACCTTCAGGAAACTTAAGTTACTAGTAATTGTTTTAAGAACTGTTTGTAGAAAGCAATGGAAAAATTTATTATTCCTATTTATATTTATTCAGATTTTAATTTTTTCCCTCTGAATTTCCATATTAGCTTTGTGATCTGATATCAGAACAAAATCCACTACTTATTTTACTTTAATTGACTCAATTGATATCTGGGCAGTGGAAGTCTTCGTAGTAACTAAACAGAAAACAGTTCTTGAATATTTTTCCGTCGATTTACAGCGTTAAAAATCGTATGCAGTCACGGAGGAGAAATATATTTCGAAAATACCATAGTGCCACAACTGTCAAAAGTGGCACTACTTCTCCGAGCACAGCTATTTTGAGCCAAATTGTGTGAAATGTGCATTACAAAATAGAATTATTCTATTAACGGAAAAATTGAAGAACCTACATACGTTTTAATGTTCGTTACATATATATTACATATATATATAATATACGTTACATATTCATCTTTCGTTATATCTTCAGGCACACCATCGAATTCTGTTCCATTTTTATCACCACTTTTACTCTCATCCATAAATAAATAATTATCTTCATTCCATCTAGATTGTTATACATACTACATAATGACTTTTGAATGTTTAAATGACTTTTGAATTATATTGAGTTTAATTTCATTTCGTGATTTTATTATCCACTCATATACTATTTTTAGACTAGCATAACGCATTTGGCCTCCTTTGGTAAATGTTTATTCACCTTCTAGTATCCACGTATTCCACTAGTGTTTTAAATTTTCTTTGTATGTTTTATTGACACATACATCTAAAAGCTGAATTAATGGCGTTAATCCGCCTGGAATAACATCCATGCCTGTTTTACGCTCTTTCAACAATATCTTCGTATTATCCGTTAGATGGGATCTAAACATGTCTCGAACTAAAAGACTTCTTTAAGGGAACAGGACGCTTTTGCCAAATATTTAATATCCGCAGTTTCATGCCGTTTTCGTCCATCCGTCCTTTCTCGTGAGTATGAATGAAAACACCAACTTACATTACATTTCGGCATCGTCTTTCTTTTAAAAATAACCATGGGTTTTAACATTGTACCGTCCGCTAAGCAAGAAAACACTATGGGGAGGTGAGATTTTTAGTTACCTGTTGATTAGTTGAGAACAGTTTTTGTTTCTTTCACATGAATTATTTTGTTTCCTATCATATGAAACATTACTGGAGTTTCATCCATATTTCCAAGTGACAGTAAATATTTTTTTTTCCTTCTTAGATCAATAACATACTTCTGTAAACTTATTCGTTTGTTGTCCAAATCTTTCGCGGAAGCCTTTTGTTTTTTGGTACAGAACTAAATTATTCCGTGCTATAAATTGACTACACCTACTCAAAGTTGGTTTAAAGTTTATAATTCCTTTGCAATCTTTCCCCATCACTTTAAGGCTGCAGAGTCATTAGGTGTTTTTGATGCTGGAGACGTGAAAATTCTGCAGTGCCCACCAGGGCTCAAACTCCGGAACTCCCGAATACGCGTCGAGTGGGCTTCTAGTTATATCACGAAGGCATGAGGAACGGAAGGAGAAAATACCTTATAAAGCAAATAAACTTACGCTGTTTCTTGTTACAATTAATACATTCTTGAGATTTTCTAGGATCAAGTTCACAATATTTTCTTCTAGAATAAGCCATTTTGTTACTCCTTTACGCAAAACACATTTATTCTTTGGTAAATTAATTAGTGTGATTTCATTTGTCTTCCAGCCATCAACTTGTCTTCCAGCCGTGCTACAGCAAGGACGTTTGGTGTTGGAGCTTTCACCAACACCAAACGTCCTTGCTTGTAGCACGATTTCCATTTTCGTTTACAAATTGAATGATTTTGCATTTGAAATCAGCACTATGTTTGTTTCTTTTGGCAGGAGATATATCCACTACTAAAAAGAATACTAGATCAACTGTATTTTAAGTAAAGCAAATGAGATTTACTAAAGCTTTCGATATTCACTTCAAAATCACGACATCAAATGACTACGCGAATTTTTTCAGGTCAGATGTGCATTCTTAAAATTAGTAACAGCCTTTTCTAAATTATGTCCCCCTTTCTCGAAACCCTTAAAAAACATTCTTCTGCCCACCTGCAATGAATATAAACCACCTCTTTGCAAAATTTGTTTTTCCCTCAAGCATTTCATCTACACAGATCCCGTTCCCCTTAACTCTTGTTACTTCAGTATACCATTGTTTGAAAGCCTGGGAAGAATCTTAGTTTAGAATCTTAGTTTACATGTTTCTTTCAGTTTAGAAAAGGGTATGCGTTATACTACGGAATTATATGGTATATTTTTTTCCCTTGATGATGACCCATCCGCTTGGCTAGAAACTTGTCCCAGGTTGGATATATCCTTGTTTCGTGTAAGCGAAGCAGTCTCCTAGGCCGTGTTTTACATTCTGGTTTGTTCGGCAGTCTCCCTTTATGGCCCAGTTTTGGTCTTTCTTGATTTTTCTTTGTCGCTGGGAGGACTCTGATTCCCCAGCCTGCTTCGTAGTCTGTTGAATTCCCTCTCTGAACTGTTTTCTCCGCTTGGCCTCTTGTCGACAAAAGCGTAGCTAGGGTTTTCAGCGCTCGGAGACAACTGAAGATTTTGCGCCCCTTTCTGTGTGCCAAGAATGGAATGCATTTCATTCTAAAATTTCATAACATCAGTTTGGCGCCCCCTGGATGCTGCGCCCTGGGGCAGCTGTCCCTCCTTGCCCCACCCTAGCTACGCCACTGCTTGTAGGTAACTTGGGCGGACAGGATCGGCGGATCTTTCGTGGCCTCTGCTATGACTGTGAATAAAAGAATTAAAAAAAAAAAAAAAAAAAAAAAAAGCTGATAAAATATTGAAAAACTTGACATTTCCCAGAAAGATAGTTTACATTTTACTTCAATGAATTTACAGCTCGCCATGCGGATGAATTTTTGGCACAGAAGTAGAGCGCTGAGAATTTGATCAAAGATTCAGTGAGTTTCGTTCTTATGGGGGGGAAAAAATGAAAAATTACCGTCACCAATATGTCTTGTCTTATGCCCAGGGAAAATGCAAGGTATATCTGGTCGCAATTCAGAGCTTCGGTAATCTTTATAAAGAATATGATGTCTTGCAAAACACCTAAAGAATGCAAAACTCTCATCTGAAGGGCAAGCTTGCAAAGCATTTATAGTCGAACAAAAACAAACCAATAAGAACCAAAATTTTGTTCCGGAAAAGATACGTTAACGATAGACCCCGGAGTTCATTAGGTTTACCACTTCCTCTTTCCCTGAATTGCGAAATTTTCATTGCGGCATCAGTGTTGAATAGAGCCCTGCCTGGTAGTTGAATTAAATATTCACAGTTTTTAGCTCAGTGGTCGCGTATATCATTTCATGCTGTTATAAATGTTTATTGCGTCTTCGTTCTCTAACTGGGTTCATACTTCTCTTGAAGAACCTTCTCTTAGAGCACAGAGAAAAGTAGGAGTGGATATAAAAGAAAAATCCTAGATTATTTTAAGGGTTGGTAATTTTCTGGTTAAAGCTTGCACAAATTCTGTCAAAACTATAAAAAACGAGGAACATTTCAAACGAAATTAATCCATACAGTTTCCTCTATCCAATTTTCATGCGTTTGGAGACGTATCACAGCGGTATAAAATATCATTAAGTGTCTAAGAAACTGGGTGGGACCAAAAGATTCATTTGTAAAACCTGGGGATTCTTTATAGAGAGGTTCAAAAGTTTTTTTAATCCTATTAAAACTGAAGCATTATGTTAAGATTAAGAATTCAAATAGCACAAAAGTGTCACCCACATACAACTTCGTAACATCTTTAACAATTTATCAGAGGTCATAGTTTTCAATGTGTTTGTAAAATACACAAAACAGCATCAATCTCATCCAGCAGTCCCTTTAAACTGCATCTGTGCACATATATGCGCTGATTTTTAAGAAGTTGTATAAATGCTTCTACTTCCCGTTAAGCTAACAGTTGGCCACATCAACAAACAAAACATTCGTAATGATACAGTTTATATACTGTCAAGCTGCATTTTTGCATCTTGAGTTGAAGAGAGCGTTGAAATTGCGAGAGAATTTGCCTTTCCTCCTCCTCCTCCTCCTCCTAAATTCGCCAAATCCTGTTGCTGAAGAATCATTATCCACCACCTTTTCAGTTCGCGCGCCACTGTACAGACATTAGGATTTTTGTACGCAGGGAAATCGAAGAATGAGCAATGCCCTCGCCGGGACTTGAACCTCGGACCTCTCGAATATGCGCCGAGTGTGCTGACCATTACACCAGGAAGGAATGCTAAGAAGCGGGAGAAATACCTTACATACGGAGACTGGGGATTAGGGAACCCAATCGCCAAATCCTGGCGATGGAGAATCATCGTCCACCACTTTTGTCCCTGTTCAGGCACCATTGTAGAGACATTAGGTGATTTTGAAGCATGACTCATGAAAAATGAGCAATGCCCTCTCCGGGACTTGAACCACAGACCTCTCGAATAGGCGCCGAAGGCATGCACCACGAAGGCATACTAAGAAGGCGAGAGAAATACCTTATAATGTGATCATAAAGTGATAAATTAAGCTAATCAGAAGATTTATTTTAAAGTAAACAAAAAACGATAAATATCAAAATAGATACATCACTTTCTAAAACAATTTTGAGTGTGAAATAGGCGCATGGGATGCAAAAGCATGTTGGTCCTTTCAATTTTTGTAATATTCTCTGGCTAGTTTTATCTCTAATATATAAATAGCCCTTTGCACTAAAATGAGCAAAAATTGGAATCCTTCTTAGAGATTTCATAATTAAGTCGTGAACTTCATTTCCAAAGCTCACCCCTTTTCTTCTGTTACATTAAGGGGACTCATACACCTTAAACCCCTCATGATCTTCGAATATGTGACTCTTGCAAGAATTGCGATATTTTATTTATTTTAAAAGCAATTACTTCCAACTTTTTACAGCTGACTACATAATATAGCTGCTTTGGAAACTAGTAACCAAAAAGTTTGTGTTGCCACAAATATTTTTGTAATTTAATCCTCTTTGTGACAAAATATTTCGCCATGTTTCTACTTTGCGCGCATGATATTTTAAAAATGGCTCATGGTACATACTTGAAATTTGATGGAGTTCTTTATATGGGCACTACTTTCTAACTGAACTAACAATCTGATGAATATTTTAATGTTGAAAAATTTTATGGATGAAAACATTACACATTTTTTTAATAAAATACATTTTAAAAACTCAACTCAAAATAAAATAAAAATTCAACATGAAATTTTTAGAATTTTAGGTTCACAGTAGTTTCCAAATGTTATAAAAGCTATATATTAAATATGGAATTAAATTACAAAACAGAATGTTTTAAACTGTGCGCGCAAGTTGGAAACACGACGAAAAATGTTGTCACAAAGCGGATTAAAATATAAAAATATTTGTGGCAACACAAACTTTCTGATTACTATTTCAGAAAGCAGCTATATTATGTAGTGAGCTGTAAAAAGTTGGTAGTAATTGCTTTTAAAATAAATAAGTTATTCCAATTCTTGCAACAGTCACCTATTCGAACATCTTATGGGTTTTAAGGTGTATGAGTCCCCTTAAATCTTTTCACCCTTCCTCATCGTAACGCATGTGAAATAACCGCACCGCACTTATTTTCTCCGACTTATTTGAGAATTATGGCTTAAGTCGGACTTCATTCATATGCTTTTCACAACGCGAAATATGCTAAACGGAGATGGAGTAAGGGTAAAAAACAACAACTAGGGAACTCGGCCATCTACCTTTACCATGGTTGCGGGCAAGGAAGGCGAAAGTAACCTGAAGTGCCTAGTTCATGACAGAATAATCAGAATAATAGCTAAGCTAATGTATAGCATTGTTTTATATTAAATATGTGAAACTATATCTCAGAGGAAATTATGCATTAAGGAAGTCTTACACAAGGAAAAAGAATTATACAATTTTTATCATTAAAAATTTAATTATATTGAGTTATTTAAAATATATTGAGTTATTTAATGTATTGGTAAAATATGTAATGAGTAATATTTATGTTTTGCATGTACTTTTCATTAGTGATCACTGACTTTTATAAAATAATTTATAATTAATTAATAATTTTGATTATTGTTTTTCTAAGTTAAATTATTGTTTTCCAATTTTTGAAATACAAAGTTAAAATACCCTTTTTTTAAACGTCAGTTTGTAATATTTAATAGATGTGCCTGAAAAAAATTATTTTTCGTATTAAAATCAATTATTTCATATAATTATTTGTTACAAATGTTTTAATAATGTTTTATTAACTGTATGATTGAAGTCGTATCTTTTGCTAAAGCTTACACATTAGGGCTGTTATGTTCAGATATGCTTGTATATGATGGATGGTTTTTGCTAGTTAAAGCACTGTATATATGTAAATGAATTAATTACTATTACACTACAGCAGAAAGTTTAGAAATATTTAATTGTGCAAAATGAAGAGTAATTAATTTAGATAATTTCAGTTTTATAGCACATAATCAGTTCATTGCATGAAAAAATATATTAAAGCTATTTGCATTAAAAAAAATTAAAGCTTAAAGTATTCTTGTTGAATTATAATATACTTAGGAAAGATTTATTATTCATTGCACATAAGTTTCATGTTTCTAGATTAGACTTTTTTGTTTTTGTTTTTAAAATAATTAAATCATTGCAGTTTGTGTTTGAACTAGAATAGAATGAAATTAATCAGGTTTATGATTAAAATTAATTTAAATCCATTTACATAGATAAATTCTTCTTATACCAAAATATTTAGAACTAGAAATAATTTGAAATGAACTAATCTAAATAGAATGTTAAATAATATTTTAAAGTAGATTTGATCTACCGTGGCAGAAATTATTCCTGTAAACTAGTTTCTTTTAAATTTACTATATAATTTATGCTGGATTCCATGTTTTTCATTATTGGAGCTTATGAAATTCATTTATAAAATATATCCAGTATAATTAAAAACTTATCATAATTTCTGTAACCTGGATGTGTGTATGTATTTTTAGAAATCTATCCAAATTTAAGGAGTTTGTTAATTTATTAAAAAAAAATCAAGTTTTGCAAAACCATTTATTTGAATTTATATTCTTTATTTTCATATGGCATCATTCTTATTTATAACTGTTACATAATTAAAATTTTCCTTCTTTTATTTATCGTTTTTTAATGTTTAAACGAGCGTGTAATTTTATGTATATACACAAGGCTGAAGCAATTCGTCTGAAAAAAGAATTACTAAAATTCATAAAAGGAATTGGCAATGAAGACAGAATTCTCATTTGTGGTACTACTGTTATGCCATTTGACGCTGATGTGAAAGGATTGTGTGCATGCTATAATAAAGTTATTTGTTTCCTTAAACCTGATCACAACTGTAGGAGAGGTGAGTTTCATTTTTCAGTATAAGGTTTACTTGCGCCATATTAGAAACATCTTTTCTTATATATATACATAATCAAGTATGTACATATATATAAGAAGATAAATTTTAGTACGCATGCTAAAAAGTTGCTAAAAAACTGTTGCTCCGCTAAAACTTCAACATAGCAAATTTAGTTATACACCATATTAGAATACAATATGGCTGCAATTATAAAATACCTATCTAGTTTTAGAGTGTTTTCAAGTAAAGAGTCTTGTATATATGAAACTTGATATGAAGTTTTTCTATAAGAAGCACAATCAAATAGGATGAATATAATACTTTGACCTCTTTGGTAACTGAAATTACTTTTTTCGTTAAATATATATATATATATATATATATATATATATATTTAACAATATTAATATATATAATATATATAATATTAATTAATATATATAATATTAGTTTGTTATATTATATATGAGTTGTTATGTTCTTCTGTAAAACTTTATTGAAGGATTACGATTAGATAATTTATATTTGCATTCATAGCTATGTTTCTTCTTCTTCAATAAATCATCTTGATATTTATTTTGAAAATTCATTATGTAAAAATGAGATTACAGACTAGTTATTCAGGGAAATTTGTTAATTTTTATAAAATTTTTTATGCAGTTTTTTATATTATCATTAAAAGATGTTTATTTGAATTAATCATATGTGGTATGAGGTTGAAGCAAGAACTTTTAATACCAATATACGCTGAAGAAAGATAAACCAAAATATTATTATTATCTCTTGTGCATATATTTATTAAGGCTACAAAACATTTTTAATTTGCTCTCTAGATTTCGTTTACAGTGGCTTAAATCCTTTTCCCCGCGTGTGATATAAAACGCACGGTAGCTTTCATTAGAATGTCTTCCACAAACATATATATCTTTGTGAAATTGTTACGTTTAGGTTGATAACCCTCAGGTGTTTCACCATTAAATGATATGTAATTCTATAAATACGTTTTATGCGGTGTAAAATTGTAAATGTTTAGTTGTAAAAAAGATAAAAACAAGAATAAATGCAGTTTTAGTCAAAATTAGCATTGTCTTCAGAGTAGCAATAAACTGCAATTATGAATTCAATTTTTAAATCTATTTATGAAGTAAATAAATGAAAATGAAGTGTTAATTAAATGAAATGTTAATGAAATAAAATAAATAAATGAAATGAAAGTTATCAGATCAGAAATTATATAATATAAAGGAATATTTTGTAAAAATATTAAATAAATGAAAGTTTCAGCTCATCTTAAAGCCTTTTGTTTATATTTGTTATCAAAAGTCTTACATAAACTGAATAGGTTTAATATAAATATTACGTGGAGAATTGAATAGAAACACATTATTCACATTAACCGGAAAACTGAATAGATCTGATGTAAAATATCATATTTGTCTTCCCCAGGAAGTATTTCTCAGTAATGAAACATGAAAAGTGGACGGCTTTGTATGTGCAAAAGGAATTTTTGTCTTATTTCATCAAGAAATTGTCATTTGAAAAATATGCAATTTCCGTACAATGTCAAAAGGATACTATTTGCTGTGTAATTGCGTGTTGGATTGGACTGAATTATTTGGATTATGGCAAACACACTGGGTCTAAATGTGTAAGGAGGTAAATGCTTCTATGGAGAACTTTCTAAGTGAAACTGGCTTACATTCATGTTGTATATGGGAAAAACCATGAAAAAAATCCATTCCCCGGGATTTAAATCCAGATATGTATTTAATTGTCTTGCAAGTCAGCTGAAGTGAGCTGTTGGTGGGCTTGTTTAGTTAAGGAATGATGTATAACAGTTGCCTCTAATTTTATATGCTTTGTAATGGATTTTATCTTTTTTAAATAATATATTTCTGCTCATGTGTATTGTTTCATTTTTATAATCATATTTTAAAATCAGCTTTATGTGAAAATTTAGGAATTATGGACACTTCTTATTTCCATTACAACTTTGATTTTTTACCTTGTGTATTTAAAAAAAAAAAGCAAATACCTTTCTTTTGCTTCTGAGTCACAATTTTGTGTATATGAAAATGAAAACTAATATCTATCAAGAATATTCCAAACCAAGATTAAAAAGAAATCCTTTTAATAAAGTGAAATTTGTGAAAATGAGGTAATCATCTCAGTCTGTGTTGTTAAAGTCCATATCTATTCACTAGATTTCAATTTATTTAAAGAATCACTCTGAAAGATGTGCGAGTTTGAACAGCCGATTGACATTTTCCCATTTTAAATCATGCTAAAAATCTGTAGATTTACAGCGTGTTTATAAATGAACGGTGCGGTTTTAAAAATTAATAATAAATCGATGTGTGTTATATGGGCAAGACTAACAGCATAAACAGCGGCAACTGTCCGAGTTTTTGTCGCATTAATTACAATTCTTCAACATTCAGCACTTTTAGTCACACGTCACACATCTACTCGTTAATCAAATGCTTTTCATGCTCGCTATAGCATGTTCGCCTTCAAGATCTGCAGTGCATGCTTTATCCGACCACAAACTTCCTCAAGGGACACGAGCATTGGGGGTATATAGAGTCGGTCTTTAATAAACCCCCAAAGAAAGAAATCGCATAGTCCGGCAAACGGGGTAGCCAGGGAAGAAGGTTATTATCTGCTCTTGCAAGCATGTTCAGTCCAGCGTTGCTGAAGAACACGATTAAGAAGCTCTCGTACATTCCTGCGAAAATGGGGCGGAGCACCGTCCACTGGCAAAATGATTGGTGTTCAATTAGGGTAACAACCAGGCTTTCAACATATCTAGATATGACTCACCGATCACAATTTTCTGTTCGAAGGAAAATGGGCCGACCACTTTCTCGCCGAACACTGCTCCGCAAACGTGCATGAAACTCACACTGCACCGAAGCCACAGATCTGGACACCTCAAAATAGGGCACATAGAAAGCCTTTACCTGTTGCTGCGGCTGCGCAGTAAACATGACAAGCAAACAGCAAGTGGCATATGAGAAACTTGGACAGTTTCCAATGCTTACTGTGCAGTTTTACACGGGTAAGATAATACATCGATTTATTATTAATTTAGGTGTTATCTCTTAGACTGTTGCTAGTGGTATGTCTTATCTTGAGTTCTCCAGTTAATTTTGCCTCTAGAATTGTTCTTCAGGTGAAATGTGAAGTCATCCATAAACAGAACTCAACTCTACATAGAATTGGAATTATGATTATCTCTATGTCATTTTAAATGATACATTTTGCGGCTAAATAAAGAGGAACATCAATCAAGGACATTATTTCATAGAAGCTTCTTATAGTATCTTATAGTATGTAGTATCGTCTCTGCTGATGTAAGAAACTTGCAAGAAATCTGTTGTGCTGTCATCCTCCTGTTTTGCTGTACTGCTAAAGCCATAAAACAGTTCTCCAAAGTGGTTGTGGCCCGTTAATAGCCTCTTATTTGCCTGTTTCGTTTCACTCTTGAAAGTATGGTGTGGTGTGTGGTGTATTTAATTATGGCAAAGCACACTAGGGCTATCTGCCTAAGGGGAGGGATGCCTTCGTGGAGGACTTTCTAAGGGAATAATTTTTTCTGGCTCGTATACACGTTACACATGGGGAAAACCACGAAAACACCCATGCAGCCAGTCCGTTCACGGGATTCGAACCTCGGACCGAACTACCAGTGTTCAGCGACTTTACCGCTCGGCCGCTGGTGGGCCCCTTGAAAGTATGAAACTGTCTTCCAGTGTGGTTGCAGCCCATGGATGCCTTTGTTTTAACTCAGCTCTAAAACATTCTCCATCTACTTAAAACTGTTTCCACAATCTCAAGAAGACAATTTGGGTATATAACTAGCACTCTGAATATATATCCGCCTGATTTTTATATCCAGAATCTATTCATCCAGTTACTCAGTGTTTTTCACAATAATTTAATCTCTTCATAACATGTCGAAATATACGACAATCAAAATTACTATTACCAGCTGCAAATGCAGTTAGGTTACAGCTTTTAGTTTTCCACCCACTGTTTTACTTCTAACACATGTAATGCATTTTTATGCATACCAAAAAGAATTTTTTAAAGCCTGATTGAATAACCATTGCAGGTCTAACAATGTAATTAAATTTAAAGCAAAACATTTCAGTAAAATGTGAGTTTTGACTTTTTTTCTGATTATCCATGATATTTTCATTTAAATATAATTCTTCTGATGAAATTGCAAAAGTAAAATAATTTGCATGTATGTGATATAAAGTAGCATGGTTACCTTAAATGTTTTCACTGTAAAAATTGCTGCAAATTATTCACTCATTTATAATGTAAAATTTTATTCTAAAATCTTTCTTTTCATTGCTTACCTGAAACACAAAAATGGAAATTAACTGTAATTTTCTATCTCCATTAATTAGGAAAAATTATTCGAGATGTAAGTTTTTTATGTCAATAATAACTGAATTTTAAAAATATTAATGTTTCTGATACTATTGTTTCTTATACTAATGTTTCTTATAATACTAATGTTTTTTAGATTTTTGTTTAATGTTGCTGAATTTTATAAGCTTCAACTTTTATTTTATAATATTATAAATTTTCTAGCATTGTGGAGGGAAATGATATTAAACAAACAATGCATAATTGGCCCACAGTTAAACTTGAGTGCTCTGTGTGAGGCATCTGAAGGTTTCACAGCTCCTCATTTGATATATGCCATAGAAAAGGTATAATAAAATTAAACATTAATTGTACTCATTTCACTTCCTTTTACGTTTTCCACGGTTTCATATAGTATTCATGTAGAATCAATGTATAATCCGCATTTCAGTATCCGAAGTTTATATATATATATAGATATAGATATAGATATAGATATAGATAGATATAGATAGATAGATAGATAGATAAGAAAGAAAAATTAATAAATATAATTAATATGGACCTGAAGTGGTAAATTTTCTAATAATTCAGCCAGATGTAATTTAGAAACTGGGTTCTGCTGATGATTCTTTCCTTTGTTCTGTAACAAAGACCAAAGAATAATTAACTATTTTTTAATTTAAGTTTCTGTCAATTTAAAAATTTTTTTATGAATTTACCTTTATTTCAGTTTTGTTTTCCAAGTCTTTTTTTTTTTCAATTGTTTTAATTTGTGCTTTCTTGTTAGAAAATTTACCACTTAAGGTTGATATTAATTATATTTATCTTTTTCTTTTTTAATTAATTAATCTTGCAGAATAGTACACAGCATAATGGTATTCATTAATTAAATTTTACCCACATTATGACCTGTATGTATGTAATAATTCAGTAGATAACTTGAGAATTCAAGAAACATTTGTATGGTAGTAAAATCAGAGACCGAAAAAGAAAAGCTTTCAGACGTGGCCGCTGATTTAAATACATAATTTTATTTTCGAAATACAATAAGCTTTATGCCTTACATATTTAAAATATGTAATTCAAAATTATTAACTTTAATTTGTCAATAGTCTTTTTAATTACTCATTTAGATATCACCACTTTCTGTTCTACATTTTTTATAATAATTTTACTGGATTACGTCTTTCCGTTCATGCTCGTTTATGTAATCCTTCTGCATTGCGACAGCTCGTATCCATTCACAGATCTAAAATTTAAACAAAGAAATCAAATCTATAAATACCACTGCTACTACTGTGCAGCATTTTCCCCTCTTGCTCCGCCTTGCTTCGTGCTAAACATGCGTCGTTGTTCCTTCGCTTCTTCCATTTTTTAAAGAATGTAAGATATACAAAATTGTGGGATCCATCACGCAGTCATAAATGATGCTGGGTAAATCTTTTTATGCGTATCAAAGCTTGTTCTATTACGAAAATAAAATTAAGTGTTCAAACCAGCGGCTACCATCTGAAAGCTTATCTTCTCCGATTTCTACAATCTGAAAGCTTTTCTTCTCCGATCTCTCATCTTAGTAGTCACGCAGTTGATTTTCATAATCTACTGAATTATTACATTTTACATGTATGTATATATTACATTATATCTATCTATCTCACTCTATATATAGCAGACATATTTATAATGACGTAGGACTGTTGATTGCGTATATGTAGAAATATTGTCTTTCATAGATGTTATCCATAATGGACAGAAGACTTCGCAGTCGAGGCAGATTAAATATTCATTTTTAATTCAATAAACATTTTGCGGCCACAGACAAACTGGAACACTAATTCTGCCTTTTCAAAAACATTTATACATCTGATATTCTTGAGATAATAAGAAAGCAGCGAGGCAAAGTCTTAGCGCGAACAGAGATAGAAGCAAAGTGCGTAGTTATCCAATATGGCCGCTTATTATGAGAATTGGATTCGGGTCCGAAAATTTCAATTCCGAATTAGCTACATCATTATCGTTATGTTAAAGTCATATAATATGGATTAGTCTCAAAATGACACAATCCAGAATAACTTGTTACTTTTTTTAGAATGGAGAAGAGAAATATTTAGATTAAAGTAAAGAATTAACGGACTATTGCTAGTATAAGTTATAATTTCGATTTACTTATTTTTTGTCTCACACACTCACACAAACATATACATATAATTAAAATTCTTAATTAAAAGTAAGCTCAAAAATTATATTTAGGTACAACGAATAGGAGAAAAGACGGAAATTCTTTCAAAATAGCATAAACAATCGCTACATAATATTAATATAAGTGAAAAAAATTTAAAACCTTAAATAATTTTGTCGTCAAAATCAAAACTGATAGCAAATTTACAAAAATTCAGATACATCAAAGAACAAAATGAAATTGTGCAAAGACTGACTTTATAAATTCTAGAAAAGAATATTTTTGAAAAAAAAAAATTAAATGATTTTACATTTTCTTCAGAGGTTTATTTCCCGAGTAATGTAAAAGCATGTTGTTTAATAGCATGTTTCTGAGCTAACCAATGTACAATGTATTTTATTTAAATTTATATATACATATCTTTTGATTGACAGTTAGCATTACTAGCTTGTTTTGTTGGGAAGAGAATTTATGATATAATTTTGAGTATCTAATTTCGCATTTAATTAGACTTCCCATTTTAATTGCAAATCTTGTTCACTTGTTGACAGATCGCATATACGCTACTGGCCATCAAAATGCAGCTCGAAGAAGGACAAGAGATATCAAAGCCAAATTTATTTCAGAGATTACGCATAGTATTAATGTTAATTGATTTGAAATACAGTCTTCTACGAGGCGATGAAGACGAGAAATTCGATAATGAGTGCTGACCTATATTTGCCAATAATCGTTTGTTACACGTCGCGGGATTGACTGAAAGAGGCTCTGGATATATTGTTGGCGATTGACAGCCCGTGCTGCCTCATACTCGTGTGTGCGATTTGTTGGGTTAAACGTTTTCTTGTCATTGTCCAGACATGTCCGATGGGCAACAAATCTGGAGAACGTGCCGGCAGAATATCAGTGCAATATGGTGGGCTAAGAAAAAAGCTTGAGCATTGTGGGCAACCTGTGGTCGTTGAGCATTCTGGTAAATTGTCCTGTTGAAATGGGGCCGCAAGTAAGCCCTGAAGGTAAGGAAGGACACAGCATGCAAAACCTCAGAGATATAGCGTTGGCTGGTAAGAGTGAATGCGCACTATAGGGGGCTACGCGAATGGAATCCTGTACCATCCAACACACCATAACATGGGTGCAGGACCCATAACACAAAAGTCGAGCAATTTGTCTCTACAATATCTTCAGACACTAATTCAACCATAGCCTGTATTGCAGGCAGAAGCGTGATTCGTTCGAAAACGTAATGTCATGCCACTGGAATGTTCATCTCCTGCCGTTCACTGCACCACAGCAAACGCAAACGCCTATGGTTTAAAGGTAAGCGAAGCAATGAATGCCTAGCAGACAGTCCATTGTTCTGTAAATGATATTGAATTGCTGGTTGCCGATTGTTGTGTTACAGATTGTATTCGTTCTCATGTGATTAATGATGTGCCAGTGCGCTCCAGTCAGTGCCATGCTCACAATATACCTGTCTTTCGGTGGAGTGGTAAGTAGAGGCGGTTGCAATTCCTCTTATCCATCCGCCATTCCCTAATTGATTGCTTACACCCGATTCTATATTCGCATGACTATTGCTTGGCTAAGTGTGACACCACAACCGATTTCCCGGAAGGATAATTGCAACGATTCTACCGCCGTCGAACTCAAAAACTTATTTGAACAATGTCTTGTTTTTCTACGAAGCATACTAAAGCTGCACACACAAAAAATCTAACGATAGAAAAATTCACGTTATTCAAAACGGCAATCTGTCCTTCCTGTATATACGGACTGCAAGGAGCGCTGCAGTCGCCCATTATGTGCGCATATGCTGAAATCGTAATCATTTGCATATTGCATAGTGGTTTGCACGTGATGGAAGTTACATGATGTTTGGGTACTTCCTTCATAGTTTTGCATATTTGGATGGCCAACAGTTTATTTTGACAATTTAAGCACCGAAAAGAGGATTTCTTCTAATGGTAGATTCTTAAAAAGGGCAGGGAAAAAAAGAAGGACACAAAGAGTTTCTCAAAAAATTGATCTGTTTTTACATAATTAAGAATTTAGTCTTTATACAAGAGGTGATCAAATGAAAAGGTACGAAACGACGTAAAAACGTAAAAGTTAAATATTTGCACATTCTGCCATGGGAGAACGTAGCGAGACATCTTGGGATGCGATTGGAATCTCTGACTGGTATCGGAGCATGCGCGGGCGCCAGCATGCGCAGGAGAGAGCAGAGCTCTTATCAAAATCGACGTCCAAACGATGCGGCAGTCCGTATGAGGACAGGATGGCGTTCGCGTTGCAAAATTCGACGACTGAGGAGCAGCGAGATGTTATCCGATTTCTGACAGCGAAAGGTGAGAAACTAGCAGCTATACATCGCCGGATGGTGACAGTTTACGGGGAGAAATGTGTCTCTGACAAGTCTGTCAGAAAATAGAGTGCCCGTTTTCGTGCAGGCTGTGAGATTGTGGGTGATGATCCGAGACCAGGCCAGGCAAACACTATCATCACGAGCGATTTCGACAAGGTGGACGACCTAGTGAGAAGTGATCGGCGTGTCACATTGCGAATGTGACAAATGTGACATTGCGAATGGTGAAGGTGGATGTCAGCTATGGAACCGCGTGGACAATTGTTCACGACAGGTTGCGATATCGGAAGGTGAGTGCCGCTTGGGTTCCGAAGCAGCTCACCGACCAGCAAAAGGAACTGCGCATGGGGCTACTGCAACATTTGTTTCGGTAATCAGGAAGACCCCGCTTTCATGGAGCGGATCGTCACAGGTGATGAAACATGGTGCCATCACTACGAGCCAGAGACAAAGCGGGACAGCATGCAGTGGAAGCATGCGTCGTCACCTCCCCCTAAAATGTTGCCTAAAAGCCGTGCCATCAGCAGGTAAGGTGTTGCTCATCGTCTTTTTCGACGTTCAAGGTCCGCTACTTGTGAAATTTCTGGTGTACAGAAAAACCATTAACTCCGATGCGTACTGTGAGACACTTCGACGCCTACGCAGGTCCATCAAGAACAAAAGACCGTGGCTGCTCACGGAGGGTGTGGTTCTGCTTCATGATAATGCGCGTCCACACGTCTCCAGAGTCACACACATGGAACTGGCCAAGTTCAAGTGGGAGACCATCCGCCCTACAGTCCGGACATGTCGCCCTGCGATTTCCATGTGTTTGGTGCACTGAAGAAACACGTGAAAGGGAAGCGCTTCAACTCGGACGACATACTCAAGGACGCTGTGAAGGACTGGGTCTCGTCACAGCCACAAGAATTCTGGGGAACAAGGAATCCTGCGGCTTGTTCATCAGTGGGATCGTTGTGCTCAGGCCTATGGTGTATATTTTGAATAAAGTCTACATTTGTACCCACCGTGTCGTTTCGTACCTTTTTATTTGATCACCCCTTGTATTTCAGTTAATAATTTCTTTATAAAATCTGTAAAGAAAATCGGTAGCAATGTAATGTACTGAATTTTGTCACATAAATACTTATAAAATCAGACATTTTCTCATAAAGAAAAAAAAAATCTTTTCTTTAAGCTTTTAATGTATAAATATAAGTTTTTTGCTGTTACTGTTTATTAGGTCCTGACTGATCGCAGATTGGCTCATCAAAAGAAAATACCTCTCTTTGCTTCTGAATTTATTTATTTTCTTTCTGACTTTATTCCGATTTCTCCTGAAGAGAATGAAGAGTACAAAGTATGTTTTTTTCTATGTTGCACGTATTTACTGTTGTATTGATTTTTTCATTTTAAACTATACCTTATTGGAAGAGAAATATATCAATGTAAAAAATTTAATTAGGCAGAAAAGCAACCTTAAACTGGTGGTGATTTTCGATAAAACTCTGTCGATTCAAAGAAGGATTCAATATGCCGCCTCTTCTTCAAGAGCAAAAAATTTTGGAAAGATGAGGGCAAAAAAACCAAATTTATAGGAAAATTAATGGGTTTAGCAAAGCTAAAATGCACGTGGTAAAGTTTATCGAGGAAAACACTTATGAGACGTGAAAAGGCGAAGGTATTAGAATTTTGAAAGCATTGGGAAGAACTTAATCGGAATTTATGTTATTAACTAAAGTAGGTAAATTTTTACGAAAAAGGAAAGCTTCAAGAAAATTGCACAACTGCAGGGGGTTTGTATAATTTTCGCAATAATGAAATTATGATTGACAAAATTGTTCAAAATTATAACGGGATAACCAACTAAGATAAGCTATTAAAATAATTTGTTTTATTTTTCCTTTTCAAATGTAGGATTCTTGTTCTTTGATGCAAAATTTTAACTCTATTTTAGTCGTTACATGTCAAACCATACTGATAGAAAATGCTATAAATTCCCCAAGAATTACGATCAAGGATGGTATTAAGAACCAAATAACGAACTTTACTGATAATGAGAAAGTTACCTGACAGTTTAACAGTTTAACTTGCACAGACTTAAGCAATTTTAAAGAAGAGAAAAAGAGGTTTAATATTGGATGAAACCAATGTTTCCGTGGTTATTTTAAAGGCTTTATCAATTTATTAAATTATTAACATTATTAAAGTGTAGAGTAACACCTCACTTTGGAATTCTAAGTTAATGTTGGAAGTGAGAAATCTAAGAACTGATAAGCGAATAATTGCTAGAGTTCGATGACAAGAAACAACAAGAAAAAGGGTAACTAACCCTTTATTATTTCGATAAGATTTAACAAAACTCCGCCTGGGAGTGTACAAGTAAAGCCCGCACTTTGGACTTGAACTTAAAAGACTAAGAATTAAACTAAAACTAAGATTAACTAAATAAGTATAACAAAAAAGCTATCAAGGTTCAATTAGAGTTGGCCCCTTAACTTATTTTACTACGAAGCTTAACAAGGGCCTGAGTACGGCCGAGCGTAAAAACAGCTTTGATAGAGAGAGCGGACAAAAAGGCAGACGCGCGTAATTCAGAAACTCTGATTCTCTCTCTGTCTCAGTAAGTAACTTCGTGGTTTAAATACCGCTTCTTCGCATTAAATATTCAGCAAGATTCCAAAAGTACGTTCTGGCCGGAAGTAGTAAGTTGAAGTTAAGAATTTGACTGGAAAGGAACTTAAAATTCAAAAACTTAAAATTTAACTGTTAATAAAATTAACATAATTCTTACAAAAGGTTTTATTAATTAATAATCATGAGAGAAAATATTTTGTCAATGCCAACCGATTTCAAATTAATTAAATGCTGCCATTTGAAGAAAAAAATTTTGAAAGCACCCCGCTATAAAATTTCTTTTTATCTAATATTAATATAAACTGTACTTTAGAAAACAAACCATATTTTACTGCTACTGCCTCCTACTGAGATGCCAAAGATTTTCAAAGAATAAGCTAAGGTATCTGCCTACGTTCGGAGCACTTTTTTTTTAAAACATAGAATTCTGATGAAATATATATTTATTTAGTCAATATATGATATCAAATCATGAAAATAGGTAAATTTTTAGGAATATTTTCATAAATTTTTGAAATATATGCAATTTTATGCACATTTTTAGGAGAATTTACCACTTATGTTAAATGTATATTTTCCCCCACAGCATATATTTCAATTTTATTTATACTGTATATTACTACAACACTCATCTGTGTTATGAACTAAAATGTTTATGATATTTCTAAAATTTACTAAAATATGTGTAATTACATGAAAAAACGCAGTTTTTTGTAAAATATTTCTTATCGTTTTATATAGAAATATTTATAAAACAATCAAATTAATAAATATAACTTAGATTGTAGCTTAAAACCTAGTAAATAATATAGAAAACACTTTAGTAAAATTTAATAGAGATACCTTTAGAACATTTTGAGTAATTACATTTCTTGTATGTAAAAACACTAGAAAAATTAGTTTTCCAGAAAACGCATTTAAAGATTTCACATTAACAGAAAAACTGTTCTGTTGCATTTACACACTTAAAATTCTCCACATTTGTACATAACACCCTTCATATCTCTATAGTTAAGTAATTTTGATTTCCTATTTGATTTTAATTTTTTTCTGGCTATTTTCGAAATGAGCGATGAATGACGTTTCGAGTTCTTTATTCTTTCGTTATCAAATCCAAAGTAATTTTTAATCATTTCTTGTTCAATTGATATGCCTAAATGTTCAAACACAGGAAGTAATCCAAGATACCCTGAATTAAAAATTAAAACTGCTATATATGCACCCAGCAACCTTAGTCTTTATACCTAATCGCAATGTTGCCAGACCTAGTTCAAAAAATTAAGGCAAATAATTATTACTAGAAACAAAAAAAGTACCCAGAATTAAAATGAAATGTTTTAGCACAATTTTTACACACAAACAGGTAAAAAAAAAACACGGATAACAACATTGTTTACCTTTAAGTTGAGCCTTTTAAATGGCACTTCCGGTCTTTCTGCTTTCACTTCCAGTGCAGTTAATTGGCTATATCTTCTCTTCTAATTATCACAAACGTAAAAATGAACCATTTTCGGAATCCTACAAAACTGACCTTTCAAATTGGGCAATTAAAAAAAATCGAATTTTTTCGCCGAAATCGTTTTTTTAACGTAGGCAGATACCAAGCTATTTAAGTATTGAATTACTGAATGTTTAAAAATCATTTTTACAAATTAAACTAAGTTGGCAATGTTATGAGAGACCAAACAATATTTGCTTGCCTTATTTCTTCTGCATTTTAAACTGAAAATAGACAACCGCAAGAGAAGAAATCTTTGCACCGTGTTTACCACGTCCATTGTGGAAACTGCTGCTGATTTAAAAAAAGAAAGGATATAGTAGAAGGGATACCAGCGATAACAGAACAGCAATATAATGATATTCACAGTGTATTTGTAGTTGTAGTGTTTACTGTACAAATGCATGTGTGATTATAAGAGAGGTAAATCAATTTTAATACTACCATTTTTAAATTCGACATTTAAGTTTATAGTTTCTAAGAAATTACCGATGTTATATGAAAAACGAAAACGTCAACAAATTCTGAATAGTGTTTAATGCTTGGCTTTATTTCGTATAATATTTCGAGAAAATAAAATAATAACGAGGCAATGAAATCGTCAAAAATGAAAGATTTAACAGTAATGTATGCAGATAATAAAAATAATTTGGAGTACTTGAAATTTCAAAAATAATTTTTTATTTAATAATCAAAGGGCATAAATAGTTAAATCAAAGAAAGAAATTATTTTCGGCACCATGAACGTCTAAGAGTTACAAGAAGGAATTTAAGCTTCATATAGCATTTCCTGTTTAATTTCAAAAGAAGGGTACCTCTACGGAGTTTGTGAAAATTTATTATTACCATTAGTTCGAGAAGTAATACCTACAATTATGAAAATGAACAAGTGTCCAACTGTAAAAAGCCTGCCGCTCGATAGCAATGCAGTTGAACGTCAATTCAAGATTGAAACAGCCGAAACTATCGAACAACAAATCATCTCTGAGTTAAGAGTTTAATAAATTTGTCGTACAGCTGAATGAAATCGACTTTCGGAAGGAAGAGTATTTTAATGATGTATGTCGTTAATATAGTGATGCTAAAGAAGAAATAATAAAGGAAATTTCTAGCTCAAAACTCGAAAATACAAAAGATGAGAAGATATATTTCATTGTTTTAAAAACTTTTTTCAGCAGTATGACATTTCACCCTGTCCAATATTACTGCAGCTTATTGTAACACTATACCAGAAATGGTTGAAAAATGTCTAGGCATTTTAGAGCATCTCAAAAATAAGATGCCTAACGTTTGGCCTGTTCATTGTTTTTTTGCAGAGGCATAATTTATTTGTGAAAAATATTCAGGAAGAGCTTCATGTTGTTTTAAAACTCTACATCAAAGTAATAAATACTGTGAAAATTAGAGCTTTGAATGACTGTCTTTTCGCGTAACTGTGTGACAGCAACTTTCATCAAAGTTACAAAAATGTGTTTCTTCACACAAAAGTACGCCTGTTCTCCAAGGGTAAAAAAATTGCAGCGTTTTATAGTCAATTTATTACCGGGGTAGAATCTCCTTGAAGCTGACAACCCTACGGCGACACATTGATGAAATTCAAAAAATACATATTTTGCTTGGTTGATATATATTCATCGCCGCACAGAACAAAGTGCGATGGAAAAACGTTTATCTCATCGAAACTAGAAAGATTATCGTCGATTTCGGTTCTAAAATAGATTTGTTTATATCGACAAAAATCAGAAAGAAGTCTCATTTTGATAACTTAATACGATTGTTCATTGGAAAGAATTGTATTTTCTCTTATAACATATTTTATATTTATACTGTGTATTACAGAGAAAAATGTAAGGTGATCGGTAAAGACAATCAGTCTTTTTAAAGGGGTCGATGCAAGAAAAGAACTGAGAATCTCTGACCTAGATCATAACTACATCGTCAAACTCGTGAATAATCTAATGGGGGGCGAAGGGAAATAGCGCCTTTCAGAATTAATTCTTCCTGTCCTGGCATTTGATAGTTTCCAGTTAGTTCACTTGCAAACATACCTTTACCTTTTTTTCACTCATCATGATATTTAGGGTCATGGGCATGGCCACAGCAGTGTAAGAACATTTGTACCAAAGAAGTATATATGATGTTAGATTTTTTTTTAGACATAAAGCCAGCTGTGATAAATAAAGTATTAAATTTTATGATATTATTTTATATCGAATACAGCAAACAACGTGTGAAAAATTCTGTCTGAAATCCTTACCATAGTTTTTTTTTTTTTTTTTAATCTGGGAAATATCAACGCTGTGTGATTGCAATTGCTTCAATTAAGATTAGAAATTCACAAATTATTAGTGCTTAATTTGCGATTTAAAAAATGAAATCAATTGAAAAGATTACTAGCTTTTATGTTGTAAAATGTTATTTAAATCATGACTTGGCATACCATTAGTGTTGTCCTGTGGAATACAACGTAACATTGTCAAAAATATTAAAACGATTGATCATTGGGTGACCTCCTACCTCGCAGCAGAATTTGTTAATAACGAGGAGAATCTGTTAATCTAAAGAATGTTAAAACGTAACCTAATCCTAACGTCAATATGGTGTTGATTTTTACATAATTTTAAAAAGGTAATTTAGATTTTTTAATTGTTAAATATATGTACTTATATTTGCATGGTAAGAATTACTTAAACCTACTTATTTATAGGTTATAGATCCACAGATTGGCATCAAAACTTCGTTTGGCTGATGCCTTGGACCAACTCCAGAGGCGTCCAGTTAATATAATATAATTTTTTGTATGAATTAAATTTTTGGCGTCTAGTACTGTCAATAGAAACCTAAACTCTCTGACCTCCAGTGCATGTATAAAAAGTATTAGTCCATTTTCAGAGTAGAGTAATCTGCTTTGTAAACATGCATCAATATGAAAAGGTAAAATCTCAGTAGCATTCCATCTCTTTCTGCCCTAAAACACGAATAAATCTTTCTTGACATGCTTTCGGTTATGGTCTTTCTTACACGGAAGAAAACTAATTAATTCTATATAAAACGTTTTTTCCAAGTCTAAAAGAAATATCGAGTTTTTTAAGTGATGAAGTACACTCATGTCCATAAATTAAGGATAATGCAAAATCAGGGAAAGGAAGAGTTAGAAGCAAAACAAATTTGACTTATTTGTAAAGCTTATTTATTAAACAAAAGGTAAAGAGCAAAAAAAGATGTTATATGTTTGATATTATTAAAAAAATTAGCGATTTTTTCTCCCTGGAGCAAATTACAAAAAAACAAAACAAAAAAAAAACCTATTTACAAAAAACTATGAAAACAATTTGCTATGATTGTTAATACATTGTATGTCTCCCAGACGACGCAATACAGTCCGTACAACGCCTAGGCATGCTGAGTATCAAATTATCGATCTGATCTTGGGGTATATTATACCACTCAAAAAGCAGTGCTCTCCGAAGTTCCGGTAGACATGTAGGAGGAGGTTGACGGGCTGCAACTCGTCGGCCAAGCATGTCCCACAGGTGCTCTACTGGATTCAAGTCCGGTGAGACTGCTGGCCAGTCCATACGGGTGATATCCTCCGATTGAAGGCATTCGCTTACGATGTTTGCACGGTGAGGACGGGCGTTGTCATCCATAAACACAAATTGTGCGCCCATGGCGCCCCGAAACAAACGTACATGTTGTTCCAGAATGACGTCCCGATAAATTTGGCTTGTCATGGTTTCAATTTGAACATACAGGTCAATTCTGGAACCCAGAATAATTCCACCCCAAACGAGCACTCCTGCACCACCGTAACGGTGTCGTTCAATGATGTTTTCTTGGTGGTAACGGGTATCTGGAGCTCTCCATATGAAAGTCCGGCGAGAATCAGACTGCAAGCTAAACCTGGACTCGTCGGAAAACATCACACAAGCCCACTGTTGCGGTGTCCACAATGCATGCTCTCTACTCCAGGCTAACCGCAGGCGACAGTGAGTTGCAGTAAGTGGAACGCATCTGACAGGTCTACGAGCATATAGACCAATCTGCCCTAAGCGTCACGGTCTGCCTTGAACACGGTCTGCCTTGAATATATACACGGTCTGCCTTGAAATTGTCGTACCAGTGGCTGAAGAGAGCTGACGAAGCAGGTCTGAGGCTGTGCTCCGCCTGTTTCTTTTGGCAGTAACTGCCAAATACCGGTCCTCATTCGGCGTTGTAACTCTGGGGCGACCTGTGCTCTAACGTCTACTCACATTACCATCATCTTGGAATCGTGCCAAAGCCTGGAGAAGACACTCTGGGCAATTTCAAGTTCGTCTGATACTTCCAGTTGGGTACGCCCACATTTCAGACAGCCGATAATTCTACCACGTAAAAAATCATCCAAATGCGTCTTTTGTGTCATAACTATTCGGTTATTGCACTGAAATGCTTATAAAGCGCCTGCGAACAATTTTACTTCTTTGCCTATATTCCTGATATATCACTCTCTTACACTCTCGTCATTGTGACGTACCATCTGTGTCATCTGGTTACTTCCTGAAATTTGCACACGATTCTTGAAGATGTGTGTAGTGATTTTACAGGTGATATATTTATTTTAGAGTTCGATTTCCGCATGACTCCGAATTATCCTTAATTTATGGACATGAGTGTACATTACAGCCGAACCCTGCTATAACGAATTTCAGGAATCAGAAATTTGGTTCTTTATGTCCGATCCGATAATACAAATGGATTATTATACAAAAATGTGTAAAATTGAAGGGTGATAAAGAAAAAAACTGATTAACGTTGTCACATCTATCAAAAGAAGTCAATAATAATCTAATTTAAAAAAATTCATGTGAAGATTTAACTGCAGTTATTATTTTTCATTCTTTGCGAACCATTTCAGCGATGTTTCTTCAACATTCCCTATGCTTCACGTTACTCAGCTTTTTTTTTTCTCGTACCCAAATGTTTTCCCATAAGCGAAAATTAGAGTTTTGATTTTTTTCATCTGGTACGTACGGTTTCGATTTGAATTAACGGTATGTCTGGGAGATATCGATTTGGTTACATCGATTTTGCGTTTTTCGGATAATGTTCACCTTATCTTCAATTAGTAAGCTTTACGTTTATAAATAAATTCAATTAGTAAGCTTTACGTTTACAACTCGCAATGCGGATGAATTTTCGGCATATAAACAGAGCGCAGAAAGTTTGGTAAAAAAATGTGTGAGAATTTTGCTCTTTTGCAAAATGGGAAAAAGAAAGGTAATTTTGTCCCCTACGTGCGCTCTCTGTTGTCCAGACAGAATACAATCATTTCCCCCACGGCATGTCATGGCTGCAACCCAAAAATTTAATAACCTTTGCAAACAATGTCTTATGTCTTGCAAAAGAGCTAAAAAAGCAAAATCCCTATTCGACTTTGGAAAGCATTTATACTTGAATAGAGTTCTGTCGAGCAGCTGTATGGTTTCGTAAGATATGAAGCCCGTTCGTTATAACGGGATTGACTATATGCTTGAGTAATAAAAGCCATATTTTTAGTTCATTTCATCTTTTCGAAATTTATTTATTCTGGATTCCTTTTTAAAAAATAATACATTCTAAATAAGTTAATAATTTAATTTCTCTAAGATTTCGCTCGTTCTTCTTGTTACAGATTTGGTTCGCAAAGTTGCCTTTACAGAAGAAGCGCGTGAAGTTATTGAAAGGATCTTGTGAAATGCCCGAAGAACGAAAGAACAAAGATAAAACAAGTTACCAAAAGCAAGGGCGCTAAAACCTTAACCTTTTGCATCCTTGAGATGTCAGACGTCAAATGACTAAAAAGCTGAGAAATCTTATCTTCCAGTTATGCATTCATGAGATTTCGGATGGATTAAAGTGATTAAAAAATTCAAGTCTGTAGTAAAGTACCCCGTAATGCGATGTAGGCTTAAAGTATTACGTAATCATGTAGTACTCTTTGATTGTGCACTATTTCTAGAATTGATGGCTTTAATTTTTGTAACACACCTTACTGTCTGATGAATTTGAATTTCTTTCATATTTCATGATATGAAAATTTAGGTACTGGTAATTTAACAAGTTATGCATGTTACTATAAAAATAAAAGCACCGAAAATAAAACGTGTCAGCACAAGTCCAAATGCAGAAGCCTGTGTAGTGCTTTCAGACAGAAATAACCATACTCCCTAGCGAATTTGCATGAAGCAGTTGGATTTTGGAGTTCAATGATCAGAAGTTAATTTATGGTTTGCGAAGTGGCAACTGCGAGAAAGCCTGTATTCCAATGTGCTCGGAATCACTTCCCGGATTCAAGAAAAAGTGTCTGTCTCACGAAGGATTCTTCTTCAAGAGTGGAACTGAACTGGACATTGTCATCTGTAAGGTTTCCAAGGCCAGTGCCAATGACAGATGCAATCCTGCGCACATCCGTACGATAAAATTCGTTGATTTATTCTGATGTTACTGTGAGATATAAGTCAAACAACAGCAAATAAACGTGTGAAAAATAGTGCATGTAGCTATTTTTTAAAGGAAGGAACTGTAATTCTCCCTCACCCCCAGAAATTCAGATGAAATAGTATAAAAGAAGTATAAATAATAATAGAATATATAACGTAAATTTTAAAATAATGGAAAAAAATATTATGAAAAATTCAAAAATATATACAGGGTGATTATAATTAAAGTTTAAGTTTCAAAACGCTATAAAAAAAGAACCACTCATGAAACTGACGTCAAATTTGAAAGGAATGTTATTGAAGAAGGCGGAAAGCGTATGGCAGAAGAAAAAATTTAGTTTCAAAAGTTAGCAACAGATGGCACTGCAAGCGGAAAAAGACGTAAATTAAAATTTTAGTTACATTTCAGTGTTATAAAGCCGCCAGGTACCAGGCTGTTCCTCATTTCGCGTCTCAGACGTTCGCCATGGGTGTTTCACTGCAGGATCGCGTCTGCTGGTAAAGCTGTATTACAAGAATGATGATTGTGCAAGAGTAGCTCTGCAAAAATTCAGGACACTGAAGGGTATAAAAGAAGGCGTTGGTCCAATGAGTGTCGTAGGTCTAAAGAAAATGATGCAAAAATTCGAAACGGCAGGTTCGTTTGATGTGCAATCTGGTAGAGGGAGAAAACGAGTGCATTCGACGGTAATTGAAGAAGTGGCCACAGCATCACAAGAGGGGTCGGCCGGTGGTGTGCAACCGTGCAGTGCACGAGAAATTGCCTGAACATTGGACAGGCCTACGAGCGCGGTGCTGAAAATTGTACGAAACATCCTGCAATGCTATCGGTACAAAATTGGCCATGTGCAGGAGTTGCTTCCGTCTGACTTGACAGCTAGGGAGACGTTTGCGTTAGAATTCCTGGCTCGCATGGAAGTGGATAATGAATGGCCGTGGAAAATTGTGTGGACAGATGAAGCCCATTTCCATCTGATAGGATACGTGAATACCCAGAATTGTCGAATATGGGCAACAGAAAATCCACTGGCAACGCACCCCGTACCACTTCATCCTGAAAAGGTCACGGTATGGTGTGGCTTTACGGCATCGTTCATCCTACAACCATATTTTTTCGAGCAGACGGGTGCTTCCGGTCCTGTTATCGCAACCGTCACTGGTCAGAGGTATGCGTCGATTTTGCGCAACCACGTGATTCCAGCTCTGCAACAACGTAGATGTGTGGATGAAATCATTTTTATGCAAGATGGCGCTCCTTCGCACATTGCACATCCCGTGAAGCAGCTGCTGAGGCGCCATTTCGGAAATGCTCGAATTATCAGCCGTCATTTCCCTACAGCCTGGCCGTCCCGATCGCCTGATCTTACTCCGTGTGATTTCTGGCTGTGGGATATCTTAAGGATGTTGTGTTCCGTGCTCCAACTGCAAATTTAGCGGAATTAAAGGCACGCATTTCGCAACACATTCTGAACATCACCCCGGAGACACTGCGATCTGTTGTGGAACATGCTGTTTGTCGCTTTCAACTTGTTGCACACAACGGTGGACACCATATTGAACATGTTTTGCGCAAGTCTCGTGACAGTTCCGAACTGCTTTGATGAATGGTTCTTATGCGGTATGTCGCCGCAAAACTCTTGAAACCGATTTGTCCCTTTCGATGTGATATGTACAGTCATGCAAATAAAATTATTCAACAATTCTAATTTGTCAATGCGTTTTAATGTGTAACTTCCACCTTAGCCGTTGTTTTACGAATCATTTCTCGTTTCTCGTCGTGATTCTCCCGCTTACAGCGCCATTTGTTGCTAACTTTTAAAACTAAATTTTTTCTTCTGCCATACGCTTTCCGCCTTCTTCAATAACGTTCCTTTCAAATTTCACATCATTTTCATCAGTGGTTCTTTTTTTATAGCGTTTTGAAACTTAAACTTTAATTATAATCACCCTGTATATAAAAAGTCTTTTTCTCTTTAAGGGAACTACGCATGCACAGCAACAACTAGTATAACAATTTCTTAAAATATATATCTAGTATTTTAAAATTAATTAAACAGATATACTGCAAATTTTTCGGCAGTGCCCCAGTCTTAATATCTTTGTCGTGCCAGATTCAATATTATTATTAACACTGAAAACATGCATATGTTCCTCACGTATCTTTCGTCATGTCTATTTTCAATAGCACAAATACCATTTTTACATTCTTCCGCATATATAGGACTCAAAATGTTTACTAACTAATAAAGTTCATTTGAAGTTAAACATTGTAATGTTGCTCATATGGTAATAAGGAATGTTTAATATAGGCTCCTTCATAAAAGTTTTTATTTAATTGAGTACTTAGAAATGTAAAAAACCCCAAATACTAACAAATAAAATTATTCTTAACCAGTAACTTTCAAGACTTAAAAATGTGTAAGAAGAGATGAGGAGTAATAAGTATTTATATACCTTTTCAATGAGGCATGTAGTGATGGAAAAAAAAATCATACTGCTATACCGGCGATATACGCCCCCCCCCCATTAAAGCTAAATAAATTTGTACGCCGCTACTGTGATGGCATCCAACCGTAAAATATTCATAAAAATTTGATAACCACAATCAATGAGAATACGAAATTTAATTTAATGATAAAATGCAATCGAATAATAAAATACATCGAAAAAATGGACTTGATTTTAAACTGTTTTATCGGGGAAAATATTCAAGGTAGATTCAAATTTTTATTGCAGAATAAGCATGAAAATTTTTACATATAATCAGCAAATTTCCACATGAGTTCCGTTGATTGCCTTGCAGATATCAAAGTGATATTCTATTTCCATCCATGGTACTTTGAATCATATCTGGTGTGATTACAGCAACGGCAATACGTCAGTGGCGTAGCGAAGGGGGGGGGCAAGGGGTGTATCATGCCCCGGGCGCCGCTCTCAGAGGGGCGCCAAATGGTGTCCAAACAAGATTTTCCGGAAAATTTCAATTTTTATTTTGATCGATTTCTGGAAAATTTATTTAAAATTAATAATTATTTTAATATAAGTAATTAATTATTTTCTTGATTTGTCTGATAAAATGTGTAATAAAATATTTGCAGAACATCAACCAAATATCTCCGCATTCAAAACGTTCTTTCTGACCACTTTACTTCTTTAAAATAGAGATATAATTTTAGTTTTTTTAAACAAAATGCGCATACAGCTCCCATTAAAACTATCGTTTTAAAATTAAAATTTGGGACAAGGTCGTGTGCTTTAAATAATTCTTCAGTTTCGATGCAGCTACTAGCATCAAATACTCGTGTAGCTCCCTTGAAAGTAATTTCTATTCCTTATTTGAAACTCTGCTCTGCCGTTCTATTGGCAGTGTTTGGTTCAAGCTGTGCAGAATTCATTGCAAATTCATGTTGACGATATTTACGCATGGAGTGATTCAATGATAGTTTTGTCATGGATACAATCAGAACCCACACGCTAGCAAACCTTCGTAACCAACCGCGTTTCAGAAATTCTATCAGTCTTGTTATCATCGCACTGGAATCACATAAAGGGAAAGGAGAATCCAGCTGATTGCGCATCTTAATCGTATAATCATTCGAGAGGTGAGTGCGTTAGGAGTAGGTCGTACCTAGTGTTGGTGGATTCATGTATTATCACGTTTCGTGGTTAGGAAATTGTCCCACTCACGTAGGCGGACAATTAAGTTTCTAGCTACTTTTTGCGGTAAAAATTCGTTCGTGCTGATTTAGATACCCGCGGGTACAGGAAAATGTCCTTATTTAGGACACCCACTGATTTAACGCAAGACGAACTCTCGGATGTGGACAGGTCATCGAAAGCCAAGAAAAAGCAACCTTTACGAATGAAAGATTTTGTAAAGTCCCCCCAGAAAAAGGCCAAGAAGGTAAAAACAGCGAAGAAGTCTAGTAGTTGTGAGGAAAATGATCGGATCTCAGGAGATAAAGAAAACTATCAGCCGTTAAATGATGAGCTTAAACAAAAATTCGTTTCATTGATGGCAAATTATTTAAACGCGAGAAAGGCTCAAGAGCCGGTGGAAGAGATTGGGAAAAGGATAGACGATGAAAAGGCAGAAGAAAATGGAAAAGAGGATTTAGATGCAAAAACTAGTACCTGAATCTCTCCTAAAAAGACGGCGAAGGTAAAACAGACTCCAGTACCTATAGATATTACAAAGCCGAATTGTTTTGAAAAGCTGAACTCCGTAAGGGATGCTAACGAAGGCGGAGCAAATGCAGATGAAACCTCTCCCCCTATTATGTTCCAGCAAGAACAAGTTGATTGGCTTAAAATAGAGGAAGAACTCATAAAAATTTGTAAGGAGGATTTTGATGCTCAGTTGAAATCCAAATCCATTTTCGTGAACCTGAAATCTGTGGCGGATTACAGAGAAACAACTGAAGTTCTACAAAAAAAGAGGAATACCTCATCATACTTTTCTCATGAGCCAGGAAAAATCTTTAAGGGTTATCCTGAAGAACTTACCAGCTAAAATATCTGAAGATGCCATACGGGAGGACCTCGAAACTAGGAAGTTTCCCATCGTAAAGGTTAAACAATTCTGCGTAAGCCTTAAATATAACTTCGAGAAGTTGCCGATCTGGCTGTTGGAGCTGGAGAAAAACAAGAATGGCCAAGCAATTCACAATTTAAACAATATGTTCAGTGTGAATGTTGTGATTGAGAAATTCAACCCTCGGAAAAGACCGATTCAGTGTTACAGGTGCCAGGAGTGGGGCACTCCCAGCACTTGTGCACGAATTTGGAAAGATGTTGTAAGTGTGGCCAAGCTCATACAAGTAACGAATGCTCTCTGAAAAAGGAAGAAAAACCTACCTGTCTTTTCTGTAAAGAAAGCCATGTGAGTAGCTACCGTGGTTGTGTGCAGTATCGTAAGAAGTTTGAGAAGAATCCGGACTTCAAAAAGCCAGATGCCTTCACCAGGAGTAAAGAAGACTTTCCGGAACTCGGAAACCCTGAAAAGAAGGAAGCCCCGCGAACTCGAACACAGTACAGCGAGAAAATGAAACAGAAAAATTTAGCTGTTCTTAAAGAAGCTAGTGAAGCCTTATTGTGGCTTGAAGATGAAAAAATTCGAAATTTCCTGAGCAGCATAATCGAGCATATTGACAAAATCAGAAATGCCAAAACCACTGCAGAGAAGCTATCGGTCGGTTTTAAAGCAGTCATGTGCATCCTGAAATTTGCAGAAACGGAGGATTGAGTTTCCCTCTTTAAATAGTGGTACCCAAGGACAAAATTCATTTAAAAAAAAAAAAAAAAAAAAAAACCATTTTTCTACTTTCTCACAGTTCACTGTTTCAAGCCGCCTCTTGCGGGGTCAGTTCATTGGAGGGTGAATTCCCACGTGACTGGCCTCGGCAATTCAACGCTGACTGGATTTTCAGTGACGACTTATGCAGATGTTGAGAGCACGTTTAACGTTCGACCGCATGGATTAGCCATCTACGGCCCCTTTTCTCGCCTGCGAGCGGTGGTGCTCATGCACCCGGTTATTTCAAAAATTAGCTGTGATATGCCATAGGCGTACCTGAGCTAATGGATAAAACTCTTTGTAGTTAGAGCCATTACTTAAGGGATGATTCTGATTCTGATTGCGCATCAAGAGGTCTTTTGCCTTCAGAACTTTCTACTCATGACTTGTGGTGGACAGGTCCTCAATGGCTTAGTTCAAATAATATTCCGTTCTCTATCAACTTACCATTTTCAGAAGAGTCTTTAAAAGAACAACGGAAAAAAGTTTCTTGTTCAATTGGAACAGTCGCTTCACAAATTCCAGTCCTTAATGAAGTTTCATCATTCTTGAAATTTAAAAGAATCATCGCATGGTGTTTTCGGTTTGCGAATAATTAAGCTAAATCTACCGCGACAAGGATTAAGGGTTACCTTCAAACCGAAGAATTGCACTACGCTAGAAATGCGATTGTTAGCGTAGTTAAAAGGGATGATTTTCTTAATAAATATAATTTTCTGAAGAAGAAAGAACCGGTAAACTCAAATAGTGAGATCTTTTCTTTGAACCCCTTTATCGATGAGAATGGACTTATACGTGTCGGAGGAAGACTAAGACAATCCAACATCGCGCAGGACAGGTGACAGGTGAATGCAGGGTCCGGACACCCGGACGGTTTAATATGACAAATCGGGTGTCGTCCGGTACCCGCACCTATTTAGAACAACGCAACCCTGGCGACTTCCTGAGAGGGCTGCATCGGGAATATATTAATGGAGAATATGTGGTATTGACGTGGCCAAACAAGGGCGTGTGCATATATATGCTTCAGTATACAATTAATAAAAAGTTTCATACACAGGTACATTAGTGGTATAGGTACATTAGATACATATGTGTATTGGTCTAAGTGGTTAATGAAATAGGCAAACAATAAACACTTATACATTAAGAGAAATGAAACACTGGCGCAATAATGCAGAAGATGACAATTAATGAATACACGTAGTCGTGTGTCATCCTATATGACTATACATAAACTACTAGAAATGATATGCATAAACACATACGAATGATGGCGATAAATGAAAACACATAATCATACATTATTCTACTGGACTATACACACATCAATAAAAATGATACATATACACCTATACGTTGACAGAAATGATACACTGAGAATGAAAATTGTGTATCAATGTGAACGATGACAATTAATGGTTACACGAATATGTGTATGACCTTACTTGGCTATACATATATATTAGTACAAATGATACACTTAAACACTTATACATTAATGGAAATGAAATACTGAAAATAGCACTTATACATTATACGATAGATGAAGAATAATGGTAACACGTAATCGTCTACCATCCTAAGTGGCTATACATACAGTAATAGAAATGATACACTTATACATTAATATACATTTATAACATGGTAAATGATGCATTTATACATTAATAGAAATGGTACACTGACAATGATATTTTCACATTAATACGAAATATCATATCTGACAAGTAATGATAACACATAATCATGTATTATCCTACTGCGCTATGCGTACATGAATAGAAATAAGACATTTTAAGCACCTGTAAGTTGACAGAAATGTTGCACTGAGTGTAATGCTTATGCATCATTGCGAGAGATGACAATTAATATTTACACATAATCGCGTATCGTCCTACGTGGCTATACATACATTAGTAGAAGTGTTACACTTACACATTAATACTAGAAAAGACGCACTGAAGATGGTACTTGTGGATAAATATGAAAGATGACGATTAATAAAAATACATGAACATAAATTATCCTACATGGCTATGTATACATTATTAGAAATGAAACCTTTAACACTTATAAATTAATAAAACTGATACACTGCATTGTGTATTAATGCGAAAAATGACAATTAATGATTATACATACTCGTGTGTTATCCTACATGGCAATATAGACCATTAGTAGAAATGATACGCTTAAACACTGATGCATTACTACAGAAGATACACTGAAAATGGTACTTGTACAGTAAAACGATATATGACGATTAGTCATAACACAAAATCCTGTGTTATTCTACATGGCTTTACATACATAGACAGGGATGGTACACTTAAACGAATGATGTGCGTTGGATACAAAAGTGCGTTGATCTAGATAGTTAAAACTAAAGTAATGGTATGCAACAATTATTGGAGATGCACTGGTGATTAATGAAATAATGAATGACAATTAATAACGTAGGTAAGAATGAGTGACAATTAATGAAGGCACGATACATAAGCACATTGCCATAGGTACATTGGATATAAAGATTGGTTATGTGGAAAGGATAGAGTTGTGGTTAAGCCGAATCACACAAGTCCTGGCCTAATGCTTGCAGTCTGTCCATAATACTTTTGAGTTTTTTAAGTACAGCTGGTTGGCGAATAAAGAATCTTTTATAGGCTGGATCTATGTTGTAAAACGGCATGTGCCACTCTCGTGTTAGTGGGCAGAAGGTGACATAATGGTCCGGGCTACCTGGCTGGCCACACACACAGATGTTGGTGTTTGTTATTCTTCGCTCTAGAATATATTCGGGGAATGGACCATGACCCATTATAAATCTGGTGATGTGTGGCTGAGATATCTGTTTGTCAAGGCTGACTTTGTGAGCGAATTCGTAGGTCCTTCTTCCTTGCGGAATAGAATTCCACTCTTCCTGCCATTGCTTGAGTGCGGCGTTTAGAACGGCCTTCTTTACATAGGATTTTGGTAATTTTATTTCCAGTTGTTCCGCATCGAGATTGCTCGCGCCTTCTTTGGCTAGTAAATCTGCCTCCTCATTCCCCTGGTGTCCAGCGTGTGCTTTAATCCAGAAGATGAGGATGCGTGCTTCGTGCTGATGCAGGGTTTGCTGAATGCGCCCTATGATGGGCGACCCGTGAAAAGGATTCCGAATTGCATGAATTGCTGACAGGCTGTCGGTGTGTAAAAATATCCTAATTTGCTACCCAAGAAATATCACATAACCCAGATTATAGTGAATCATTTTCATGAATTCCATCTTCATGCTGGCCTCTTGCTATTGCTCACACGACCTTGTCCCAAATTTCTCAAACGTATCTGTCAAAAAACGATTCCATAGTCTGGAAATGACATATGGGACACTCCTAAGGCTTCCGCTACAATGGATTTCGTTTGACTCTTCTATAAACGACTGATGGCCTTCCTGACTACCAATGATGGCGTCTTGCTCGACAAGTTTTACGTAAGTTGGGTGTAGGTGAAAGATAAAATGGCTAATTCCACAAAATGTTAAAAATTGGTCATAGAAAGCAAGTATAAATTGAAAAAGGATAGTAAATTGTTAATTAAAATCAGAATTCTTCAAGCTAGAGGACTATCAAGCTTCATGAAACGAAATAAGGCCCATAAAATCAATAACAGGATAGATATGGCCAGAAAAAGCTTAAAATCAGTTCAAGAATAGAATTAGAAGTACTGAGCCAAATTTGAAGAGTAAAATTGAAGCTGTGAGAGGAATTAATTTTACATTAGATCCTTTGAATCAGCCATAAAAACAATTATATAAATATGTAAAATAAATAATACCTTTTTAACTAATTCCAGATCATCATCTATCTGATTTTTCAGCCGACAGAGATACATTTCCGAATCCTAGTGTAGTTAGGTAGTGTCTATTCTTAACATATTTTATGGCAGATTCAGCATTTTATTATTATTTACATTATTTTCTTATTACGAATATATTCTATATATTTTATTACTGTAAGTGTTTTTTATTGGGGGGTCACCAAAAGGTATTTGTCGCCGGCGCCAGTTAAGCTTCTTTCAGACGAGGGCGTAAAGGGCATAAGTGGTTAAAGCCGAGCTCCGTTGCCAAGGCAACCAGTCTGTGCTACCTCACAAAATCTGGTTTAGGGCTCGTGGCATAGGGTTTAAAGTTTTCAACTTTACGCCGAGTTTGGGATAAGCGTCGACCAATCAGAGCGAAGCTAAAACGAAGCGGCGTTCTACAGAAGATTTCGCTGTCACGAAACAAGCAGAGCGAACGCGGGAAGTCAATCGAGCAGGAGAACAGCGCGGGAAAGTTGTAGACACATCTACGCATGCGCAAATTTAGCTTCTCACATTGGCCACGGCTTACACCCCGTTCTCGCAAGTGGGAACGGAATTTCCGTATTTTATGCCCTTATGACTACGCCTCTATGTCTTTTACGCCGCCGTCTGAACGCAGCTTTATGCTCGCTACGCCACTGCAATACGTGTTCATTTCGCAATAGATGGCTGTGTCCCATAAAATACTGCATCAAACAGTTATAACAGATTTATGTTCCGCGTACAAAAACACGCACTGCGAGTTTCATTCCACAATTGCAATCTGTATGCGAATTAGTTGGTCATTGTGAGTCGGCAAAGCTGCGTTATGGTCAAGAGTTAGTTCGCCCATCAGCAGTTAAGTGTTGTTCATACTAGGGTTTATCTAAGCTAACGGAATTGGTTCCATGTGTGGTCTAGATCCCTAGCTCCACTGTACGTGAAATTCAGATTTTTAAACTAAAGAAAAACTTTTTTTTTTTTTTTTCTTTTGCAGCACCTTGTAAAACTGCGGATTGTGCCAGATACCTTAGTTAGTTCAATTAAATTCTAATGTAAACAGCCCTTAAATGGATTTGTAAACAACCAAAATTTCACCACTTTCTTGTTATTTTAGCATATACGTAAACTTAATAAGAACATAAATTTACAAAAAGAGCACAATGTAGTCATTTAAAATCAAGTCATTTATGATAACTTTATATTATAAGCTACTTTAGGAATATGAATAAATACAATATTTTATAGTGAACATGTATTCTGTATTTTAATAATTAATATATTACATATATGCGAATATTCTATTGCATATTCCATTACACCGCTCAAACTTTGATCTGATATCTGAAAGCATATTTATCCAAATGAAACTGCACAGATTTCAGAACTATCTTAAAATTTAAAATTAGGTATAAAAAGCAATCTTAGTTTTGCACAGATTTTGAATTTAAGTTACTTATTGACAGTTTTGAGGATGCTCAGGTACAACTCCTTCTTCTCCATAATCAAATCTTTTTGCTTCCATAACGTATCCCCCCGGGTGTCGACGTAGAGAACTCTGCGACGCTACTGGCTAGGATCTGTACCTAGGCAGTCTCGGCCACGGGGGATAAAATTTATGAACTTGGTGGTTCTGAAGCCCCTGGGAAAGGTCATTTATTGGCCGGCCTCGGGGACTGGCATGTCCTGAGCGGTGTGGAACCGTAGCCGGAGGGCTAGTTCCCCCCGGTTTGCTGGGTAACGGCCCACTGCGACGGGCTCACCCATGCGACTGGCAGGAGCATTTTGACGACCGGTGCTGCCTGGTGAATTTTCCAGATGGTGCGCTGCTCCCCTGGAAGGGTAATAGTGGAGGTTGAACCTCCACGAAGTGCCCAAAGGCGAGTGGACCTGTAGTGTGATTGGGTTCACGAGGCAGGGAAGCCTAAAATCTGTTCTGTTCTGTTCCATAACGTATACATTCGCGCTATATTAACACTCTATGCATCCTTTATCCTTTAATGAGTTATATACATTCTTTCATTCTGATGTTTAAGGTAATATGCAGCTACACAAGTCTGGAGACGCCAAATTATGGACACTTATTTGGACAAAATATGGACCAAATTTGGTGTCTTGCAAGACCATCAGAATTCCAGGTCTCCAGTGCTATCGAATACATCTGAAATATCGTGCAACGCGCTGTGGAACACAGAGATTTTACACTTCTGGATACAACAAAATTAAGAGCGCTTTACAGGAATTCATTTCCATAGAAAAAAAAAAAAACTTTTAGCTAAGCCCCTCCCCCCATCCAATGCTTGACAAGCAAGACTGTGCACTTTCTTTTCAGATCGACCATTGGCGCACGTGACCAGTAGCTCCTCCCTGCACCTCTTCGACCATCTCTGCCTGCCTTCCATCTTCATTAGAGCGCCGGACAACGTAGCAGTAGCATACGTTACTCACACGTAGGTTTTTTCGAAGCTCCAGCCATGATTACGACTAACTCTCCGTGCCGTTTATGCGAAAGGCTCATCTATTGCTTATCACGAGGAATCTTCCTCTCTTAAGTAATATGCCATGATATGCCAGGACAAAGATATGCCACTTCACACGTGCTAGATACAGGATGCGGCTTTCCCAGCCGAGGCCCAGCACCTGAGCCTTCCATAGAACACTTCTTCATGCTTTTTGAGTCCATGTCTCTTCTGCAGTCCTGTATAAGTTTATAAGGTGTTTCTCCTGCCTTCCTAGCACGTCTCCGTAGTGTAGTGGTTAGTACTCTCGGCGCGTATTCAAGAGGTCCATGGTTCGAGTCCCAGGAAGGGCGTTAATCATTTCTCATCTCTCCTGTTTTGAAGAAAACCTAAAGTCTCTACAAGTTCATTCGGATGTTCTGATTAAAAAATCTTGGAATCTAGTAATACACTGTCCATATAAGTGCAACAAAATTTGACAACAAAAAATTCCTCCGCATAACGTATGAAATAAAAGAAATGGATGCTGCAAGATTTAGAAATTAAAAAATCTTCACAATAATTCAAGATCGAAATACCTATTACGTGCTTTGTTATAAAAATAATCATTGCTGCGTAGTATTTTGATGATCACATTTGTTCTAAATAGATCATTTCTATAAATTTTCAACTACATTTTTTTAAATTTGAGTTCATTTGTTGATCTGGCTATCATCAATGCGAGAAAATAAGGTATTCTTTTTCCGGTGCTTTTGTTTGTGTAACGGCTAATTACGTCCGAATAGCATTTGGAAGATCCTTATTACGATACCGGCGAGGACAACGTTAATTTGCACGTGTCCTGTCTAGAGAAAAAGGAGGGGAAATCGAGTTATTAGGGTCGCTGAAGTATTTCAAAATTGCAAACAAGAAAGCAGAGAAATCTTCCTTTCAAAACGCAACAGAATTTCCATTCTTATTATTTAAAAATATTCCTGGAACTCCAGTTATGCAGATTTCATACCTTGATGCTTCAAAAAAGTGAAGAATAGAAATCCTACCTGAAGTTTCAAATCACTCTTGTATGGACTGCAAGCAAACTTTTTAAAAAATTTTCTGTATTATATAGCCAATTTAATTGATTGTTATATACAATTAAAATCTTCATCGTCAAAAAACTGAAGACTGGTTTTATGTCTGTCTATTCATTTACTCGAGAATCCTGTATGAAAGGCTTAATACCGTTGCATCCTTTCCCGTTTCACTCCAGCTCGAAAATCGTGCCGTTTCTTCCGCTGTCTTTCTCCAAAGATCTTCTTCCTCCTTCTCATTTCATCCGCTATTAAAAACGTCACTTTACAATAGAATGAACACCTGTTTTCGTTAGTTAAAATGGTTTAGATGAGATGATCCTTATTACTTTGAGCTGGCTTAGCTTTTGGTTTCTAATATTTATTAAATATTTCCTTTAGACAAATTATTGTGAGCAGAATAATGAATTTGTCCTGTTCGAAGTTGTATGTCTGAGTCTATTTAAGTTTTTAGTATATAGCCTCAATTTTTTTTTTTATTTCACGAGCTTTAAAACCAATAGAATTAGAGTTCCACTGCTTTATAAGAAACTAACACTCCAATAAATGTATAATTAAGATTAATGTACATGCATTATTAAAAGTATAGCGAACCCTCTTTAAACTCGATCATCCACAGTTTTAGAGGATTTTGGAGCTCTGTGTATGATCTCTTAGAAAAGTAATGTTCCTTGCCATTGTTTGTATTATTCAAGTCAGTGTGGTTTGAGATATACCGGCCAAATTAAAAGAGGGTTAAAGTTTTGCCTCAAGGAAGACGAATCTTGTATCCGAAAAGAAGAAATAAACATATCTTCGATAGCTAATCATAGTTGGAAATTTAATCATAGTTTTGATTTTGGGTCTGTAAAAATTATCCAAAAGGCTTCTGCAGTCGGGAATTTGATTTTCATGAAGCTTTTCACATTCACAATGCATTGTACTGTTTAGTTAATGATTTTAATTCTAATCCAGTTCTTCCTAAGGCTGTTAAAATGGTTATCAGATTAATTTTTCAATTTTCACTACTATTTTAGTGAACAGATTCAGCTTCCTGGTTCGTTTTGTTCCTTTTGGGTATAAATACAACCGTTGCTTTTCCTTCGTTGTAGATTTGTTTGCTTCTGATGAAGATGGATCTGTACCTCTTTGCTCTGGAAATCCATAGAGTGCTGATTGAAGTCTACGCCATACACAAGATTGTTGCTTTGTTAATCTTAAACTATTATAATATTTGGAGATGTATTCTGTAGACTGTATTTTAGAATAAAAGACAAGTAAATTTATAATTAAGTTAGAATAAAAGGCAATAAAAATGACTTTCCTTCCACCTCATCCAAACCAATAACGGAAATAAAACACGTTAGTGTTTCTTTCTCGCTGGAGAATTCTTAGTTGTTTATGTCATTGTGATCATAACTTAATTGCCATTTTCGTATTTTTCATTCAAAAGTTTCGATGGCCTAAGGAATGATTTGCGAGAAACTGAAACTTCGAATCTCTTTGTGATTTACTTAAACAGCATTATCCAGTGTCAAAACAATTCTCTTTTCATTTAATTTCGTACGACAACTGAGCAACTCGGGATTCTTCACCTCACCAGTTTATCTCGTCGATCTTTGGTGAAATGACGATTACTGCTGAGTACCGGGATTAGATCCCAAAGAACGAGCCGGAGACAAGATCATTTTCATAGTCTACCTGTCTACTCGTGGTGGAACGTGAATACAAGCTATTATCTCATTTATAACGTGAATATTGTGACGTCGTGGATGCTTCAGTGGGAACGGAATCAGCACTGGTATTGATGATGCATCACTTTAATTACAGCACATACCACAGATACAACATTTAATTAATACATTTAGAAAACTTGAGTACATATCCGAGTTGGTGACACGATCAGAGACGTTAACGAAGATAGCACTCATCACTCGACAAATTTAGTCTCCACACCTCAGCTCGCTGGCGGAGCTTCCCAGCACACTCTCTCCCTGGCAGGCGTTCAAACAGAAGTCTCTTCTCTTTACGCATGCGTATTACTCAGTTAAGTCGTTGCCATTCACAGTTCTTTAAAATAGGTGTTAAAAAGGAATTATAGTACTCGTAGTGTGAGGAGTTTTCTAACGACGTTCTCTCTAGTCAAGAGCATCATAGGTCTTTCTAGTAGAGTTCAGGAGCGTTCTTTACAATATGAGCGAGTTCTCAGTTTATAAGCGCTCTGTGGAAAACTTTAGTCCTCCATAAAGACATCGCTTAGAAAACTAATCGAAATAAGCTTTGCCATAACGCAAAAAATCACAGCTGTTATTTCTGCTTCGATAATCCATATAACTAACCGATATTATATTTCATGCAAGAAATACCACCACCCCTCTAGCTATGCCACTGTGGGTATCCCAGTGACCTAGACGGTCTTTATCATCTACTGTTCGAATTAAAGCAACCGGCGATAAATTTTCAGCACCTAGATTTGGAAGACTAGATCTTGCGTTTCTCCCCAATCGCCTTTTAAATTGGAAAGAATGGAAAGATTTCTCCCGTAATCGGGGAGATATCCTAATCGTGGATTGAACAAACCGGAAGATCTTCCCATTCTTAACATGTATTGCTGCGATTAAAGCAACAGATGATAATTTGTCACCACCTTAACTTTTCCGACTATGTTTTGTACCTCTCTCCAGTCGTCTCTCAAATTGGAAAGAATTTAAGGCTGTCCACTCTGCTTATCCTAATCATATATTGGAACATTCAGCTAGCAAACTGGAAGATATGTAGTTTGATGCCTGGGAAAAGCACAGCTGATATTTCCTTATAAGTATTTCTCCCGCCTTCTTAGCGTACCGTCGTGGTGTAACATAACATAACATAACATAACATAACATAACATAACATTAGTGGCGCTTCCTTCTTATGAAAAGAAGGAAAAGAGTTTAGGCAATATTACCCATTACTGTTCCGCCATTTGATCATTTAAATCAAAGGATTTAAATGGTAACTCCCGTGAAAGGTAAGTAATAAATAAATAGATAAGATCTCAAACTGACACCAAATCTATAGTATCAGCAAAAGATCCCATCTCTAAATTCAGGGTGTCGGTTGAATCGTGAAAACTTCCCTATTTGGATGAAGAGCCGATGCAATCCTTCCCAAACCACCAAACGCAAATTCTTGACTAAACAAAAATGCGACGGCGAGTCATAAAAAAAAAAAAAAAAAAAAAAAAAAAAAAAAATATAATAAGGAGGGCAGAGGTGCTTTCTCAAGCCAAATGGCCAGGTAGTGTATAAAGATTTGATATCTATTTCCAAATTATATTCCAAAACACAACTATGAGAGGGAAATCCCTGCATAGTTTCTTTTCAAAAAAAAAAAAAAAAAAAAAAAAAAAAAAAAGAACTCACAGGGCGTCTCAGTTGTTTCTTGTGGTTTCAAATTCACCTTACCTGTAGGTGTTTAGCATGTAGGGTTTATATTTATTTTAACTAACATTTATTTTAAGTTTAAACTATCTTTCCTGTCAAGCCTTACTTTCCCCTGGAACTGCCAATGCCAGAGTATGTAAATTTTAGTAGAACGCGCAAGGATTCAAATTATCAGCGGAAGTATTCTGAGTTAAATAGAAAGGAAACGAGTTCGAGGTGTGCTGTTCTTACTTCACGAGCGCGGAGGTAGTTAGCCAGAAATTGAAGAACCCCGCGTTTCGGCCTGTGTGCTTGCCTCGGAGAATTGTTAATCGTTCAACTTGATATTCAAAGTTTGCTGAATTAGCAGCGGTATTGTAAAACGCGGTGAGGTTAGTTACTTTTAGAGAGCCTCGTAGTTAGAGTCTTGTTATTATTTCTTTTCAGGTTCTTATTTTTATTTTACCGCCGGGTCGGCGTAGTTTGTGAGCGTCAAGAGCACGCAATTGTAACTTCTTAAGTTGAATAAAAAGGGACTTATACCCTTAGCAAGACTCTGTCTATTTTCCAGTTTCAACAGTCACCTCTTGGTTGCGTGCAAGTTGGAGGCGCGCAACTCTACAAGTATACATCAGAAACCCTATTATGCCAGAGAGCCCTTTGTATACCATCGTGGTCTAGTGGTTCAGCACACTGGGCTGGTATTCCAGAGGTCCGTGGTTCGATTCCCGGCAAAGTCAGTTGCTAATTTCTCATCTCTCCGGCTTTTCCAATTAACCTAATGTCTGTACAGTGGCGCCCGAACTAAAAGGGTGTTGGAAGATGATTCTCCTCACCCAGGATTTGGCGATTGGGTCCTCTAAAAACCCCAGTCGCCTTTTAATCAAGGAAATCAGCAGCTGTAATTTTATATCGTTCGGCATAGCTGAATGATAATCTAGGAAAACGTTCTGACTATGTGCAGAAGAGATATGAGATTTTATTTTATGTTAATTCAATGAAATCATAAGGGGTCTTTAAAAGGGGGAGTATATAAGGTATTTCTCCCCCTTCCTAGCGTGCCTTCGTGGTGTAGTGGTTCTGCACGCTGGGCCGATATTCCATAGGTCCGTGGTTCGATTACCGGCGAAAGCGATTGCTAATTTTTCATCTCTCTGCTCCAAAAAAAAAAATCCTAATGTCTCTACATCTTTATCCCGCTTAGAAAATTCTAACAATCTCTATTCGCAACTGGAAGGTCTCAGATTCGATTCCTGGCTGGAGCGCAGTTGATTTTTCGATTACTATGCACAAAAATATGTAATGACTCCGTGCTGGCTCCTGAACTAAAACATGACAGATGACAACCCATCACCACCTTTATTTGGTCAATTGGTTCTCATTTCCCTCTCCCCTCGTTGCTCTTTAAATGCGGAGATGTAGGAAGGTTGAAACCTCCTTATATGTCCTTGTTGTGTAGTGGTTAGCACACCCTGTTCATAAAAAACCTAATGACTCTGGATGTTAACCAGCACATGGCAAGCTTATTGCATTTATGAAAAATGATTCCACAGCCACGTGTCACATAAATAACAATTTTTGCGGTTATTTTTTTTAAATAGGTGAAAATTCATTTGCGGGATATTTAACTGATATTTTGTGTTTTGCAAGTATAATTTCTAAAATTAAATGACTAAATTGAGGAAAATCATTTTTGATTTCAAATAAGAAAGCATCTTTTGTTAAGGAATTTAATATTTGTTTATTTTTGCACAAATTTGGTTTAGTTCTAAAAGTTGAAATGTATTGTTCTATTCTCTTTCTTCTTATTATTATTATTACTCCTCCTAAATTATATCATTTTTAAACATTAAAAATTATTTCAGTGTCTCATACAGTGAACCTCATTTTACGTAATTAAAATAGATATAAAGTAGATAAACATTTTAACGTTTTCTAAATTTCATGCAGACATTTTCGGGGCCCCACAACTGAAAATTCGCATTACTGAAAACCTTTAGCTTTGATTAAAGAATGTGTGTGTGTATTGAGAATACGGCAAAGCACACTAGGATTATCTGCCTAAGGGGAGGGATGCCTTCGTGGAGGACTTGCTAAGGGAAACTCGCTCGTATACACGTTACACATGGGGAAAACCACGAAAACGCCCATGCAGCCAGCCCCTTCGCGGGATTCGAACCTCGGACCGAACTACCAGTGTTCAGCGATTTCACCGCTCGGCCGCTGGTGGGCGCTTTGATTAAAGAACTAGATAAAATGTATGGCAAGTGTGATTGAAGCTATTGATTCAGTTAAGTAGAGCATAGAAGTGGAATGTAAAATTCGTTTGAAGGTAAAGTCTGTGAACAAACAATTGGCATGACGATATGAACTAACGAAAATTCGAAATTATGCAGCTCAGATACACTGAAATTAATTATCCTAAACGCATAAACAAAGATGAAAATTTTCGAAAAGCATAGAAAATGCCAGCAATGTAAAATGTTTTCTTTAACTGACATCTACTTTAGGTCTATTTTAATTACGTAAAATAAGGTTCACTGTATGAGACACTGAAATAATTTTTAATTTTAGCAGCCCTCAAATTCTTCAAAGCTTCACTAATGTTCTTCTGTTTAAGACTTTTAAAAATTAAATCTTACGTTATTGGTAAATCTCTTATCTTGTTTTACTGCAGCAGAATAAGAGTCAGTAACGTAAAACAAATAAAATCTCATATCTCTTCTGCACATAGTCATAACGTTTTCCTAGATTATCATTCAGATGTGCCGAACGATATAAAATTACAGCTGCTGATTTCCTTGAATTATTGTCCTGATTTCACATAATATGTAAGTATATTCCTGTATAATTCAGATTCTTCTAATTAAGAAATATTTGTCAGTTATATGTAGAAAATGTTCGATATTTTTCCGTTAAAGTCATGTTGTGCTTTTTTATTTTGGTGTATTTAAATGGCGAGAGGTGCCGGTTTGGCTTCTTTCTTGAATAGTTTCATTTTTAATAATAGATTCCACTATTCCACAGCTTATAATTTGCCAAGTGGCTACAAGAAAAAGATATTCTACGAGAAAAGGATATTATTCACAAAGAAAGATTGTACCCGAAAACCAATCTCATGAAATTAAGGTGCAAAAGCGAAATGGCTATGCGGCCTTCGTGTGTGCTGGGAGAAAATGTTTACGAACATAAACGTGGTTTCCTGAATCACGCTTACTTTTCCTTGTACTTCCTTGTTCCTTTTACTTCCTTGTACGAAGTAGAAAGCAAGTACTGTAATCACGAAAAACTTCAGGCATCATATTTTAACGAAAATATCCATTTTGACCGCTATCGAAGGCAATTTAACGATATTTTTGCGTGACATCCGTAACGTGAGTCAGATAAAGGCCTGTTTTTCCCCCAAAAAATTATAAAACTGATTTAAAATGAATTCTGAAGAGAAATTTCTGTGGCGTCTCTGCGTACGTACGTATGTCGCATAACTCAAAAACAACTAGCATCAGAACATTGAAATTTTGTATATAAGACTGCTGTAACATGTAGATGTGCACCTCATATTTTGGTTGCAATCGGCAGCACGAAAAGTATATAAATATCTTTCTCTTCTCTCTCTCTCTCTCTATACCTCTCTCTCCATGGTACAAACTTTGTTCCCTGATGGTGATGGTGTCTTACAAGACGACAAAGCCCCTGTTCACACAGCTCACATTGTCCAGGACTGGTTTTCTGAGCACGAGGATGAGTTGTCCCATCTCCCCTGGCCACCACAGTCACCAGACCTGAATATTATCGAACCTTTGTGGTCTACATTGGAACGGAAAGTGCGTTCTCGTTATCCACTGCCAACATCGTTATCTGAACTTGCCACCGTTCTGCAGGAAGAATGGTATAATATTCCCTTGGCAAACATACAGGAACTGTATTTATCTATTCCGAGAAGACTGCAAGCTGTTTTGGATGCCAACGGGTTTCCTACACCATGTTAAGCAAAGAAACATGTTTTTTTAAAGGTGTTTCCATGTTTTTGTCCAACCCCTGTATATATATCACTCAGTGATCTCAGTTTCTTTATTCTTATATGTTTGTAAATTGTGCATTTTTTTTTTTTTTTTGTATAAAAATGATTGAATTATGTTATTCTGGTTAAGATTTTTATGCCTTTAGTTATAAGGTATTTCTCCCGCCTTCCTAGCGTCCCTTCATGGTGTAGTGGTTCTGCACCCTGGGACGGTATTCCATAGGTCCACGTTTTGATTCCCGGCGAAGGCGTTTGCTAATTTTTCATCTTGACTGCTTCCAAAAATACCTAATGTCTCTACAGTTACCTGCATGCAATAATGTCAGATTAACCTTATTGAGTTCTCCATGCCAAAGTTTGTTTCAAATGAATCACAACAGAACGGTTTATTGGAATGTTACTCAATTGAGATGTGTACCAGCTCCTTGTTATCTTGTCCTAACGTTGAAATTCCTAAAAGCAGCAAAATTGTAGAAATTGGTGAAACCTCATTCTAATAATAATAATAATTATAACATGAGCAGTCTTCTTCGCTCACAGATGGGTTTGGGAAGAAGTTTTTCTTGAATTTACAGATTGTACCTTGTTGCTGTTCCCGATCGTTCATTTTTCGTCTAGTGTCGAGCCAAAGGTATGGAGAAAGCAACAAACCAAAACGTGCCATTATGGCGGGAAAATGTGTGGTACAGCTTTAACGAAAAGTACCAAATGGTTTAATTGTGTGAATGTTTAAAATACTTAATCAAGAAACCATCTACTAGGCAAGAAAATTAATTTAGAAGGCAAGCGTTTACCTCAGGTGAACAGTTGCTTGTTATACAGTAGCTTCTTTAGCATTTCAGTGGTTATATATTTTTTTGTTACTCTAAATGAGATCAATGTTAATCTTAAAAAAAAGTAGTATCAGTAAATGCTTAGGCATTAATTAGGGCATTGAGTGAAAGAGGCCATGCAGCTTCCACGCGTAGCCAAAGTTCATCTAGTGTACAAGCGGGTGCGGCATGCTGGAGGTTAGGTGTTCCCCATCCATTTCCAAACATGTTCAATGGGAGATAGATCTAAAGAACGGGCAGTCCAGAGTCACAATGCAAAATGATGGACTAACAAGAAAGCTTGAACATTGCGCTCAACGTGTGGTCGCGCATTGTCCTGTTGAAATGTGCCTGCGGGCAAGCCTTAAAAGTAAGAAAAGAGAACCGGCTGCAAAACCTCAGAAGTATAGCGTTGGTTGGTTAGTGTACTGATAATATGTACTAGAGAGTGCAGGAGTCCATTACCTCTCCACACCATAATACCGGTGCAAGGCTAGTATGTGGTGCATAACATAACAGCCGAAGAGACTTTCTCTCTACGGTGTCTCTAAAATCTAATCCAACCATAGTGGTACTGCAAGCAAAAGCATGATTCGCCCGAAAACGCACTGTCATGCCATTCTGATGTTCATCTCCTACGTTCAGTGCACTATTGCAAACACCTTGTAGCAGCTTTAAATATTATTGGTAAAATCTTGTGTGATTGAAATAGATGAATAATAATGTATAAGTTACTGGCAATGTTGGAAACGAAGGCTCGAGAGCCGCATGCGATTCTCTCACGAAGCAACTAATTATTTTTATTTTTAAAAATGTTTAGAATACGTTTTTCTCCCTTGTACGAAGTAAAAAGGAAGTACTGTAATCGCGAAAAGTTTCAGGCAGCATATTTCAACAAAAATATCCCATTTTGACCTCTTTCAAATGCAATTTAACGATGTATTTCCGTGATATATGTACGTAAGGACAGAATAAAACACTCTTTTCCTCCAAAAAAATTATAAAACTGCTTTAGAATGAATTCTCAAGAGAATTTTTCGTGGCGTCTGTACGAACGTATGTACGTACGTATCTCGCATAACTCAAAAACGAGTAGCTTCAGAACGTTGAAATTTTGTATATAGGACTTCTATAACATGTAGATGTGCACCTTGTATTTTGGTTGCAATCGGCCGCACCAAACGTATATAAATATATTTATATATATATCCACTCTGTTACCTGGCTCAGTGATCTCAGTTTCTTTACTCTTATATGTTTGTAAATTGTACATTTTTTGCTTTAAAAAGGATTGAATTATGTTGTTCTTATCTTCCGGTTAAGGTTTTTATGCTTTTAGTAAATCTGTATGCAATATTTTTAGAATTATCTACAATTTTAAAATTGTTTAAGTGCCGCTAAGCCTAATAATGTTTTTGATGGCGGCCATTGCTCTTGTTTACATTTGAAACAGCAGAATAGCGGATTTGTTGCCAATCTAGAGAAACTTAGCTTCGCAACAACAAAGATAACGCCTTCATTTATTATTTAAATCATGCTTAATCCTTTCTGGAATTTTTTCGACGAAATAAGCGTTTAAGATTTACTTCGTAATTTTTAATACAGATATTTTGAGTTTTTATGTATTTATGCCTTGTCGCGAAGTGAAAACTGAATTGATTGAATGAGAAATACTCAATCGTCTGTGAAAAACTGTTTCTTTTTTGTTTTGCTTCCTTAATTTCTTTTATACATCGTTCTAGCTTTATTATAGTATTTGAATAGAACATGTGGCAACGATTAGATAATTCTTTAAATGATATAAATTTTGTGCATTCTGAGTTATAATATGTCCTTACAATACATCCTGCAAGAAATGGAGCAACCAGAGCTCCAGTCAACTAAAATGCTTTGATCACTACTAATAGATGGCGCCACACGAGCACCTCATTTGTTCAAAGTTTACTTATTCTACGGACGGCGGCACAGGAGCCTCCGTCGCTAGTAATCTCTGAGTTCTAGCACAGCATGTGTACAAGTACTTCCATATTATTGGATATAACTTACTCGATACTTCAAGCATTTAAAAGTCAAGTATCATATATTGGTAAAGGCCGTTAATGGTCGATTGCCTCTTACTAAGTTATAAGACATAGACATAGACATAGTTATAATATGAACGAAATATAATACTGTTAAGTGAACCTAGCGCCACAGTGTCGCTATGGTAAACAAAGTGAATTTTAAAGAATGCATTAATTTTATTGTGGTTTACGCGGTGTCGACGAAGTAGGTTTAATTCAATCTAATAAGTTTAAATGAAATGCAAGAAAAAATGCGTATAATTTAATATTCCGTACAAGTCATGTGGTGTACACATCAGATTTTTTGTTTCTTGTTTGCATATCGCCTTTTTTTCTGAGTGCATCTTTCATCTCGCGAAATTGAAGTGTTAAATAAAGTTATTGCTGTGTTCCAGCAATGGAGTTCGCTTAACTGCGAAACAAATATTACAGTCTTAATTATTTTTGGAGGCACCGACATAGATCGAATAATCGTGCATATTTTTATTTTATTAGTTCATCACTGAACGTAATGTTAGTGATACCACGTTATTACAGCCTATTAATATTGAATTGGCGTATTTTATTACCGTATTGGATGTTATATTTAATATTCATTTTTGGTTGTCCAACAGTAGACCCATTGCTCTATGTTGTTACTTTTATTCTAGTCACAATACAATGTGGTAGAGAGTAGGAATTTCATATAATTTAAATATTTCATTTTTGAGGTTTGTGTATTTAAGATATTAATCTAATTCCTTGATTCCTGAGTTCATTAATTAAATACAGTAATTAATTTGAGTATTTTAAGGAAGCATAATGAACAGAGTGTTCATAAATTTTAAAAATAGAAACAATGTCTTACTTAGAAAGAGCTCGTAAGAAAGATTTGCAGAATCTCACGGCTGAACTGGGAGTTCATGTGATTGCAGATTTGAAAATAGTCGATTTAAAACAAAATTGTTGAAAGAAGAGATTATGATGAAGTATTATATAATATACAATAATACAAGAACGAAAAGGGAGGGAGGAATGAGAAGAACGTAGGAAGCAGAAGAGCGGAGAAGGAAAGAACACTATGATTTAGAGAGATTAAGACTTGAAACAGAGATAAAGTCTCAAACTACCGGACAGGTCCGGCCGAAAACGGAGCTGCTTCACCTTACGCAGAAATTCGATGACAAGAAAGCAGATATCAGTCTATATTTGCTACTGTTTGAAAGGCAAGCAGAATAGGCTCAAATTTAATTTGTATTGCATTTACTAGGACTACTTCCTTATGAAGTAGCATAGTTAATAGCTAGACAACCCACCGACAAAGCTAAAGACTATGAACACGTGAAGAGTTCATTGTTAAGACGGTTCAAGCCAAGTCCAGAAAAGTTTAGGCAGATATTCATAAAACATCAAAAGAGTACCGAATCCACATGGGTGGATTTCGGCTACGAAATAGAAAATTATCGCAAAGAATGGGTGACTGGCTTAGGAGTTGAGACTAGTGGGTAGAGATGCTTTCACCCAAGAAATTAGCTGAAAATCTTGATGCCTATGAAAACGTCCGCGGAAACTTTCAAAAAAGGCCTGTAGTGGATCGACAGAAAGAAAAACACTATGCACAAACTCAAAGTAAAGTAAGTTCAGATAATAAAATTAAGACTGAAAATAAGTGGTCATCAGGATTTAATTCGCAAAGCAAGCTCCATCTACCTAGAAGTCCACGTCCGGATGATAAATAGGAAAACGAAAGAAGCCACGATGTTATCAATGTGAATCCTATCAATATTTAAGACCTCAATGTCTGAAACTTAAGAACAGTACTGAATCTCCTGCTAATCTTAACAGAACTAGCGCAAAACCAGAGGTCTTTATGTTGGGAAAGAGCTTGTAACAGCTTTAAATATTATCGGTGAATTCTTGTATAATTAAAATAGAGTAATAATAATGCATATGTTACTGGCAATTTTTGAAATGCAGGTTCGAGAGTCGCATGCGGTTCTTGAACGAAGAAAGCGATTATTTTTATATTTAAAAATGTTAGAATAGTTTTATGTTTCGTGTTTGTATATCGCCTTTTTTTGAATGTAACTTACATCTTGTGAAATTAAAGAGTTAAATAGTTATCGCTGTTCCATCGATGGAGTTTGCTTCAACTGCGAAACAAGTATTACGGCCAGTGGTTTAAAGTTAAAGGTAGGCGCGGCAATGAACGCCTAGCGGACAGCCCATTGTATTGTAAAAGACGTCGAATTGTTCGTTCAGATACCGATTGGTGTGTTAGACTTCATTCGTTTTGATATTAATGAGGATATGGCAGTGCACTCCAATCAGTGCCATGCTCACAATATGCTTGTCTTTCTGCGGAGTGGGGAGATAAAGCGTTGCAATAGCTTCTGCCTGCCAGTCATGTCCTCTTGCGTCCACTTACTTCATATTCGCATGGCTGTTGCTCGGCTACGTCCGACACGATGCCCGATTTCCCGGAAGGATAACCCGCAATCTCTATATGCAACCATTCGCCTCGGTTGAACTCAGAAACGTGCTCAAATGATGCTCCTATTTTTCTACGAAGAATACTGAAGCTGCACACGCAAAAAATCTTATGAAAGAACAATTCATGTTATTCAAAACGCAGTCTTTTCTTCCTTTATATACGGACTGTAAGGAAAGCTGCAATCGCCCATGATGTGGGCGTGCGCTGAAGTCTTAATCATTTGTATATTCCATCGTGGTGTACATGATGTAAGTTTTGGATGCTTCCTTCATGCTGTTGCATTTTGTATAGCCAGGTACACGTAAAAGTATGGGAGAACCAGTGCTGTACCATGGGTCATCTGGTAATGCCTTTCCATACTAACTAACTCAAAAAATGTTGCAAGCTTTGTAAGAGTTTGCAAAGAAAGGTTGAGGAAACGAGCAACTAAGAGCTTTCCAAAAGATCCAGAGTTTACCTGTTATGATACATTGTGCAATCCCACCATACACTCCACAACCAGTACTTTTTTAAAATAATGATTTAGGTTATAAAGAGATAACTATAAAGTTTCAATACAATTTGAAATTCATAATTAAATTCAACATCTATTTTGGTGCAAGAAAAATAACAAATAAATATAAGTATACAGGTAAACATAATGAGGTAATTATCATAAGTACTGAGAAATGAACTGTAATAATAATACTAAACAGGTGTCCACTGGATTATTATAGCTATAAAAGGTTATTACAGTTTATAAAGTTCACAAGTGAAGTTCTTTTGAACATATTCCCAGGATGTAGAGTTTATTAAATTTATGCACTATGACAGCTTATGCTTGACAAAAATCTAGGCCGTAGGAAGAGAGTCGTCGCATAATTTTTCAACTTCAGATATCTTTAACTAGAAATCTTTAATTATCTTAATCTATTATCTTTATCTTTAATTAGAAACCTTAGGAATGCAGGAGATCAGTTTAAGGAGATTTTATGTGATTATCCTCTGTTAGAAGACATGAGAATGTGTAATGATCAGGAGTTCCCTGTTCCCAACATATGCAGATATCGGAGCAGTAGAAACATGTAAGGAAGGATCTGTGTCCTGAATAGTTTACGTTCCCAATCTATTCCTTGTAGACTGATGAAGTTAGGAGAGTCATCTAAAGCATGGGTCTCCAAACTTTTTAACCCGCCTGCCGTATTGGCTCTGTCTCGAATTTCGAGGTCCAAGACCTAATTAATTCATCATGACATGGTGATGTAGTTATTATAAACAGTATACACATGTTTTTATGCAAGGCAGCGAGAGTTTTGCAATTGGGTCTATACCGCTATGATATATCGAAGAGCCTTGTTTTTATTATGCAGCTCTGCTTAACATAAATCTTTTAAACTGTTTAAACATTTGCAAAAATATTCCCATCCTAGATTATCAGAGACTTATTCGGTTTGCAATGTAACTTTGCTTTTCAGTGAGTTTACCTCCCCGTCGTAACAGTTTATTAGTATATTTTGTTTACATTTTGATCAACTTTCGTTCACAAGTATTTCATATTTTGGGCAAGTTCCGTGTGAAAACAAATTTCCAAAATTAAAATAAATTATAACATACATATAAAAAAATTCAGGTTTAAATAAAATCGCAACTTAAAGTCTCTATGAGCAACCTACAATGGTATTATGAAAGTAGGTAAAGATAACAAACGAAACCTTTATACTCGTAAAAAAATATAATGACAAATATTTTAATAGAGAGTTAATATATTTCACTCAATATAAATTTAGAAGTGCTTGTATTATGTTTATAATATGCTTTGTAAAATGGTTCATGACAGGCAATGTAAGACTGGCTGCTGTATGGAACAGTTAATGTGTATATTACATTGCTTATTTTAAATTTCATACAGTTATTCAAAAACTTTTGCGGGGCCAGATCTAGCCGCAGTCTGGAGATCCTGCCCGTGTGAGCCGTAGTTTGGAGACCCCTGATCTAAAAGATATTCCCAACCACGGAGATCAAATTTTCGGCTAATCTTTGGAATATGGTAACAGGTAGTTTGGCGACATTTTGGTAAGGCGATAAAGGTTACTAGCTAGGACTTTAGCAGTGTACATGAATAAAGTCAAGAGTGTGCGCAATGCCATTTTTGTGTAATTCTGGGATGTTTTTTTTAAGTGAAAATAGGTCGACGTGTACATGGAGACAGTGTATGTGCAATTCTTAACAACGCGGCAAGCAGTGGGCGATTCTGCACTTTCTCCCAATTTCGCACCTAATCTTCGTCATGATTTAGCACTTTTGTTCCATAAAAGTTCTAGCATAAGCGTAATTCGGTTAGCAGATTGTTGGAAAAAAAATGTTGAGTTAAAAAAAAAAAAAAAAAACTAGCAGGTTGCTGTAACAGGGTTGGTCGCCAAATTTTCGCCAAAAAATCGCCAAGTTACCATAATCCAAAGATTAACCAAATTTTCTGTCACCTAATATATCCGTAGCACTCGTGTAAATTGATAAAGTTCTTCGTCGGTACTAAAGCTAGTTAAACAACAGTTGTCCAGATGAAAGCTATTTTTCAGCTGATCTACAATTTTCAAAGGATACTTATAATTTTCTTCACTTGTTCTATTCAAAGTGGATTCTGAATGATAATGAACCACAGATTCAGGCAAAAATAGGCTATACAAGAAGCCGAAAACAACTCTACAGTGTCCGAAGTACTTTAATAATACTTCTGATCTCTCCAGCAAATATGGATGCTTATTTGTAAAAAAAAACCCTTACGAATATCAGACTTAACTCCAATTTGCCTTATGCAAAATCTTTTAAGGATTGAAGGAATGAATTGAACGAGATGCATTTCTTTTTTCAAGACAAAGATCAGCGCCTTTCTGTTCTGCTGAAGCTTCGAAAACAGGTCTAATTTTTGTGGCGGAGTTCTCTTTTACAGCATACCAATGATGTAAATTAATAGCATGTAATTCTTCACTATGCGGAATCTCTTTTATGATTCCCTCTTGTTCCCACTCTTTTAGTATTTCTATATAAACTTCATATACATTTTCCGATTTTAGTCGTTTGACTCTATTATTTAATCTTTTAGTAAAATGAAAATTATCTTGCAAAGATACATGGTTTTCGAGCCACTCACTGTAACAGTGTTCAAGAAATGTTCTCTTGTACCTTTATGCAACTCTAATATGATTTTTCTTTTTAAAGAGGCTCTAAAGTCCCTATAGAATCAAGAAACTTTAAGTCGAATATTCATACTGCCTTATTCACCATTGATGTTATTAACACTAGATTTACGGAACCCCTCATTTTGACAGATTTCAAACTTCATGAGCAGAATTTAAAAAAAAAAAAAAAAAAAAAAAAAAAAAAAAAAACCACTATATTTATAATTTTCTAATCATCTATGCTGACAATTTTCGATGTAATGAGATAAATACGTACGTAACCTTATTTTCCTTCTACCCTTTAAGAAGTCCAACCTCTCTTCGGAGTAGGCTCTGGCAAACATTATTCCATGTAATATGGGCAAGACAACAGCAACAACAACTAAAGTGTGCGTCAAGTTTCAATAGACCTGAAGTGCTATCTGGGAAGGCCGAAAAAGGAGGAATGAGCTGGCTATAGCCTGATGCAGAAAAAACATTCGTATAAATATTAGGCAAAGTAGTGTGAGTTTCTTGGTGCACTAGTTTTAATTAAACCTTAAATCTATAACACAATATTAAGAGGTACATATTAGATTAAATAAGCTATACAATATGGGTACTAAGTATGGCCATAGGCCGTTTACTATTATTTGGTCATTAAAGTCGTAATCGTAAATCCTTATAACTGGGTTGTTGATATTAACAAGATTGGCATAAAAGTTCCGGGCGAGCCGGCATTAAAAACACTTAAGTTGTTCTATACCCAATTCTTCATGTAACTTTTGATTTCGAACGTACCAGGGCGAATTGGTAATCTGTCTTAGGACACAATTTTGAGCCTGTTGCAATAGTTTGTAGACGAGTGCGTCCAGCCATACACGGTCGAAGGCTTTTGCTATGTCTAAGAACAGTCCTCCTGTTATTTTCTTTTTCTGTAGCCCTTCACTGATAAGTTCCACAACACGGTATAGCTGGTTGACCGTAGAATGTCTGCTTCGGAATCCGAATTGGTGAGGAATGATGATGATATTCTGTTCCAGACGTTGATTAATCCTGGTTAGTAGTACAGCCTCCATAATTTTGCTAAGTGAGGATAGCAGACTTGTCGGGCGGTATGACTCTGGTGAGCTTGCAGACTTTTGGGGTTTCAGAATTGGTGTGATTTGAGTCGGTTTCCAACTTTTCGGGAAATTCTGCCATCTGAGTATAAGGTTGACAACCTTTGTGAAGAGCAGTAGGATTTTAACTGGAAATTTCTCGATCATTCTATTGCTTATGGTGTCATAACTAGGGCTCTTGTTGTTCTTCAGCTTTTTAATGTAGGAGCAAACCTCCGACGGCATGACTAGGATCATATTGTCAGTATGTGGGCTTGGCATATAGTTGTTGTGAAAGTCAGTAATTAACTGTTCTGTAATGGGGATCGTGAATGTTATTAGTGCGAAACTGAGATTCCAGATGCTGTGCTAAAAGTTCTGCTTTCCCACTATCTGTGTAATGGATCCTTTGAGGGACTTTAAGGGGCGAAATGTTGTTGTGGCATTTTTTATACCTTTTGATTGTTTTCTATATGGTGTTATCGTCTCTGGAGAGGGGTGAGAGATCTTCAGACAGATCCCCTGGGATGCTGTTTCTCAAAAATGAGTTGGAACTGGGCAAAATCGTGCTCTCACCTATAAGGCGCGATCGGTATTGCCAACGACAGACGTAATTGTGTATTCCATGCCAAGATAAATTTCGTGGGCTTCTCCTGATGAGAACAGACAAGCGAGATTAGTCACAACAACAACATCAAATTGGTGGAGATTTACTATGACTTTTGAGCTATAACTGGTTTGAGCTATGGTTGATTTGTTCCAAAACATTTACTGGCTACAGATACTGGCTCTTCTTAGTTTCATCAAGCAAAACTGAAAGAAACGTACCTGAATCCTTTCGATAGGAGGAATCTGTATTTATTTTTATCATCGTCACTTTCATATGTTTCATATTCTCTGCGTTTTCGACTGACAACTCTGCCCTCCCCCAAGTTGATGCAACATTGTGAGTGTTTATTTCTCGTTACGTCTACAATTTCTAAAGCACGAGGTTTCGATTCTAAACTGTCGTATAATTTCTTCAAGGAAAACTTCCTTTTTAAACTTTTCTCTACGACTAAAGAATGTAAATTTCTGAGATACACTTCTGTCAGGTCTTCTTTACCATATCGCGCTTGTAATTGCTCTAATTGTAATTGCGCTTGTAATTGCTCTAATAGTTTTGCTATAACTGTAATTGCGCTTGTAATTGCTCTAATAGTTTTGCTATAATTGTAATTGAGCTTGTGATTGCTCTAATAGTTTTGCTATAATTGTCACCGGCCAGAAAAAACGCTTAATTAATTCCTCAGCTAGCTGACGATCCTTTCTCCGCTGACTGCAATAAATATGCAAGTTTATCATGATCATCTAAACATGGATCACTATCAATCTTCTTAAATTGCCCTCAAAACACTAATCAGTTTTCTGTATTACCGTCAAACAAAAGCAGTTTTAGCTTAAAATAGCAAAAGAATTGTGTTTTTAGAAACACTGGCTTACGAGAATAACAAATTTACTACCTACATCAACTAAAATGGCTTGAAAGTTAAGATTATAATATGCTCAATTTATAAATATAAGTTTCGAACTCATCAAATGCTTTATTTACCACATCTTCACTTTCTTTGTAATGAAATAAACTCCTCACTTTCATTTTTTCTCCCTCTTTCTCTTCCAACAACTTTAATTAAAAAAACTTTTGATCATCCGATGAAGTACTTTCAACTTTTTCATAATCACTCAACGCTTTTGTGAATAATTTTCTAAACCGAGTATGCTTAGTTTCCAGTGCATCCTTTACAACACCCATTATAAACAAAAACGCAAATGCAATTTACTTACAAATAATCATCTTGTCGTTCTATGTCCGATGTACCGATGCCGATGGGCTCTAGTGTAGAATTGGGTGCCCATTCGATTAGCGACATTTTTTTTTTTTTTTTTTTTTTAAATTTTTGACAATGAAACCTCACTTCTAGTTATCATGATAGTTTTAACTTTGTTTTAGCTTCCTGATTTTACTTAAATGAAAATAGATTGACGTGTACATGGACAAATTTAAGGCAGTGGGCAATTCCTAGTTTGTGCAATTCTAGGATTTTTTTTAAGTGAAAGGAAATCGATGTGTACATGGATACAGAGTTTGTGCAATTCTTTGACTTCTTATTTTGGTTTTGTGTAGCGACCATCTTGAAATTGTGCCTTCCTGGGGCCGATCTTGGCGTCAAAAAAGAATCGCCAAAAAACAAGGGTCACCCAATTGTAAACTTTTACCGTCAGATCTTTCAAAGATGAAATCAAAATAAAATCTTATAATAATAATAAACCTAAAAATAAGTAAACTCTAAAGAAAGATTAAAATGCCATTCGATCAAAAATGAGATGTTTACTACATATAGCTTTTGAATTTTGAAATATAATCAAAAGCTTTCGAGAAAGATACATCGTTGTCACAAAACATTTTAATGTGAAAAATAATTATTGCTCATTGAAGATGCAGGTGCTGTCATATTACATTAACCTGACCTATTATACGACGTAAGAAGCCGATTTTGTTTTGAAACTTACGGGGAAAAATAACAATTGTGTCAGAATATTAGGAAACCCAGATAAATGATTCTTTAAATGATTAACTTACATCATTGTTTTCACTTTTATTGTAATGAAGCTACTGAGTAAACTATTTTATCTCTTATTTATTATCAGTAAGCAACAACACCTGTTTATCGAGGACAGGGTTTTATTTGAAAATGAAAACAGTAAACAGTAAATTTTTTTCCCAATGTTAAATAATCACTCATGACGCATAGCGTTTGTCACACGTTTTTTCCTTGCACGACTCTTAATTGAGCTGCAAAACTTTCTAAATAAACATCATAGTAGCTCAAATGCTTGTAAATGTTACCTATATCATAAATTTAGGCTGTTAAAAGTAGACTTTTAAAAATATTTGTAATGAATCATAAAATGGAATGCTGGATCTTACATATCATATTTTACACATCACTTATCTTTACACATATTCCTAAGCTATCATTATTTTCATGTGATGCGTCTTCCTAGGCTTTAATTATTCTTAGCCTGTTTCTAGGCTGTTCGACAAAGGCGGCGAATAAACAGGTAATTAGCATTTCGAAACGCACCACTCTGCTGGCGCAGATCGATTAGGAAGCGTTATTCTGTGGGTTAAACAAAACATTATTTAACGAATTCGATATGTTTCCCTCTGGCTTAAGAGATGTTGTTTCGAATGGACCTGTACAATTTTAGATCGTTTTTGTTTTTAATAAAAGCTATAAACAGGGCCCAACAGCCAAAATCACATCCCACCAGTTTCCGAGCGGTTAACACCGCTGGCTACTAGTAGCTGTACCCTTGTTCGATCTCAGATGGACAGGTGGGATGCACGGCTTGTTTTCGGGGTTTACCGATGTGTAATGTCATGTGCGACCCAGTTTCCATCAAGAAACCCTCCACGAAAGCATCCCTTCTCTTAGGCAGGTAGTTATCTTGTGTTTTGCCACTTTCAGGTAACTTCACTTTACAAAATGAGCTTCCAGGGCGAACCTTACGCAGACCCCTTCTAATTTTTTCAGTGTCGTAAATGACCAGATTTGAAACATACAAAAAAAATTGACATATTTTGAAGAAAGGAAATTTTCGAGCCCCCTGAAAGTGGTGGCCAAGGTCAAGTGCCTCGTTTGACCTTGTGGAAATCAGGCTTTGTCTAAAAATAAGTTTGTGTCCTAATCCACTCATAATCTAGATCAGGAATCTAAGTATGTTGGATGAGCTTTGCTGTTATTTTCTTTCTCAAAAATTTTTTTCTTTTCTAACACAGAAAATATCTGGATACCCTTACTTAAATCTGTGGTTATCATTTGCACCAGATCATTACCATACATTTCTTTAGTTGAAAAAATAATTAGCAAGAAAACCCTCTAAACAGTTTAAAGTCTAGAATAAAAGTAAATATTTGTTACTTAAAAAGAGCTAAAGGTGTTCGTACAAGAGAAATTGTTTAGGCTTAGAATACATCAACACACGGAATCACAATTTAGGAAAGAGAAAATTAAGTGAGTTCTACTAAGAAAACCCATTAATGGAGAGAAATACAGACTGAAGAACTCATCACTCCACTAATACATAAGAAACTCCAGTGTTTCATTAGCGTGTTAAAATCTGTAATTGTGAGCAGTAGATGGGTGGAATAAGGAACATTATTGTTGTGCCTCAAACGTCATTTAAGTGTGCATTAAGGATTATTTTTAATTTTAAATGAAATTGTTCGGATTTATTTATCTGTATGTTACTAAGATTTTCACGGTTTAAGATAGAAAAGCTGGACAAGCTGGAGTGTCCCCCCCCTTAAATATTTAAACAGAAAAAGGAAGAATACGGGGATGTATGATTAGGAATCGCAGTGCGAAAGGAGTAATATAAAGTTATCTCTTCGCTCGGCTTTTGTTTCAGAGAGAAATTTCAAGAGCCACAGAGGTTTTTCATTACTGGGTGTGTGAAAGGATAATTGGCGTCTTTGCTTCGCTTTCGCTTTGTTGAAATCGCAGTTTTAATAGATAGATTCTGTATGCTTTCCCCTTCCTATAATAAAAGATTATTTTTTCTTCTGCGCCGAGTTTTCTTTTTGGGCTGCAACTTAAGGAAGGATTGGTTTTTCTCCCTTTCCGTAAAATTCCCTATTTTCGGAAGATAATAAGTATTGACTTATTGATAGGGATCAAGATGACAGGCTTTGTTGACAGCAGAATCTTTCCAGTTGGTATAAGGGAAAAAGAAATAAAGAAAATTCATCCAGTTTTGGCCAGAGCGTTATTTTAATCTTATCCTCCAACCTATAATATATTGGGGGCTGGAGGATCCAGATTTCCTTGGAACTTGTGCGAGGGCTGAAATGAGACTTTGCTGAAATTTCAAGTGAATAAAAACAGTAAAGAAGCCAGCTTAGCAGCTAGTTTACCACGCACCCAGCTTGCCAATGCGATTAGATTGTCCTGGATTCCGTGACTCTTCACGTTTCGCGGACTGGCTAAGATTTTTTAAGTTTGCCTCGCTAGTGGGCCTTTGAACTCATATCCAACTGAAAGAAGTGGCTATAAATGCGAAACTTTGCTGGATGCAGCCCCAAGCCATTGAGGGTAATTTTTACGCCTGTAGTATTTAGCCCTAACACACGGAAATACATTATAGAAAGCTAGCAGTTTAAATAATGTCGTTTCTGAGATATCTCCATTATCGCCGCCTTTGAAGAATTCGTTATAATTTGACACCGAATCGTTTGTATAATTAAATCAGGTAAAGTTATGGTATGTTCGATTGAAGCTCCGGAAGTTAAGGTCTGCGTGATCCATTTGTAGTCTAAGTCAGAGAGCGTGTCTATCGAAGAGGAGATCCTGCATAAAACAGATCGGTACAGACTTTTTCCTGAAATAAGCAAAAGGCTTTCAAGACATTTGTAATATTAATAGAGATTATTCTTTATATTCCAGGAAGTAATATGATTGACATGTGGTCGAAGGAGAATTGTGGGTTTAACTTTAAGATCATAAAAGGATAAAATTTGTCATGAAATTTGACAACTTTACGGTAATTAACTGAAAGACCGAAATTTGCTATATGAAATAACTTCAGCAGAGAAATATGCATCATACGAACTCGTCGAAATGCAATCCACATCTAGGGTGTATACTGTTTCTGAAGACTTAACATTTATATATCCTAAAAAAAATTTATCATCTTCCTTTCTCGTTTGTAAGGCATCTTCTTCTTCATTGCGTACCTTCGTGCTGTAATTGACAGTATGTCTGAGTAGCAGTCGGAAGGTCCGTGGTGAGAATCCCGGTGAAGAAAGTGCTGATATTTCGTGCTTCCAACTTTTTATTCTAAATATTCCATTTTGGTCTAAAGGAAGTTAGGTTCCATGTTTCTGCGCAATAGTTTTAAACTAAAATTATACTTATAATCCATTTCCGTTTTTGAAAGCTGTAAATCATTGCTTGAGAATTTTTTTTTTTCTAACTCAATTAAAATATCATTTACTGCTATTCTTTTGTTTCGCTTTTGAAACTAACATAATTAGCATAGAATTTACGCTATTAAGCGACATGTTTTCTACGCTAATTTTAACCAGTTTTATCTCCTAAAATAAAAATGTAATTGTGATTGCAACGGCATTTCTTCGACTAAAATAATATCCTTGGAAACGTTTTTAAAACGAAAGTCCGAGAAAATGTTTTCATGATATTTTTTTTTTTTTTTAATTGCAGATATTATTCGTAATCGAACAAGCTAATTCCTCAGTTATCCTATCATTCATGTTATTGATAGGCGGTAACAAATTCGATTATTCATGATTCTGAAGCAAAAGTATATATTTATAGTTTCTTATTAAAAAGGGCGCAAAGTGGTTATTAAAAAAAAAATGACGACGCGGTCCGAAAATGGCGAAAAAAATGCATATGGTCAACCTATTTGAGGGAGATTTAACTAATCCGTTTGAAATGTCTAACCAACTTCCTAACCTTTCACAATCATTTATAGTTTAAACTAATGTACCCCAACCTTTTTTTCTATTATGGAAACCTTGTTCAAGCTCTGGGGAACCTCAGAAACCATACAATAATATTTTCATTAATGATCATTAATGGAAACAAAATATGACTATCATTTTAGTCGTTTATCAAAACAAATGCCGTTACATGAAATTGGTATAATTCTAAATATAACTAGGTATAGATAAATAATAAATTTCTTTGTAACAGATATTAATGTGGATTATGCGCCTATTTTGGGGGAACATAACTATTGAATTCGGGATGATTTTCGATGTACATATGCGGATTTATCTTCTCTCGAAAGGAAACGATTTCTGTCCTTACTCTTAATATTTGTTAAATAAGAAAAAAGCTTGCTCACATATGTGCGATCTTGAAAAACTACAGCAATATATTAATTGCTTTCCTATTAATTGTCGAATCTTCACTTTCTATGGAAATCCAGAATTTCCGTAGAAAATGAATTATTTGAACTAATTATTATTTAATTTAAATTAAAACATGCTATTAAATTTCAGTTTCAATGAACCATTTGATTTTAAGTCACAAAGTTCTTCTTTTAAATTTATGTTCTGAGAATGAATGGAAGTGTCAAACAATGAATTTCTCACCCAATCGCTTATAGTTCATTATCAAGAGATTTTGACATCAGTACTTCTCTGTGAACAGAACAGTGCGTCGAAACAACATTGGCATTTTTTTTTTTTTTTTTCTTTTACAAGAATAACAAGCTTTTTGTGTAGCAAACTATGGAAGCAGAATTATCCGAACAAATGGCAACATAATTCTACCAAGAAAGATAATTTTTTCAAAATATGCAGATAAAATATTAGATGTGTCGATTCCTTTGCTTGTCTCAATTAATTTTTATAGCAGACGTTTTTTTTTAATTTCTCCCTTTTTAAAAAATCTTACAAATGCTAAAACATAACATTTGTTGTTTAAATCAATTGATTCGTCCACTTGAATTGAAAAATCGTTATTTTTTAGTCTATCACACAAAACCTCTTCAGGAATATTTTCAGTTTTTCCTTACTGCATCTTCTCCCAACATTGTGCCCACTTTAATTTTACACGCTGTCATTTTCACATTTTCATGCACTCTACCATTATCAGATCGACTGCGTGACTTCATTTTTTCTGCTGCCAAATAACTTGCTTCCTGAGTCTTTTCACTAACTATGAATGTATTTATAAAAGCTGTGTTCCGGTGGGTTTTTTTTTTTTTAATTTTAGCAGAGTTTTAAAATAATCAACAGTTCTCTTTTCATATTAGTATGATTTGCCGCAAAATGTCTGTTAAATTTTGCTTAAGCCATTACTGCATTCAAAACTTTTTTTAACATAAACGAGACACAGTGGAAGAGAAAATTGTGGATTACTTGTCCATGCAAAGCCCACGGATAAATAACTTTCATCGTAAAGAAAAACCTTTTTGCACCTCCTTCTTTATTTTTTTCTTTCTTTCTTATTTTTTTTTTCTTTCTTTCGTAAAGAAAAACCTTTTTTCCATTTTTTGAAATCTTGTATAAAATTCCAAATTTTAATAACTAATCTCCTCAGAATTATCTGGATTGTTTGTCTTCTTCAAATCTTATCAGAATTATCTAGACTGTCAAGTACTGCCACATTTTAACCGTTAAAATCAATAGAAGTGTAAGGTTCATTTTAATTTTCTAACCCGTTATTTTATGTTAAATGACTTTCTTATCAAATCTCATTTCCTTTCCCTGCTAGAAGACAAAATTCCAGCACGCGCGATATTCAAATAAGGTAGAAAGAAGGAAGTATTTAAAGGAAGGCTTTGGGGGGTGAAATTAGAGTGTGTTCTGCTTGCTTGAAAGCCACGTTCCTAACTTTGATTCTCTATACACGGCGGTACAGAATCTATACACGGCGGTACAGAAAAACTAAAAAAAATTAGAAACAAAACTGAATAAGATCCTAATAATATAGTAAAAATCATAGTAAAATAAAAAATATGCACTAGCAGTGTTTTTCCAACCACATGATCCTAAACTTCATACACAGTCACACTAGCAGTGCCGCCCTAACCACAGGGCTAAATGGGCTATAGCCCCAGGGCGCAAGCCTTTTGAGGCGGCAATTTTTTATTTGCGATATAGTAAAAATTTATTTTTCATTTTATTAGTTTTTACTTATTTTTAAATTAAAACACTTCTTAAAATATTAAACTGATTTTTATTTCTTCCAAATGTGCTGAAAAACGGTAGATAGAGAAGGGCAACCCGAAATAGGAGTAACACCCTACCGATCGTACTTTTGTTTCAGTCGCATTTGAACTGTCGGAGCTGTACTGGAGTTAATATAAGACCACCTACGTATACTCACCGCGTCGCCAGGGCATATTCATTTATCTAAACGTAAATTGTATTATTTTAACAATCCTGATAAAAGATAGTGTTGCGTGCGTACGGGTTCGTTATGAAATGAATGCACAAGTCCGATGAAAAATGACAAAAATTTATTATTATCACAACAAAAATGCTTAAATTTTCTCAAATTATCATGCAGTATTACAATATCTCACAGTAGTTATCTTTTTTTAACTACTCAAATATCCAATAGAACGTAATTCAAAGCAGCTAAAGAACGCTAATCCGCGAATTCGCTACAATCAACAAGAGCAGTTTTCTAAACAACAACAAACTAAGCAAGCAACTAACTACAAACTGAGATGTTTTCCTCCTTTTATAAGATTTTAAAATCACGCGCTAGAATTTTCCAGTACTTTCTCGAAATCAAAAAGAGATATTTATTTATTTAATGCACGCGCTCTTGTATTTTCAATTTTCCGGCTTAGCTTTCTTTTAATATTCGTCACGCGCTGCATTGCGCGAGAAATAAAACCATTTAATTTATAATTGAACTAACATTAGCTTTTTAAATACCAAATTCGTAACAATAGGAACATAAAGGGGTCACTGATGCGTACCTTAATATAGATTGCACGACAAAAGTAAAATTGATATAATTTTAGTATTTGTCGACTGAATAAGGTGAATTAAAAGTTGAAAATTAAGTGGAAATTATTAAATTATATTATTATCTTCCTAAGTTCTTTTCCTTTTACATACACTAGTGGACAAAAAAAAAACGCATAATAAAAAAAATGACATTTAGCAAGATAATATTTATTAATTTTAAAAGGTTAAAAAATAAATTGGTTTTTTTTCTCATTTTATATTTAAAAATATATTTACTTTAAGGTATAAAGAAATTAGGTAGTATATTGAACGGTTTATAAAAATCAAAGTGGACAAAAAAAAAAAAAAAAAAAAAAAAAAATGCATATTGAAAAAAATTGCCTTTTCCCGCCAAAAAACAAAAAAATTCTATGATTCAGTGCATCCATGTCAAAGCAATTATCAATTGAATTATCATCTAAAGTGGTCTACAAATCACAGAGCAGGTATGCTACAAAAATATTTTATAGACGTTTACAAAACGGAAAACAACAAAAAAGAAACTGGCTTTTATACTCAAATACTTCAGGAAAAGTATATTGCATCCCTTGCAAACTGTTTGGTAGTGCCAATAATCCATTTAGTGCAGGTTTTAACGATTGGAAACACAGTGAAAAAATTTCGGACCATGAAAATTCAGCCCTTCATAAAGAAAACACCCGTATAATTGTGAACAGATCTACAGAAAAATGGGAATATTTCAAAAATTATTCTATTATATCAATGGAAAAAAATACGAATTACTGGAAAAATATTTTAGAACGTATCATCGAAGTCATAAAATTTTTAAGTTCAAGGGGTTTGGCTTTTAGGGGAGAAAATCATACTATTGGTGATAAACATAATGGGAATTATTTAGGGTGCTTAGAACTTTTAGCAAAATTTGACCCTATTTTGCAACAACATATATTTAATTTTGCAAATAAAGGTACTGGGAATATTTCTTATTTATCTGCAAATATTTGTGATGAGTTTCTAAAAATATTGGGCAGAAATGTTAGATGTTTTATTATCACGGAACTAAAAGAGGCAAAATATTACTCTATTATAGTAGATTCGACGCCCGATATTTCCCATATGGATCAATTAACCATTGTCGTAAGATATGTCAATAAAAATGGAACACCCGTTGAAAGGTTTTTAAAATTTTTGGAGAATACTGGCCATAAGAGCTCAGGAATGCAAGACTGTATTTTAAAGCTATTATCTGATTTAGATATTAGTTTGGAAGATTGTAGAGGACAATCTTATGATAATGCCCCTAATATGTCGGGTATATATAACGGCCTCCAAGCACGCATTAAATCTAGAAATAATCTTGCCATTTACGTGCCTTGTGCGGCACATTCTTTAAATTTAATTGGACAATCGGCAGCTGAATGCTGCATACAAGCAACTAAATTGTTTTTGTTTCTACAAAACTTATACAATTTCTTTGCCGCATCAACATCAAGATGGGAAATTTTAAAAAATACGCTAACAGCAAAAAATAAAGTTCCCAAAAAATTAAGCGACACTCGTTGGTCAGCAAGAGCTGATTCAGTGAAAGTAGTGGTTTCGGGCTATGAAAATTTTAAAAATGCTTTAACTAAACTTTACGAAGATAATTTTCAAAATAAAAAAAAAAAATAAATAAATAAAAAAATTTTCAAAAGCCTGCAACAAAAGTTGAAGCCCAGGGGTTGTTAAATGAGTTCAACTCATTGGAAACTGCTATTATGATAACATTTTGGAGTGAAATATTGGAAACCATCGATAAAACTAATATATCGCTTCAAAAAGTTGATATTACAATTGAATGCATTGTTTCATTATATGCTTCTTTAGAAAAATTTGTACAATCGAAACGAAATATAGATTCGTTTAACCTTTACAAATCAGAAGGTATAAAATTATCTGGCTGTTATGAATACAAACGGTTACGGAAAAGAAAAAGACAGTTCGACGAAAATACGTCGGAAGAAGTGCAACTTGATGCAAATGACGAATTCCGCATAAAAACATATTATGCTATTATTGATAAAATTCTAGCAGAAGTACAAGAGAGAAAATGTGCATATATTGACATTTATTCAACATTTGGGTTTCTAGTTAATTTAAAAAATATAAATGAAGACATAATTAGAAATAATGCAGCAAAGTTGTGCGAAATATATCAGAATGATTTAGAAAACAACTTCATTGAAGAATGCCTACATTTTAAACATGTGAATTTATTTGGAAAATACCGAAAATATATCTATCGCAGAACTAAGTTTAAAGACAATAATCGAGTTAAAAATTGAATTTACATTTCCAAACGTAACCACAGCACTGCGCATATTTTTAAGTATCGCCACAACAAACTGCAGTGGCGAAAGATCATTTTCAGCAATCAAAAGAATAAAAAATTACTTACGATCTTCTTTGGCACAGAGTAAACTCAATGATTTAAGTATTTTGTCTATTGAAAGAGATTTATTTGAAAATTTAATACTAGTGATATTATTGATCAGTTTGCCAAAGAAAAAGCTAGGAAAGTAAATATATAAGTTACATTTGTTTAGATTAAGGTGTGTTTTTGTTCTTAAATGGTTTTTTATTTAATTAAATTTTATTTTTGTTTATGTTATGCACTGATGGAGAATCGTATAATAGTTCCGATCAAGTTCTAAAGATTAGACTAAAAACTGATCGGAACTGTCATTATTGAGATAATCCCCTCAAATCTGGGTAAACATTTATACCCATCTTTTAAATAAGTGACTTTAAAGAAAAGTTACAATAAAGATAACAGTTTATTATAAAAGTAATAAATAGTTTTTTTCTAGTTCTGACACTTTTGTTTTGTATAATTTTTCCGACTCCCATTTGCCATTCTGTGTATTTTCTTAGGAAGAAGGGCGCATTATTTTTAGTAGCCCATGGGCGCCGAATTCCTTAAGACGGCCCTGCACACTAGATTCTACTACATGACACTTGAAAAACTGTCCTTGTCCGTTTGGCTATGTTCTGTTTGACTCGTGTTGTATGCATAGCTGTGCAATGCCAATGTACAATTTAACGAAAATTGCTAAAGATTAAACCAATCTCCTCCCAGTTAAAAAAAAAAAAATGTTCTCGCTCTTTTTTTTTAATTGTATTGGTAACGCAAGTAACAAAGACGTTCATACATTTGTTGACAGCGTCTGGCGAGTCTAACGGAGCATTCCCGAACAGCCAAAGGGAGCTTTTCAATGATCAACGGTTCGAGTCTTATAATAAACTTCCATCGTCGGATCTCAGATATCAACCAGATTCTTGACTCTTCTCACAGTCACATCAGCTTTTTCCCTATTTAAGTTACCCAAGTACGACACGGAATCAAGAAAAAAACTTTTTTCTCTTTTATCACGTATTATTTCCCTATTCCTTGCGGAACCCTTCAGAATGTTTCGCAAAACTCTAGGGTTCCGGGAACCCTGTTTGAGAAACTCTGGTTTAAACAAATATTACTGCCAAAACAGAATACTTTAGAATGCATGATTCTGAGGCAGTGTGGAGACAATGACTGTGCATAGCAGATAAAACTACTTTCGATAGTCATTTTTTGCGTAGTAAGACAAAATATGTCAAAATCACGGCATGTGACATCGAGAACCTGTTAGTTTTCATATGTTCGATGGAAACCGGCAAGTGTACTTTTGCTATGCTGAAAGTGCGATTGAAAAGTTCTAATTGATGGCGTATATGCATTTAGTTGAAAAACACTATATAAGTTATTTAGGAAGAACCAATTAACCAATTAACTTTGACGACTGATTAAGTGTTTAATTATAGATTAAATCACAATCGTTTTAGTGTTTAAATACTTATTTTAGAATTACATTGCATTGCAAACTCCTCCTCTCCGGTTTTGAATACATCATATACCGAATTTATGGAAAGCATAAATAATTTTGTCTTAATCTCAGAAATATTCGAAGGAAATAAAAGAACTAATTAAAGACAAGTGGATTAAATCTGCTTTACGATTTTCAGATTTTAAAGAAATTGAATCCTATACCCCTAAGAAGAGTATTTGCTTAAAAAGGAAGAGCGACGCAAACAGCGAGATCTCTATCTTATGAACTATGAAAGTGAACTAAAGTAACTAAAGAACTGAATGCTTTATTTACAACAAAAGCAGCCACGCCCTATTTTGAAATTGCGTCTACGTCAAAACGTCCAGTGAAATGGTTACGTGACGGTGGCCACAGTGCTGCTATTTACTCCTTCAGTTTTCTCGTCTGGTCGGGCGAGGTGTGCTATGAACGAAGTGATACAGTTGATTGCTTTTTCAGGGAAAGTGGACGACCTCCGAAAGTGTGTAACTGTACCAGAGCTTTTAATTGTTTTGTTTTTCTTTTCGTTTTGTACGATTTCTTCTTATGGATATTTTTAAATTTGTGATTATTTTTTCTCCATCTCCATGATATATGCATTTTCCAAAAGGTATGCTGGTCTTGCCACAATTTCAATAAATACTTATTTTGACTGAGATTCAGTCGGTAAAATATACGTCAGTTCTTACGGAATTTTTTTAATATTCAATAATTTTTTAGAAAATAGTTTTAAATATTATGAGTCAATGTTTTATTTTATGTGTCAGCATTTTATTTAGTATAAAAGTGTATGCAATGTTTAAATGACTTTTTTAATGGTTATTTTTAATGCGGGAAGTAGAACTGACGCGATTTTTAAATTTGGAACAATATTATAAATTGATTAAAAGTGTGCTCAGTATGATTTGTACTTTAATCCTGAAGTTCATTTCATTTTTGATGTCTCTTTAAATTTGTATTCGAAATTATTATGTGTGTGTTAGATATACGGTTGAAACTTTGGTTGATCTTTACAATATGGTAACTGGTAGTTTGGCGACATTTTGGAGGCGATAAAGGTTACTACCTGGGACTTTGATAATAATAGTTTTCAGTTAAGAAATTTGCCAAATTCTTATTTATATCAGTATATGATTAACTGAAATAATTTTCCACTAAATGTTATGAAAATACAATTTTAAATATAACTGATCTTAGGTTATATCTGTTTATGTGAGTTTTGAAAGTAATAAGAGCTGGTTTAATTATTAAGCAGTGTAAGCAAGTGCTTAGATTATCAAGGAAATGAGGCAATGCAAAAGGGTCCTTAGAGTCTCAGAAAAGGGGACATCACAAAAATTTCGCATTGCCTGTTTTACTGTGGAATGTATAGAGCAGCTAAACCAAGATGAAGAGAGAAGGTCTTATTTTTAATCTGGTCCTGAAAGAAATTTTCTTGATTTTACTTTGGGTGAAGTGCAGAATCGCCCACTTATTTGACGTGTTATGTTTAGTGCTTTTTACAAGAGTAAGATGAATTGGATTTTTGTCAATTTCCTCGAATTCATTCTGAGCTAATGACTACTCTAAACTGATACTTTCTCCAGTCCCCCTTAGTTCTTCCCCAGACACTGATAAATCTCCAGCACCTCCCGAATTATTGAAAGGTACATGAGGGCCAGACACAGTTACAGCTGCATGTATAGATTAACCGCAGCTTATTCAACCACAGTTCCCACCATAGCTATACAGGGGCTGGTCCAAAATTGTTGAACTTGGTGACAAAAACCAGTTGTCTAAACCATCGCAAGCCTGGCATCATCCACACAATGCTAAGTAGTTCCCCCTGCACTTCTACCCTTCCAGCAAAGCATTGCCTCTCCAGGCTTTCATGTCACATTATACAATAAAAAAATACAAAAATTTCACACACACCTCCAATGTATGCAAAAAATTCACAAGAATATGTATAGTTTTGAAGAGTATTTTTTAAATTTTAAATTTGGGTGTATAGCTGGGAATATTGAAAATAAGTGAAGGGGATGTCATTTGTATGATCCCAATAATCAAACAACAACAAAAAAAAAAAAAAAAAAAAAGAAAAAAGAAAAAAAAAAAAAACTGCTTGTTGACAAAAATGTTTTGCATTTTTGAATTGTGGATAGAACGTCATACAGTTGGTGTGATTCTAGCATGTCAAACTTATTATCTCGAGTGTACCAGTCATCAGTGTAGAATGGTGTGGGCCACAATGGGAAAAAAATGCCATTCTCATACTTAATGAGATATTTAAAAAGTGACCAAATACATAAAATTCTTACATAATACTCTAATTAAAAAAAAAATTGAAGGAATATAAGGAAATCTGGTTTGTAGATGAATACCTATTGTTTCTTTCTTGAATTCATTTCATCTTTCTTCGCCGACTGATGGTGGCTAAGTGAAATATCTCATTCTACCATCTTGATTCTTCATATTTTCCTTTTGTTGTTCCAGACATTCTTTTATCTGATACAGAGTAAAAGCGCACTGTCACTCTCTTTTCATTCGACACAAGCAAGCTGGCATCTTTTTTCTGCAGCCAGCTTTCAGAAGTCTGAAAACATGATGCTGCATTAGCTGCTTTTAGAACAGAAGCCAGATGAATGTCTATTAACCTGGATCTCACTGTGGACTTGTTTCCTTTAAAGCTGAGAAAAAGTGTTCACACTGGTTCTAAATATGTAAGAAATTTCCCTTTCCTTATTGTATGTCTTAATGGTGTAACTGGAAAGCACTTCTGGGGAACATTTGGAAGGTTAAAAGTTCTGGTGAAGATTGTGCTAATTTTTCATATATACTGCTTCAAAATAAACCTGTTCTACAAATATTCATAACCTGGTACATTTTCATTGTTGATTGAGAAATTACTTTTGTAAGGAGACCTTTTTAAGAGTTCCTTTTAAAGCACCTAAGGTTCTATATATGCCTCAATATTTGATAGAATTCCAATTTTCATTAATTTATTATAACTTTGCAATTTTTCGTTATTTTCTTGGACTGAAATGAAAATCACAAAAAAATTAGTTAACAGCATATGAAACCTGTGAGTTTCACAGGTTTGGTGTAGTTACTTATCATTGTCTATGATTGATCTTAGAAACTGAACTATTTTATGCAGATGTATAAATGATGAAATTTTGAGTTAACATATTGTAGATAATAGGAGAGTTGTTCTGGTAATGGTAGGAGTATGTCTCTTAGGTCTTACGTGGAAAAAAAAATCTTGCCTTCCTGATTTTGAAAAACTGAGTATCAAAAGGGAACTTCTGAGTAGTGATGGCTGTTAAGGGGTAGATTAACTGTTAAACAATATAAAGCATCAAGACAGAAGAAGACATAGATATTTTTGGCTTCACAGGTTGTAAAAAAAGTCTTTTATTTTGAGGTCAGCAAAGTTTAAACAGTGGGAAAATACAGAGTGCTGCAGAAAGAATTCAAGTGCTGATTCCTGAACTGTAATATCAAGGAAAGCCAAAGCAGTGGTTGCCTTACTGACAATATGTGGCTTTATAGTTATCACACTGTGCATGCAGATACTTGGTGCAGTGTATCATATTCAGTTCTCTGATTTAGATATGTGATGTAGACAATCCATCTATTGTCTCATATATTGGTGAGTGAAGACATTGTGATTCTGCTTTTTATTTTCGTGCCCTTCTTTGACTCATCTATTGCAGATTCTTATAACTTTCATTGAGTCTTGGTCAAAGTAAACAAGAGTTTGGTGTAATAATCTACAGTCTGAGTAAGCTATGATTATCCCAAGATCAAATTCTTAAATGTGCTGTGATGAGTTCCTTCTTTTTATGTGAAGCATAACATGACCTCCAGCACAAAAATTGTGAGGAAAAGGGATTGCCAAGTAAAAAATCAGCATTTCAATCTGCCTTATGATTCTGCTTCAAAGTGTCATTACTGTAACCAATAATTATGCAGACCACGAAGTGCTAATTATTCTCATATTCAAACATGCTCTACTTTCCATACAAATTTGAAGTTCATTATGCACTTCTTTCATGAGATAGTAATCTTAATAGCCAGCAGTATATTTTTTTTCTGATAACAGTAATATGTCAAGTATTTTGTCAGAAATTACTGTATCTGGATATGTTGAAGTACAGGGTGTCTGTAATTACAGAACTGTATTTCAAAGCTACCTACAAGCAAAACCAGTGTTAAAAAAACTGCGAAATTTTGCAGAAAACTTAAGGAATGAGAATGTCTAGAAAAGCGAAATAGTTATAAATAGCATAACCAGAGGCTGTTATACTTATAAATAATAATAATGCCCTCTAGTTATGCTGTTTGTAACTAAATAACTAAATAATAAAATTTACTTGTAGTAAAAATGTAAATCTTTGCTGATGTCATGCAGCAGCTGTTGTAAAACCTAGAAACATTCACAGAGACCTTGTTTTCAACGTGCTTGTTGCTCATAATGACGATACGTTTACGAGATTGCGTTGTTAGTAAAATTGTTTTACCTAAACTTTCGTAATGTGTGACCTTCCCAATCCCCAGACCACAATTAATGCGATTTTTGGCTTTGAGGGCATTTGAAACATCTTGTAAATTGTGACTGTCCAAGACATTACCTGATCTTAAAGCTAGCATTTCATGTCACATTCAATTGTGGAACATGCTCTCTTGCGATTTCAAATGGTAGCTGAAAATGATTGCCAACATGTGGAGCATGTTTTTTTGTGACAAAATTGGTAAAATTGTAAAACTATTATAAAGGTGTGGTTAAATGTACAATTTATTAATATAATGCCTTTTAGTGATGCTATTTGCAGCTATTTTTTTTTTTTTTTTTTTTTTTCCTTTTTTCCTGACATTCTCATGCATTCATTAAGTCTGCCACAAAATTTCACAATTTTCTGATCAGTCGTTTCACTTGTAGGCAGCGTTGAGATAGGGTTTTTTAATTATAGATAACCTGTATACCGGTAACAACTACTGTGATATATTAACCTTTCAGGAACTTCTGTGAGATTTTGGTGCTAAACTGTGCAGAATCAGACACTGTTAAAAGAAATTCTTACTTTTTTTCCACTGTGAGTTTCAAACCACCTAACAGAGCCTGAATTTCTCATGATAAAAATGTTTACATTTAGTTATTTGCCCATTTTATCTGAAATGCTTAAAAGTTTTAAATGAGAAAGCCCTAAGGAATCCTGATAAATTTGATGTGTGTAAAATAACAGATTTCAAAATCTAATCAGGATTCCAAGAAATTTTAGTTTTACTACGATAATAGGTTATTGAGAAACTACTTAGTAATATTCATCAGAATATTTTTTTTTTCAAATTGCCATTTTATTGCAAACAGGAAATTAATATTTCTATTAGAGCAGCTTATTAATTATATACTGAATGTATATAATATTTGACTTTTACAACTGCTAAAATAATCCTGTGAATTTCAAACATATGCTAATCTTTTTTTTTTTTTTTTTTTTTGCACATTGTTTCCATCCAGCTTACCAGCGAATCACCTTGTTTATGCTTTGCTTTTAGGTGCTTTTTATGCTTTGCCAATATGCCTGGACTGTCATTTAAATAAAGAATATATTTTTCACTACATTTAACTGATGAGTTTCTTCCCCTCCCAATATTCCAAAGCTGATAAAAGTTAGACATTAAACCATGACATTATTTTGTATATTTTAGATAACTGTGAAATTTAAATAAAAAGTTTTACATATTGATTTTAATGGAAATGTATAGTGTATCATAATAACTTTTATACCAGATAAAATTATCAGATATGATTATCAATTATAAATATTAAAGAACTTGAGGAAAATCATGTTGTCATAGCTAAAAATCATTTTTAATGATATCCTAAAAATGTTTCCAATATTTCTGGACAATTTATTGAATGCTTTTATGTAGTGCAAATCGTAAAGAACTTGACATTTTTGTTATAGATTTATTGTTTGGCTGCCCTTCATGTACTCTTTATTAACCATTGCTTTTATTTAAAAAAGTTTAATTTTATTAATTACTGTAAAAGAAATTTAGTTTTTGATAGTTTTAACATTTTAATGTGCTAAAGTGTCTTTCATAATTTCTTTGCAAGGCGTTTCTTGAGGATTAAATTTTATCTAGTATTTTGTTGTTGAAAGTTCATATGTTATCTCCAAGACATATCAGTCATTGATTGTGTTATTTACTTTAGTGTTTAAAGAATGTCAGTCATTGATTGTAGTGGAACAGATTAAAATTATTGCTGATATTAAATTTTTAAAAGATTTCGTTGATGAAAAGATTTGTCATAAAAGAATAATCTTACTTTTAAAAGTAAAACCACTATCAAGCTTTTCATTGCATTAAAATTAAACATTCTTTCTTTTCTTTTCTTTTTTTTTTTTAAATTTATGGTGCACTGACCTGTGTTAATTGATATTTGCATTCACTTTCTCATATAATATGCATTATTTATTTTAGCATTGTATTTTTTTCTTAATAATATAAATAAATAAAATAATTATGTAGCTTGTTTTTAAGTCTAATAGAACTTCACAAATTTGTAAGCTTTATCTATAGGAATTTAAAGTATAATTAATATGAGCTCCTGAATTTGAAATATTGTGTTTAATTCATTGCTGCTTTTAATAAGATAATTTCTTGCATTGTTAGACTAAATGTGAAAATCCTTAATACGATGAACGTACAAAAAAGGTCTAAGGTACTTTCAGAAACTTGAATATTTTTAACATTCTAAATGTTATTAAAAATTATTTACAGCTGTGTAACATTAATTTAATGCATGCTATTTGAAAAGCTGGGCATTAAATTTCATTGATTAAAGATGAAAAAATTTATTTAGTCTTGGAGTAAATATATATATCTAATGAAGCAAACTTAGCTGTAATGATTGATGGCTAGAGTGCTGATCCAAAGTAAACTTGGAAAGAAAGGCAGATTAAATATTAATTTTCATTTTGGTAAACATTTTGCAGCCACAAACAAATTGTCCCAGTACTTGATAAAAATGTTTTGTTGCTTTTTTAAGAACATTTACGTTTGAATAGCTTTGCAATAAAAAGAGAAGCATCAGGCAGAAGTGCAGAAAGCAAGTGTCTTGTGTTCACGATGAAATCTTAATTCAGGATGAGTGGTTTCTGTTTTCAATACATTTGATTGGATAATTAATATTGCTGTAAAATTATTATTGGCTGTATAGTTTTAGTTCCATTTATGCTACCAGCTTTATGTAAGAATCATATGACATGGATTAGCTTCAGAATGCCACAGTGCAGAAAAGGGTATTAGGTACTATTTTTAGGATAAAGGGGGGAATAGCCAAATTAAAATTAAAATTAACTGTTTCTAATGGAAATTATAATTTATATTTATACTTTTTTTTTTATCTTTCATATATATACTCATATATATTCATTTTTTAAAAGCATTCTACATTGATCCAGAATTGCCAAAATTAACATAAATCAACAAGAAACATTAAATTTTTTACCTCATTTTAATATTTTTTTTTTAATTCATAAAAGTCTGTAAATGTAAAATCTATGAAAATAAAAACAGAGATCTCATATACTGTTTTAATATTAAGTTATTATTATTTTACTTATATTGGTTTTGTATGTGTATCTAAATAGTTCAAATGGGAAGAGAAGCCAATGTAAAATTTAAAGCTATTCAAAATTACAACTTTTTGGGGGGGTGCATGAATTTTAAATGAAACTATCAATTTTCAGAATGATCAGAGCTACCAGAATTTTTTTTTTTTTATTTTTGAGGAAGAGGGACATGTATCTGATCACAACTGAAATCATTAGAGTTTTATTTAAAATTTATGCCAAAAATAGATTGCTATTTTGCCTAATTTTTAAAATCTAAACAGCTGTTAGTTGTTATTCATATAAAATAAAGTATGTCACATTCAATCTGTTACAGTCAAGTGGTAGTGAACTCTTTTATGTGCTTATGCCGTATAGTTAAAAATAATATTTATAGTATTGCTGAAGTGCAAATAGTGTATAGCAGGGAAAATAATTATGAAATTTTTCAGTAACTGCAGAATTTTATGGCTCATGGTTAGCATACAATTTCACAGATACGTGAACTCAAAAAATTATACCTATTTATTAATATAATTTATGCTGAGTAATTTGGTACTACTGTTTTTTATATTTTGTGACTATCAGTCACATGTGGTTATTTTATTGGCAGTGTTCTATATACCAGTAAAAATATACACGTGCTTATTAATTATTAATCAGGGCAAGACAGGATAGTAATATGTAAACTACAGTTAGTTAAATAAAAGTATGAAGAAATCCCATGTCTGGAGTGTATGATTATATATTTTTCAGTGCATCAGCTTGTTTGTTGTTTGACCATGATAATTTTTTTAAATTTTGATTAGCTGTGTTAAGTAGAAGTGCAACAAATTAATTCAAATGGAATAAAATTTAGAAAATTTATTTGCAAAACCTAACATTTTATATACTTATAGCTATGAATCAGTAAGCATGAAGCAATAATGCATTTAAAGTAATATCAGTAATTTTCGGTTATATAAAATATTACCTGTGTGTTATTAACATCTGAACAAAATGTCTTTATGCATCATTGTTATAGATCTGATAGTCATAAAACTTGTTTAATAATGGAATCACTTAAATTGTATTAAAAGGTCTTAATGCATTCTTCTCTGATAAAATTTCTTAAAGTAACAAATTATAAAAGCTTTTGCACTTATTTGGCAAGTGCTCGCTAACTTTCTTTGTACATTGCAAATAATCTAAAATTATATGCTTTTGTAAGTATTTTTACATTTTTACCTGAGTTTCCTTTTTTTTTCTTTTGATGGATTTTTTTTTCTTTGATTTGAAGTAAACAGTCTTATCATAATATAAAAACTTATTACCATCATCAACTTGTTATTACCCTGATTAAAGCATTATGAGCAAATTAATGTTATTAATTATTATTATAATTATTAAGCATTATGAGCAAAGTTTGTTGTTGCAACAAAACATCATGTGTAAAAGAAATCTTAAAGCTCTAAGAAAAAAATACAAAATATCAAGCCTTGAAAACCAATTTAATTCAAAGTTAAGTTATCAAAGTAATATACTTACATGCTAAAATTTTAAAAAATAGCTTAATAAAAAGTGCATTCTTTCAAATGTAATTGTTGTAGAAAAATGCAACAAATTATAAATATTGAAATGTGTTATTTATTGATAAGTATTTTAAATATAAGTTACAAATTTGTATCTTAAATATTTCTAATTTTTATAGAAAAATGGAATAAAATATAAATACTGAAATGTGTTATTTATAAGTTACAAATTTGTAAACTTTTCTATTTGAAAATTTATTGACCAATTATTTGTATTTATATAACTTAACCTTTTAAAATTTTTTTTAGATGTTTTAAATCATGCAGAAATGTTTTATATTGCAAATATCTTTTATATGTATTTTTATTCACTTGCTTTAGATTGACATACACATAACAGCCAAACATCTTATCTTAAGTTGAGGCTATATATAGAACTTCCTGGAAAGCCACACCAGCATAATACTCTTCAGGAAAAGGATTATGCTTTTGGACTAGGGAAGTCATTTTTTTCAAAATGAAGATCATTATTACCCTCCAGATTGAGGGTATGACATGTAATTCATGTGTTAATACGATAGAACAGAAAATACAAGGACTTGAAGGAGTGAAAAAAATTAAGGTAGTTGCTTTTAAAAATATTTGTTTCTTAGAATTATTACTTGCTTATGGACTTCCATTTTGATCATAAGTATTCTTAATTACATTGAATTGAAATGGCAAAAAAATTAATAAATTAAAGCAATAAAACTAAGAAATCAAATTTATTTCTATATCAATGAAAAAAATTAGTTAAAACCCATTTTAAAATAATATCTAATAAAGGCTTTAGGCTGATTCATATGTTTACAGTATCACGTAATTTATTTCCTTGGGGATAAATTTCAGGTAAGGAGATAATCCATGATTTATAGAAGGATTATAGTAATCCTTGACCTAGGAGCAGGTTTTCCCAGATACTTTGAAATTTTGCCATTATGCTTCGCTCCTTTTTCTTATAACACCATCTGTTGAATTTTGGTATAATGAACATGGGAAACATTTTTGATAAATATCATTATGTAAGCTTATTATTATTATTTTTTCAAAATAGGAAAGTTTTGTTTACAAAATATTTTACTTATATTAAATATTTCTGATGATTTTGGTTCTGCCTGAACATTTATGTGGTCATTTGTTTTGTACTCAAGGTATAGTCTGCAGTTTGTAAACAAATGTGAGAAAAGGCAGTATTTTTATTTTGTTGACACTGTCAGAAGTGTGTTTAATGTGCAACTACTTTTGTGCAAATTTTGTGTTACATTTTTCATTCATAAATAGTTTGTTATAAGAGAATATATGAAATTTGCAGTTTAAATAAATATTACATAAGTGCATAAATCTTGTAATGTTTAGCATTCTGCTGTGGAAAGAATCTTAATATCATTTAAAATACAACAGTTATGACTGTGTGTTGTTTTTAATGAACAAAATAGGAAGTTTTATTAATTTTTCTGCTATGCTCATTCATACTCTCAGACTGACCTCATTGTATTATTAAATTTGAATGAATTTTAAATAGAATGTTAATCCAATATTATATTCATCATAAATGTCTATTTTATAATTACTTTCAATATTTTTGTGTTGACCGAAAATAAAGTACCTTATAGGTCAGATTAAATTTATGTCAAGACATACACACAATTTTCTGTAGATGATAGTATTTGTAGCTGTAACATGAATGTATTATTATTATTACTTTTATTATCTTATTATTCATTACTTTGTATTTTAAAATGCAATTTCTGTTAATTTTTTATAGAATAAGATTTTAAATATTTTGTGAAGAAGCGTGAGAAACAGTTACTGTGCTAAATTCATCTATAATTGTTTTAAAATAAATTGTGGTGCATTGCATTATACATTGCAGAATAGAAGAAAGTTTCAAAACTGATGTTGACAGGACATGCTTTAATTTATAGTACAAGTATTTTTAATGTATTCTGAGCTTATTTTTAAATTAGTAAAAAAATTATTATTATTATTATTATTATTATTGTATATTAGAATCATGTGTTTGTAAATTAGAATCATGCATTTTACTTTAATTTAAAAATTCTTATCGATATCCTTTTTTTAAAGTTACCTTTGCTTTTGTTTAGGTTTCCTTAGGAAATAAATCTGCTGAAATAGAATATAATAGTGATGTTATTTCTGAAGCACAACTCGCTGAAAAAATAGAAGAGATGGGTTTTGAAGTTGACATTCCTAATATTTCTAAGTTAGAAAGAACTGCAGTTTCAGTGAAAGGAATGACGTGTAATACTTGTGTTCGTAAAATTGAATCAAATATTCTTATTTATCCTGCCGTTAAAAGTATTAAGGTATCATTTGAGGAGAGGTTAGCTAGAATTATATATGACTCAACCCAAATGAACATTGATGAATTGTGTAAAAAAATTAGTGACTTAGGATATGCATCAGAACCATTTCCATTAAACTTGTTAAATGAATCTTTTGTTAAAATTAATGTGGAAGGAATGACTTGCCATTCTTGTGTAAACAACATTGAAGATTTTGTTGGTAAAAAAGCTGGTGTACATAACATTACAGTATCTCTTTCAGAAAAAATTGCTTCTATATGTTATGATCCTAATATCATCAAGTCCAATGAGCTTAGAGATATTATAGATGATATGGGTTTTGATGCAACTGTGCTTGAAGTTTCAGATCTGAAGGATAAACCAAAATTTGTGGTTCTTGAAGTTCAATCTTTAAGTTCAACTGCATGGTCATCTGAAGATGAAAACCAGTTGTTTCATACTAAAGGTGTCATCAGTATTAAAGAAGTGTTTCAACATGGGTATATTGTCTATTATTTGCCTACTGTGATCTCTGCAAATGATATAATCAGTGCTATTCAATCAATGGGATTTATTTGTTATGAAAAAGATATTGATTCCATAAAAAATACTAGTATAGTTGAATCAGTGAAAGAATCACCAAAAATAATGCAGAATGGCATTTTTGAAGTAGGTAAGTTAGATGGAAATTTTAATTTTATAATTTTATTCATTAAAAGTTTTTGGCTAAACTTCTGTTTGTGGTCCATTTTGCATTCATAATAATAGTTTTAAGTTAATAAGAATTATGTATCTGCATAGTGTATTTTAATATTATAAAATTTAAAAACAGGATTGGATTAAAGATCCTATAACATTTAAAATTATTTATAAATGTAAATGTTGTGTAACTGAAACTTGGGGTATTGTGATATTTTAGTGGCAGAATTTTAATGCTACTATGAACTGTTACTATTATGCATTTTTTTAATAATCTATTTATAATTTATTTAAAATATTGTTCTGTATTGTAAAAAATGTTGAAATATTTCATTTTAAAAATAAGAATTAAAATTGCATAATACAGAATATAAAGGTTAGATTACGTTATTTAAATATGGCAAAGCCACGAGGACTATCTGCCTAAGAGGAGGGATGCCTCCGTGGAGGATGTTTTGAGGGAAACTGTCTTGTATTCATGTTATACGGGGAAAAACTATGAAAACCAACCATGTAGCCAGCCCATTTGCCTGGATCAAACTACCAGTATTCAGCAGTCGTAACTACTCGGCCACTGGTGGGGCCTATTGAATATAAAAAATGAGGGTGATCATATCATTATTTTACTTGCTTATTGTCTTGAATAAATAACCCTTGTAATAAGAAAAATTTTGATGTATATCCATAAATATTAAAATTTTTCCTAGGGAAACGACCTTCAAATATTGTTTCACATAACTGTTTTTGAAATTTAAATAAAGGACTAAAAGTGCAAAGGCCTAGCAATAATCCAGTTGTAACATGTTTACCAAAGGTAAGATTTATTCATGTGTTGTTTAAATGACACGGGAATGAAGCATTCTCATTGGCATAGCCAGAATTATCTCTGAGTGTGTCATTTTTTTCAATATGCCACAAAAATGCTTCAGAATCATATATATGTTTATAAACTGAAACATATTTATCTAGTTGTAATGAAAGTTTTCTACCAAAAAAAGTTTGGTACTCTTCTATTATCAGGACCAGATTTAGCGATGTATGTATGTGTTCATGTATGCATGTATATATGTAAGTACGAATGTATGTGTGTGTGTATATATATATATATATATATATATATATATATATGCACATACGTATATGTACATACATTCATATATTTTTTAATCCGGTCTGATAACAGAACAGTACCAAAAGTACTTGATAGAGTTAGAAAAAAAAAACAAGAAAGCAGTACCTTCAGTACAGGTAGTAATCACCACTCAAATCTATGACTTTCTGCCAGCGTTTTGGTAATTTTTCAAAGCTTTCGGCCCTGAAACTAATGTTTCAAAATATATATATCTCATGTTTTGCTGTTCTAATACTTTTTCTCTCAAAAAGGCTTCTCTATCGCTCTGCCTTTTTCTTTCTTTTTCTTTTCTTTTTTTCTTTTTTTTTTGAAAGTGGGGAATGTGTAAGATAAAAAATATGAAAGCAAACTTCTAAATTTAATTCACTATAACCTCTTTTATTTTCTATTTCATTTGGGATCTTCATCTATCAGTCCTAAAGATAGTATTTAAGTCTAAACTGCATCATTCAAATTAATCATGTGATCTTACATAATTCTTAATGCAGATGCCTCATGACCAATCACCAAATTGCGAAACGAAACTTTTCTTTTTGCGTGCTTCCATCTTGCATAATGACGCACTTCAGCTTTGCTCTCTACTCTGCTAAGATGTAATTTCACTGGCTTGCTTTCTATCTCAACAATATCAAAGATGTAAATCTTCTGTGGAAAGGCACAACTGGAGTGTGTCAAGTGATTGTGGCCACAAATATCAATTGGAAATAAAAATGGAATTAAACCTGCCTCGACTGCCAAGTACTTTAGATGCTATGCAATCAAAATTCTTCTTCAATATGGATCTAAGCATGCATTGACACTGCTCCGGCTTTTCCTTGTGCAATTAATATTTCATGTACCTACATTCATATATATTTTAATCCGGTCCGATAACAGAACAATGCCAAAAGTTCTTAATAGAGTTAGAAAAAAAAAAACATGAAAGCAGTACCTCAAGTGCAGTTAGTAATCACCACCCAAATCTCTGATTTTCTGCCAGCGTTTTGGTAGTTTTTCAAAGCTTTTGACCCTGAAACTTCATGGCCAAGAGTCCAAAAACAGATCAACCTTGTTTCAGACGACCTTCCAAAATCGGAAGATAGCACCAGCAAGATATAGCTGCAGGGTGTGAGAAAAGGTAGAAGTCCACAGGATGTCTGGACTATGTGGTGGGTGTGGCAAAAGATCCCATTCAAGTCTGTATAGTCCAGCAGGTGAATGCAGACACATGTTGTCCTGCATTATCTTGATGGAACATTACTTTTTATGTGCCGGAACTCAGTTCAACATTTTTCCTTGATAGCATCAACATGGACTAGCATCTCACTGTACCCCTTACTGTCAAGGGGTACAGTGAGATGTTACCTTTTCTCAGATAGTGTCGTCTTTATAATGGTTGTCCACTCTTTGCCAAAGTAGTAACTTTCATAAGGGTGCCCTGGATAAAAGTGCCCACAATGTAAACTGGAACTTGTATTTTCTGTGAATGAAAGGAACAAACTGAAATTTTACGTTGGTTTAAATTGATGCCTTTGATTAATATTTTCATCAGATGAAAGAGGTATCAGACCATAGTATGTTTATCAGACAAAAGAGAATTATATTTTATTTTAATAAAAATTTTTTTTATGTTTTCTTTTAGTTTCAGAGCTAAATTTAAAATAATCTTAATTACAGTAATATCACTCACTGACAGAGTTTGTAATAATAGGCAATGATACTGTTGTAATGATAGTCAGTGATTATTGCTATATTTCTGCTGGCTAGCATGGCTACCAACAGCTAAGTGTATAAAATTATTTTGTACTCATAGTTACGGAATACCAGTAGTTCAATTTCTGGGTTTGTATCCCTATAAACATGCTGGCTACCTGACCATGTTTATGGTTTTTATCACTTGTACTGTGAATACAAGTTGGTTTCACTGAAACGTTCTCTGTAAAGTGATTTGTCTTATTAAGCAGATAGGCCTAGTGTGTTCTGCTATAATAATGAACAATTCATTATCTTAACAACTGACCAGTAGCAATATCACCATGAATATTGCACCGGCTGTATGATACTCAGTTGCCACATAGGCTGATCATGTAACAAAGGACCATAGTATGTCTAGGGAAGAACACAGGAAGGATTCAATCTATTGGACCACATTTCCAATAGAAATATTATTTCGTATTAAAAAAAGTGATATTTTTCAATTTATATTTTTATTACTGTTGTAAATTACTTCTTAAAATTAAATATTATTTAAAGAATAAAAACTATTTAATCAGCATAAATAAAAGACTTCCAAAAATAAAATCATCTCGTGTAAAAAGTGCTTCCCTCTTAGTTATGCTACCAACTATTCTCATTCAGCAATTCATGAAATGTTCTCTTTTCTTATCAGATTGTATTGTCTATTCTATCTCTCCAAGCAATCTCTTCTCTATAAAATGCTAGATTTGAAATTCTGTTCAGTCTGAGATATTATATCTTCCTTTTTTTCCCTATTGCATTCCAATGTACAACTTTTTAACTGAGATTCTTGTATGTCATTTTCAAACACCTGCTTGCTAAGGAGGGACATGGTGACCAATGATAATATACTGATGTATTAATGTTGGGCAAGATCATACTTTTGGCCCTTGAGAGGTTTTATGTGTGGGGGGAGGGAATAGCATTTTTCAGTCTGGCCTAAATAATGAGTAAAGCCGCCAGTGTTGCCATGTGTACATGGCAATTTACTAGATTTAAAATAATCTAGAAATCTGGAAATATCCAGAATTGCTGAAGTTCTGATGATTTCTGAAATCAAACCGTCTACTACTTTTTGATTTTAGGGAAGGTAGTAGAAGCTTGTGGAGAAGCACTGGAGTACGGTCATTGCATGTTTTTGAGATTTGTGGCCAATAAATCTGGGTGCTAGTTTACATATATATTTTGAAATCAAATCTGATATCACAGAGCAGATAAATATTTTTCTGCTTTTTCATTTCTAAAAAAGTACATGGATAGCCAGCCATATGGATCAATTGACCTTTCGTAAATAATATTAAGATTTTTAGAACTTAAATGAGAAATGAATGTTATTTCTAATAAAGGAATTGTTAACAGTCCATCATTAAGAAAGAAATCTTAGAACTTTTATATGAAACGTAGATCTTTCTCTCATTCTCTTTTTTTGGAAGGGGGGTGTATAATAATATTTTTTTGCTTTGCTTTACTTTTTACTTAAATTGCATTATTTCTTTTTTGTTACTTCTGAGAGAAAAGAATGACTCATTTATAGTAATTGCTGCACATTGTTCTGATATGCAGTAATTATTACATTGTTCTTGTTTGAAGATATTGTTTCCCATTAAAGCTGCTACAAAATAAGTTTTTCTTTTAGGTCACTTCTTACAATAAAAGAAATCTTCATAACTTCCTATATTATTAGTTCATTTTTTTTAAACTTGTGGATTAATTATAAATTATTATGTTAGAATTTCCTTAATGTATGTATTGAAATTAAGACATTAAGGAAATTCCCATTTGACATTTTTGTTAAGTAAAATTATATTTGCATGTCAGTTCATAGGTATTTTTTTAGTAATTGCAATATTTATTATTTGTATTTCAAATCTATAAATCTTAGTTCATTTAAAGTTCCCCTATAATGTAGGCATACGAATAAGTATATTTTTTAAGCTGAGTAATTAAAAAAAAATGCTAATTAAATTTATCTGTTACATATTTCTTGCAGATATTTTATTAATTTGCTATTGATTTTATGTAAATTAGGTTTATAGAGAAATTTTTGTTTTTCATTTTTAATAAAAGGCTACTTTTTTAAAAATCTATGTGTAATGTGAAAAGGGGATCAGTTTTGTGTGTTGTAAAATATAGAGTCTAACATGGAATACTGACATATTGTGGTTAATAGTAATAGAAAACTTATTTCATTTAGCATTTAAAAGATGTTTTTGCATTTAAATTGATTTGACATGATAGAAATACATTATTGATATATAACGTTAAATGTGCTTTTGTTAGTGCATTTAAAAGTTTAATTTAATTTTAGACGTTCAGGATATATAGACTGAATTTGTTTTGGTTTTTTATTTTCACAGATGGGAAACCACTGAAAAAAAAAGCTGATGTTTACCTGGATATTGAGGAAGATTTAGAAAAGTGTTTCATACGGGTAACTGGGATGACTTGTGCATCATGTGTAGCTGCTATTGAACGAAATATTATGAAAATAGAAGGTTAAAATCAATTTATCACTTTTTCTCCTTGACCAAGGAAAAATATGAATTTTAAACTAATTAAATTTTATTTAAACAATGTAATTTTTTTGTTAAAATCTGAATATAAAAATTCTAGTGTCAGGTATAATTTAAATATGCTTTTCAACATTATAAATTTAAATAGTTTAAAATTAAGTATATTTAGATAATCAAGTTTAAATCAAATATATTTTAAATCTTTTCAATATTGTAATTTTATGTAGTTTAAAATATAATTTTGAGTAGTATTTATTTTATATTGTAATAATATAGATTAGTGATAATAGATTACTTGTGGTAATTTTGTTTTGAGATGCTTGAAAAATTGAAAATTTGTAATTGAATTTATTCAGCATGAATTAGTTTTGTATAGAATTCATGAAAATAATATCACAAGAAAAGTAGTTTTTCAATTCAGAGGTAATACAAAATGTCTTTAGCTGCACTAGTTAAATAAATAATCAATTACTTTATTGCTATGAACAATTTACAATATTAGCAAGGAATAAAATATGCAAAATTATTACTTAATTATTTTCTGTGCTCTCAGTGAAAACTATTAGCTCATTAGAGAGCCCCTCCTCTTTAAACAAAACACACAAAATTCCAAAATTTGGAAAGTGTTTTTCTTTTAGCATTAACTTTAGTGTGGTTATTAGTCTTCCTTTTTAATCTGGGTATTTTCCCTTTTACTTTAAAAATAGATATGCTTAAAGAGTCTCTTTTACTGCATCATTTCAAAAATTAATCATTATCATGTTTCTTAGGTAATGTGCAGACATTTACAAACTCCTCAACCAGCAATAATAGTAACATTTGCAAAATGAAAGTTAAATTAGCTAATAAGGTTTAAGTGAAATCATAATTGAATAACTTTTAACTAAATCTTCATGTTAGAAACTTTGCATATTTTCTTTTTGTTTCATGGTCCTGCTTACTTGCTTTCCAACTGCTGCTCTTTTTATCTTTATATTACAAAATTAGAAAACGTGCTAGTGTAACTATTTAAGAATGGTTACACATCTTTCGCTAATTTTGCTGTATATGTCTGTCTCTAGAAATATTTTATCATGAATAAAAAGTAGCAAAAGTAAAGCAAAGTGTTAAGACAACCATTATTGCAACTATCTCATGAATTAGCTTTCATTTTTAACATGTATATTGCTATCGAAAAGGATTTTGTTAAATTTAATAGCAGTCTTAAATGTGCTCACACACACACACATACATAATTTTTTTTTTTTTTTTTGTGTGTGTGTATCCCAGGTTCTGTATGCTATATACATTTCTATTTGCCATAATTCTTCTGCACAACAGCAGTTTTTACTCTTGTTCCAGTTGTGGAACTATAAATACATTAATCCAGAGTTTGTGTTTAACACAGAATGATTATTTTTGCTTGGCTCGAAGTACCAGATAGTGGTGTGATAACACTGCTTATCCCAAATCATTATGTTGGAGAATCTACCATGTATGATGATATCATGTAAAGAACCATTGTTATCATATCCAGTCATCTATGATGATCCTTTACCTCACTGTGGCAATGTTATGATGCACAAATAATAGATGCAAGTTGATGTCATTTGCATGAATCATATGAAATTTTGTTATATTTAGAAGTATATGGCAGCAGCCATAGTTGTACTTCTTTCTGCCTTATTTGGTGAAGCTTCTGCATCAATCATTGTGATATGTCATCTCCTTTGTTGATGTTAAGATGGGAATGAACAACAGCCGTTGTAGGAAGGGGGCAAATGATGGTCTCAGAGACGATGGAAAAGATCTCAGAGGTCTCAGAGATGATGGATTAGTTTCTTTTCTAAGGAAGGCAAAAAAAGTGGAAAATTGCCAACTGCTTATAAAATGAAATATGAGGATCCAGTGAATATGCAAGGACTGTACTGACTTGGTAACTTAGAAAATCCTGGCCTGGCGAGAAAACTTTAATGAGATCTCATAATCCCTATGTATGATTTAATCGTATTAGGAATTATCTGCAGATATATCAAGAAATTTTTTGTTTGTGTGTGTGTCTAAATTTATGGAGTAGGGTTGCCTATACCCCCTGCTTGTATATATATGTATTTGATGTATTGTTTGGGCTGACCTCTTTTACAAAAGAATAAATTATTATGTATTGATAGTTGAGTGGCAATATTTCTGTTTCCCCCCCCCCTGTACGGGTATTCTAGATGCCGCCTGTGGGTTAGCATGCATGAGGAATGAAGGGTTGCTATGAACAACCTCATGCTTATATCAATCAACCTAAGAAATGAACTTGGGAAAGGATGAAAAAGTATGCTAAAAATGAAGGACAAAAAAGCAGTCAATATAGCAATGATTTCTCTTATTGTCAGTGATGCCAAATTTGTTTCAACTATATTTCAGAAAAATAATGCATTTTCACATGCAGTGACTATCTAAAGGAAATATTTGTGTAGTGTCACATAGTTTTCTTGACCTGTCAGATCTCTAGGCTTTTTTGTTAATCGAATGTCTTGCATTACGCATGAACTACGGAGCAGGTGTAGAATGTACGACTGCAAATGCTTCTGGGTAACACTTGATGTTTATGTGAAACAGCACCTGACTGACTATTCTCATTTATTGTGACCTAGGTGGCTGTATATTAGTAATGTATAATAGTTCTAGAGTGATATTTACTTGGCAAACTGATCAACTCTATGCAGTTTTTATCATGTCTTTTTGTATTTATCATGTTAAATTTCATCATGACTGAACAGTTTTGCTTCCTGTAGCTTTAAAAAATAAAAATAAATCCAAATGTGTTGTTAGTGTATATTGTTGTATATTAATACATTGTTTAAATGTTTGTGATATAATTTTTAAATTCAACAGTCATTCAAGAAAATTTTTCTTCCATGTAGCTATTTCATTTTCAAAACATAATTAAATCATCTCAATAGATTAATGCATTATTTTACACAGTTTATTGTGTGTTATGTGCTGACTTACTAATGTAGGAAAACAGGTAAAATGGTTTAAATGTATTAAAGGAAAATGTAAACATTTTTGTCCCAAAAAATCCTTGGTACATAGCCTCTTAATAAATAAGAAAAAGTTATTTAATGTGCATGGATTTTTTTTTTTTTTTTTTCCCAATAGGTATCCACAGAGTATTAGTTGCTTTGATGGCACAAAAAGCAGAGGTGAAGTATGATCCTGCATACATCCTGCCCTCACAGATAGCATCAGCTATCACTGCACTTGGTTATCCTAGTACTGTGTTGGATGATGATACAACTGAATATGGAGAAGTAAATTTACATGTAAGTTAATTTAAGTGTTGTTACAGTACAGAGTTCGAGATCCGGACTTCCAATATCCGGAATGATCTAAAATCCAGACTCCAAAGCCACAAACAACTTTAAAAAAAAAAAAAATAATTTTGTGTGCTTTGTGCGTGCACATTTAATTACCCTTCCATCTGCGCATAATAAAATATCTGGAGAGTCGAATTCTTAATTTCACTTAGACACTACCTCGTTATTGAAGAAACAATCATTTTAGCATAAATTTCTGTGATCTATAATTTGGCTCCATAGATGGATATCTGCTAGGCATACTGAAACATTCTACATAGATACATCATTGATTTTACACCTCATTTATTTTATTCAGCGGATAAAGATGCTGCAGAGAAGTTTATTGATGAATTTTCTGTGTTAGTGGCAGAAGAAAATCTTAGCCCAGAACAGGTTTTTAATATGGACGAGACTGTATTTTTTGTTGATGTTTCCCAAGAAAGACATTTGTGACAAGTGAAGAAAGTGCACCATCAGGGGTGAAAGATGCTAAAGAAAGAGTTACCATTTTAGTATGCAGCAATGCAGCTGGAACTTACAAATTTAAACCAGTGGTAGTGGGTAAAAGCACCAATCCCAGAGCTCTGAAAGGAGTAAAATCCTTACCTGTGATTTACAGGAGTAATAAAAATTCCTGGTTCACAAAACAACTTATGACTGAATGGAACATTTTATTAAAGAGGCTAGAAGGCATTGTAACAGTGTAGGGTTACCATCAAATTGCAAGATTTTACTGTTGTTAAGCAATTGATCTGCACATCCAGATGCAACTATTTTAACATGTGATAATGTCATGGCCCTTTTTTTTGCTCCCAAATACTACATCATTGATCCAACCAATGGACCAGGGCATAATACACAGTATTAAGTGCCACTATAAATCAGAGTTTCTGAAAAACATTCTTTCAAGTGACCATTCTATTCCACTTTGTGATTATATATATATTAAAAAAAATTCATCATTAAAGACTGCATTTATTTGTTAACTGAATCATGGAATTCTGTTTCCCAAACAACATTAGTAAATGCCTGGCATAATGTATGGCCATATCCATTTATTGAAACTGAAAGTGATGACAGTAATTTTTCTGGTTTTAAGGTCAGTGCAGCAAGGATTAAAGCAAGAGAATTGCTTTTATTTTCGAAAAAAAATAAATGAGAAGGCTTTGCAGGAAGAAGATATTGTTAAATGGATGATGTGTTCAGAGGAGCCAACGCTGGCATATCAGATGCTGATGATGAAATTATGGGTTCTGTTTTAAACTCGTCACAGCAAGAAGGCAATTCTGACAGCGACACAGATAGTGAGTTTGATAGAAGTGAGAAAATATCTTTTAATGAGGGTCTGGAACTTGGTGAAAAATACCTAAAATTTTTAGAACAACAAAGCTGTGTCACAGAGCAAGAGATTATGACTCTATATAATTTACAAAAAAAACAAAAAAAAAAAAAAACTTACTCTGTAGCACCCTAAAGTTTTAAAACAAACCTCCATAAGAAAAATGTTTGAAACATGTAGAAAAAAATGAAATATTTTATGCTTTATTAATATCCCTTATTTTTATGTCTATTGAATACATCTCTAATGCTTTTAAATATTCCTGTAAGCACTAATGTAAATGAATACTAATATAATGTAATCAATTTATATATTTAATAATTAATGTACATAGTAAATTATTGTTATAGTGTATAATAATTTAATTAAATGTATCTAATACACCTTATTTATTTTGCTTTTTTAGTCTGAATATTATGATTTATCTTTTATGTCCTGAAATCCTAAAATCCTCACAACTTTTGGTCCCAAGCTTTGCAGATTTCTGGAATTCTACTGTAATACATATATAAGTCAGTTAAGAGAGTTCTGGACTCTAACATATATTTTCATATTTTAAATTAAAATTCAAGATAAGTGAAACCATTTCGAGTTATCTGTTCTAAACTTGAAAGAATGAAGTGACACCATGCAAATAATTTACTGATGTTCAGTTTATAATAAGTAAACTGTAAAATTATGAAATATTAGCAGTTTCTACTGAAGTCTGTTCTATTTAATGAGCCACAAGGGAGACTGAAGTAGCTGAAAGATAAGAGTAGAAATTTAAGAATATGTGTTAACAGGGTTGTCACATGCATATGAGCTTCACTGTACAAATTTTAAGAAACTGCCCCTCTTGAAAATCAATGAAAGCAACTAAGAGAGGAAATCTTTTTTCAGTTTTAAAATATGGATTTATTACAATAATGCAGGTGTAATTATGCAAAAGAAAAACTGATATTGCACTGTAAAAGATTTGTAATTGTATCTCTTTTGTATAAAACATTCAGCTAAAAACACTTTGTATAAAATAACACTTGATATAAAATTCTTACCCTTTGCTTTTATTGCCAAATAAAGCTTAATGTATTGTAGTTGATTGAAATTGATTGTAAATTTATTTTCAGCTTTGACAAATTTCATTTCTCTGAGGGGGATCCTTTTTTTTCTTTCTTTTCTATTAATTACAAGGGCCTCCTGTAGGATTTTTGTCATAATAGATGTTGCCATGGCCATAAATATTTTTAAAAACTTTATTTTGACGTTTAGGTTTTATAATATTGACTTTGCTTCTAGTAAAAAATTTAATTATATTTATCATTGATTTATCAGTCATATAAAATTTAAAAAGGGAAACAAATTATTTGTCATCAATACAATTTTTTCTTCACTTACAGATTGGTGGAATGACATGTTCCTCATGCGTACATAAAATAGAGACTACTATTAGTAAAATGCCTGGTGTCATCTCTGCATCTGTTGCTTTGGCTACTCAGCAAGGGCGTTTTAAGTTTGACTCCGAAGTAACTGGTCCAAGAAATATTATTGATGCTATAAAGGTAAGGAATTTTAAAATGTATTAATGCAGTAAATTATGTAACTCAATTTATTATACTATATTAAAATAATGCCTAATGGCTTATGACATCATAGTTTGGTACTTTCCCATTATGCACCTGCTGTGTATTTTATCATGTGTATATGTACTCATAACAAAAATGTGCATTGTGTGTTTACACATGTACACACATGCCAAAATAAGTGGCAGGTTATATAACAAAAAAATACCCATAGATCTTTTATGATAAAAGAAATTTTTATTATTCCCATAAAGTATATCACTTTCATTACATATAGTCATATCTTGGTCGTATATAGTAAAGAGCAACCTCTCATTATATGTAATCAAAATATAATTACACTTAACTCTTAATTATCCATACTAATTAATGCATTACATGTGGATAACTGAGAAAAGTGGATAATCCAAATACTGCTTCTCTGTCACAAGACCACTTCCTGACAGAATGTCTGGAACTGTTTGTTGTCACAGAAATGAGCCTTAACTTATGCTGTTATATCTAAGCTATAACAAAAAAAAAAAAAAAAAAAAAGTGTATCTTTTATAATGTTTTGTTAGTGCACTAGACATTTTAGAATTTTTATGATAGCCGGAATTCTGTTATTGTAGTTTAAATTCTAAGACTACGTTTAAATTTCACTCTCAGACCATGCACAATTGCCTTTTAACCCTTTGAAGGGCACTGGTATATAATATATACCAGATGTTTGTCAATTTTTTAACCTCCTAAAAAATGCTAATTTTTCTACACCAAAAGCTGTAATCATAAGTTTTTATACTTTTCTTTTGATTCTAAATGGCAGCACTACCCTATGAATGCTTAATGTTTTGCAGTTATGAAATTAATATACCTCTTTCAAAGGTATCATGTTTGAATATTCATAAATTCCATTAGAGGGTAGGGAAAAATTCACAATCTTAAAATATAGGATGTACATGTTCTGAACATTTTATATTTACTGCATTTCAATCAAAACTGATAATCAAAAGAAGATTATGTATACATTTTTAATACCGGTATACAACCGGCACACAACCGGCACCCCTACTTAGGGTATCTCCCTAATAGATGACAGCACCAGGCTTCTCCTTCTCTACTCTGTAAGATGGCAGAATTTCTTTGTATTATAATAGTTTATGATGTAATACTTTATTTATGATTAATTTGCAAGTTGTTTAGGATTCAATATTATTTTCATGGGGATATGGGAAGTTTACTGACCCTGTCCTAGGACTGTATACAAGTATATTAGTTTCTGTTTATTCCTTGTTTACACCACTTAAGTTTCTCATTCGTCTCTGTTTAGCTAAAATTTTAATTTCAGCACTCCACTCTTTCCATACTAATTAATTTTTCCATACTATTATCCACAAGAAATACTCATCTGGCGTCAAAAAACTTTACACAACTGTAGGGGTTAAATGTGGCATTGTTAGCCCCCAAACAGACCTGTTGTTTCGTGTTTTCCAAAATTCTAGAATTCAGTGGAAATGAAAAGAGGTGACGGACAACTAATTTGTCACACAAGGTTCATGCCATCTTCACAAAAGGACTGTGATAACATCATACAAAGGGAAAACTCTAAAAGTGCGGGAAATTGAAATGCACTCTAGGTCCATTTCTTAGTGCAGTGGGAAAACTGCTGATTTGAAAGCATGCTTTTTACTTCCTCGTACGAAGTAAAAAGGAAGTATTGTAATCGCGAAAAGTTTCAGGCAGCATGTTTCAACGAAAATATCCATTTTGACCGCTATCGAATTCAATTTAACGATGTTTTTGCGTGATATCTGTACGTAAGGACAGAATAAAATGCTCTTTTCCTTCAAAATATTATAAAACTGCTTTAAAATTAATTCTGAAGAGAATTTTTTGTGGAGTCTCTACGAACGTATGTATGTACGTGCGTACGTACGTATCTCGCATAACTCAAAAACGAGTAGCCTCAGAACGTTGAAATTTTGTATATAGGACTGCTATAACATGTAGATGTGCACCTCGTATTTTGGTTGCAATTGACAGCACCAAACCTATATAAATATATTTATATATATATCCACTCTGTTACCCGGCTCAGTGATCTGTTTCTTTACTCTTATATGTTTGTAAATTGTACATTTTGTGCTTTAAAAATGATTGAATTGTGTTGTTTTTATCTTCCGGTTAAGGATTTTATGCCTTTAGTAAATATGTGTGCAATATTTTTAGAATTATCAGCAATTTTAAAGTTGTTTAATTGCCGCTAAGTCTTTTTTTAATGACGGCCATTGCTGTTTACATTTGAATCATGAGACTAGTGGATTTGTTGCCAATCTAGAGAAACTTAGCTTCGCAGCAACAAAGATAACGCATTCATTTATTATTGCCAATTAAATCATGCTTAATTCTTTCTGGAATTTTTTTGAGGAAATAAGTGTTTGAGATTTACTTCGTAATTTTTAATATAGATATTTTGAGTTTTTATGTATTTTTGCCTTCTCGCGAAATGAGAACTGAATTAATTAAATGAGAAATACTGAATCGTCTGTGAAAAACTGTTTCTTTTTTGTTTTGTTTGCTTAATTTCTTTTTTACATCATTCTAGCTTTATTATAGTATTTGAAAAGAACATGTGGCAACGATAAGATTATTCTTTAAATGATATACATTTTGTGCATTCTGAGTTATAATATGAACGAAATATAATACTGTTAAGTGAACCTAGTGCCAGAGTGTCGCTATGTTAAACAAATAGAGTGAATTTTAAAGAATGCCTTTATTTTATTGTGGTTTATGCGCTGTCGGCAAAGTAGATTTAATTAAATCCTATAAGTTTAAAAGAAATGCAAGAAACAAATGCGTATAATTTAATATTCTGTACAAGGAAGTCATGTGGTGTACACTGCAGATTTTTTTCTTTAGGTCTTTGTTAATTTCAGATGAGAGACTAAGGAATACAAGATCTACATAGGAGTTATTAAAATATGTCTGGCAAAGTCTGTTAAAATATAGGCAATCTTTTAAAATGTGATGAGTCGTAAAAAACATTACAATTTGAGCATATGGGTTCATGGCTCCATATGCTCAAATTGTATAAAAATATTTTCTCCCTGGGTTAGGATACAAATACGTGGTTTAGTCTTCACAGCTAGTGAAAGGAGGGAAATATTTCTAAGGCCAGTTTTAGATGCAAAACATTTATCTTTGGAACGAAAAGAAAAGGGGGGGGATATTTTTAAAGTTTTGATAGAAATAAGAGCTTTGAGGTGTATCAAACAATAAAATCATTTAACAGCTTTTCTTTTTGAACAAAATGATATATTACAACCTATATTTACAAAAAATTAAAAAGGGCCCCTAACCAGTCCTGATAATCGAAAGTGTGCGTAGGGGGATTTTTGCTATCATAGAATTTCTTTTTATATAGTATCTAAAGCATAAAATATAATAACTTCAAAAAGCTTTTTCAGCTGAGTCGTAGTGTTTCATTTAAATTTTTTTTGTAAATTTTTGGCTTGAGTAACATCTCCTTGTAACATTATACTAGCTGAATTATAGCATGATACGGCATGCATCAATGCATACATATTATTTGCTAAAATTTTTCTAAAATAATATTGAATTTAAATCCCTTTTAAAATCTTTTTACCCATATTTTACATAAGTATATTCAGCTGGCTGGCATCATCAAAGTGTGACATATTTCAGGCAGCATGGCATTCTAATTTTAAATTTGTAGTGAAATTTTAAAAGTTTTTTGCCTTCAGACTTGCATAACTGTACTCAAGCACCCATCTCTATAGGTGCACTTCAAAAGTTTGCAAAAATTGATGAAAAAACAAAAATTAACAATTGTCAGCTACCTGTGAAAATGTCATAGAGAGGCACCAGTATAAAATATATACTGGCCCTCAAAATTCAGGATTTCACGCTAGATTTTTTTAAAGTCTCAATTTTGTGTCCTAAGGGTCTATAAGTTGCAATTCATTCAAAATTTTACCACGGTTTAAATTATTTTATATACCGCCCCTCAAATGGTTAAAAAGTGGAGCCATGAACCCATATGCTCAAATTGTAATGTTTTTTACGACTCATCACATTTTAAAAGATTGCCTATATTTTAACAGACTTTGCCAGACATATTTTAATAACTCCTATGTAGATCTTGACCATTTGTTTGGAAAAGACATTCATATTATTTTATTTTAGTACTTAAAAGAGACTAGTTTTTGTTATTTAAAATTGATTTTAAGGTAGTTTTTTAAATATGCTAAGTATTTTATTGTAATTTAAGCACTGATATTTTACTTGGTTTGTACTTTTACTCGTTTTTCATGTTTGATTCATTTATCACTAATCTGTAATCTAAGTATAACTTTTTTTTGGTGCATAATCTTAAAATTTATGATGTGCTAAATACAGGTGAATATTGTTTTCCATACACAAAAATAATAAAATTATAAGGAATGTTTATTTAACTTTATAATTTTGTGATTTTTTAATGTATGTAAAAATACAATTCACTGTATGTTAGCACATCTAACTTTTAAGGTTATTCACCAGAGATTAATTATCCATCTGTCATCTTTATTGTATGCTGACATATTTCAGACAGCATGGCAAATACTATCTAAAACCATAGCATTATTAAATTCAAACTTTGTTTGTTGACCTAATTAATTTAACAGCTTGTAATATGTAGTTTAACATTTAATTGCACTGCTTTAGCTAACTGTAATTTTTTTGCCTTATTTTTCTCTTTTTAATTGCTAGTTTTTTATTGATTACTCATCAGTTACTGCATCCAGAATATTGTGTCTGATAAAATACTTTGGTTACCTTTATTTTATCCTTTAATCTGTGTCTTATAATCAAGCATTGTGCTTGTTTTCTTTTCATGTATTCTAAAAACGAATAGCTTCTAGTTTTGTTACATTTTTATTGGCAAAAGCCCTTTAAGTTTTGCAGTTATTCATTAAGAAGGAAGTTTTTATTTCTCCTTAATGTTGTTAACTGATGAGTGTTAAAAAGGGAGTTTTTATTTTCCCTTAATGTTGTTAGTGATGAGTCTTTAAAAGATTAGCTAGTGTTAAGCTTTACATTATCCTCTAAATAAAGAAATTGTGTGTAAAGTGTAACCAAAATTGTTACTTCATTAAAAAAAATTCAAAATTATTTCCCTTCCTTCAAAAATTAGTTTAATAAATTTGTTCACTCTTTTTTGGTGTGAGGGAGGGGAAGATAGTTAGAATTTTCAGTATGTAATCCCAGCCTTCTCATTGATCTTCAGATGCTTTATGCTGCTGCCTCATAAAATTTCAAAGTTTCCTAGTCATTCAAAGTACTTAGAGCATATTATTCAAAAATTGGTAAAGAAATGGGAAAGATCTTTTACAAAATATTTTTGGATGTTCCTTTACTAATTAATTCTTGCAATAATAGTCAGTATTAATTCTTTCAATATTGTGCAATAATATTTCCTTGTATATTAATAGCATTACATTTGTTAATAAATTTTTGAACATAGAATTGTGTGAAGGATAATTTACCTTTATGGTAGAAGCTATTACAGTAAATGCATTCTAAATTCGAGCTGATAAAATCAGATTTTTGAATTAAGAATGGAATTAAAGAATCTAAAATTTTATTAATTTTATGCCTGTTTGTGGTATCTGTAGAAATAATATTTTGGTTAAGTAATAAGATTGATTGGAGTGGAAGCTTTTATTCCACCATAAGCAAAAATTTCTGTACTGGGTACAAATTTATAATGGGTAAGAAAGGGTATAAAGATGTGTACTTGGCAAATTACCTCCATATTCACTTTTGTTGTGGGAATTTCACAGAACATGAACACAATGATCATCTGTGTGCATTTATTAGTAATCTTAATCCTTTCTTCGTAAAAGATAAGTGGCATTCATTTTCACCATAGTACATTTTATTTATCATTTAGTTGAAACGTTTTATGAAAGGCAACTATGTTATTGTTATATCAGATTCAGAAAGGGAAATTTAAATCAGTATTATTATTTACCAGATTCAGGCTAGTACATTTAGAGCAAAAATAATTAGGAAAGAAATTTAAAAAATAAATGATTAACAGTTATTTTTAGGCATCTTTCTTGCCATTGTATTGCACAAGCATTACTTAGGTGTTTACGTTATATTCCCCCCCTTTTTTTTTGTAGAAAGGAGAGGTTTTTTTTTTTTTTTTTATAAAAAACTTAGCTTTCTGTTATGCATTAATTTTATAATTAGCAGTTTATCTTTAAGAGGAAGAGCAAGTGCTGTTAGTCCGATAAAGCAACTTCATTATCATATCTGTCTATGTAGAAGCAGAAGAAAGTTTAATGTCAAAACATGTGTTAAGTGAAAGTTTGGTTTTTATTTTCTGTTGAATTTATTTTGCATAATGAAATTAAGTTGCAGTGTTTTCAGATTTTTTTTTTAAGTGAACCTGAAAAGTGTTAAAAGACCCTTCTGTTTTAAATAAATTGATTATTGCAGTAGATTTTTAAAGACTAAAAACATTCTTCTAAATGAGATATTATTTCAAAAATCTAAAAATAAAGTTGATGAAAAAAGAGATTAGATTTTATCATCCGAGGGAGAATTCGTCTTGCATTGTAAATAGATAGGCTAAAAAATTAACAGTTACACAAATGTTATTTTATGTTGACTATAGCTCTCATTGCACAAAAAAATGTGCTTGATGTACTTAAAAATTAAAAGATAAAAAATATGTATTTCGTTTATATAACTTTTATTTTGCATATTTTATTAGTTAATTTTTTTACAGAGTATGGGTTTTGATGCATATCCTCTCTCAGATCATACTCGTGATGCCAGCTATCTGCTTCAGAAAGAGGAAGTTCGCAAGTATGTAAAGTTAAAAAATAAAGACATTTAATAAGTATAACTGTATTGCTATTTATATATATTTCATGTGTTATATGTGTCTCTTCCTCAATTTGGGCATATTATTTTTTCCATTCATGAAATTATATGTATTGTAGATAATAAATATTAAAAGTTCATCTTTTCAATGTTCTTGTTTATTTTATTTATTATTTCGGAACTCATTGTTCCAGTTTTCAGGTTCCTATTTCAGTGTCAATGACTGTGATTTATATTTGTAATAAATGTATTAAATAGCTTTTAATTTTTGATTCAGTTCTGTTTATGAAGTATTTAAAAACTGTATTTGTAGGTGGCGTAATTCTTTCTATCTTTTACTGGTATTTGGCTTGCCATCTATGGTCGTAATGATGTACTTTATGTTTGTGAAGATGTCAACAGGAAGAGAAAATCTTTGTTGTGTAATTCCTGGCCTTTCATCAGAGAATTTGTTCCTCTTTTTATTGGCCACTCCTGTGCAGGTTTGTATTAAGTAGAATAGATTTATTAAATACCATTAAATGTTTCAGAATTTTCTAGTCTTTTAATTTTTTTTTTTTTTTTAATTGATATCCTTTCGCCTGTTATAATTTCATTCAAATTGTATGTAACTTAGAAAGAAAAAACAGAGAGCAAAACTATTAGCAGTTCCCGTAGCATAAGTATTTTTAAATCATCTTTCAAGCTATAATACACTGACTGGCATGAAATAAAATGAGCTATTTATTTATTTATTAGAAATACCCAGAAGATGAAATCAGTTATTTCGAGCACTAAAACTTAATAGTAAATATAATAATAAACTAAAACTTAATAGTAAATATAACTTAATAGTAAATATAATAATAAACTAAATAGTAAATATAACAATAGTAATATAATAAGCAATAAAACTTAATAGTCACTTAATATGACGCCATTAGATCTCTAGCCTTCCAATATTTATGAACTTTACAGTTTAAAAACACAAGTGCAGAAGCACGAGTCAAGATGAGTAGCGTAAAAAATTTGACTCTGTCCGCACAGAGGACAAAATGAGCTATTTGATATTTTGCAGTTTGTTTTTACTGGTGTGTACATTGTTTATAGTGATGCATATAATACGTACTTCTGTCACATGATTTTTACTTTTCAAAATATACTTAATTTTATGCATCCAAAATATAATTTAATCATAATTATAAAATTCTAGCATTGAAGAGAGTGAAGTCCTGTGAAGAGATACCCATTTCCCCCTTCTTTTAATTTCATTTAATCATAGTTGTTCAAGCAGTTGGCAACAGTTTTCATTTAAACATTAGATGGCAACATTAAGTGTTTTTTTTAGTTAAAGAGGGAAGCTCCTATCCCATTTCTTTGATTTATTAATCAACAAAGTTCAGTTTATAGAATTTTTTTAAATATTATGCATAAAGAAATTTAAATATTTTGTTTATTATTAAAGAAATTTAAATATTTTGCTGCATTGGCATGTTTTATTATTTTCTATTGAAATTGTAGTAAATTAGGATTCCTTTTTGCTATTACTCTGCAATTTTAAAAATCATTGTGAAGTTTTTCTTCCTCATTTTTTTAAACTCTAGTTGGGAAGAGTAAGTTATCTTTGTAAATGTGAAATAGCAAAATACAGTTATTAATTATATTTGGTGTAATAAGAGGGTGCAGTACACTCTTATGCCCTATATCCACAGCTATATCCCATTCTAGGACTTGCTAAGTATAATAATGAGCATTATACATAATAGGATTGTCACTTTCATTGTATTACATTCTACATTGCTAAATAAAGTAACTTTGTAATGTAACTTTTTCTCATAGGCATGAAAATTAAACATTCTAATATTTTAGCAAAATTTTCAAAAAAGTATGAAAAATTAAGAAATTTAATTTTTGCTTAGGGTTGGTAGATTTTATATCCACAGCTATATCTCATTCTAGGACTTGCTAAGTATAATAATGAGCATTATACATAATAGGATTGTCACTTTCATTGTATTACATTCTACATTGCTAAATAAAGTAATGTGAAATGTAACTCTTTCTCATAGGTATGAAAATTAAACATTCTAATATTTTAGCAAAATTTTCAAAAAAGTGTGAAAAATTAAGAAATTTAATTTTTGCATAGGGTTGGTAGATTTTTTTTTTGTAGGCAGGAATTTTGAAAAATTAGTCTTTTCAGAAATCAGATGAAAGACTTCTAGCTTGCTAGGGAAATGTGATGATAAGGAATAATGAAGAGGATGCCTTTAATTCCTTATGCTGTGCCCTACCGAAGAATAGCTGGGAAAAGGAGGTGAAACCCACTTGGCTATATCAAACTGAGATGGGTTGGCATGGTACAGTATTTTTATTTGTGCACATTGCAAAGTCACTTGATATTTTAGAGGCAAGCATCTTGAAAAATCAACTGTCCCTATACTAGATATCAAACATAAGATCTTTCAGTTTGATACTGGAATGTGCTGATCACTACAAAAACAGATGGAAGAAGCATTTAAAATTCTTTACACTTGTAATCTACAATAGGATGCATTGTATCAAGGCATGAAAGAAATAAAAATTGTTCTATTTCCAGGCTAAAATTTTAGTGTGAAAATCATATACACATAATTTTCACAACTTATGACAAAATCTTACTTTTAAACAATTGTGTTAGTTTATTGTGAGTACATTATCAACTTCTACATTCTTATTGTTGTGATGGTCACTGATATTGCTGATGATGACAGCTGTTATATGATAGCATTATATATCTGTAGTAAGAAGGCAAAGCAGAATGTAGGGATTGTGATGCTGTGTTTCGTTGTTCATCTAAGGAAAAAAGCAAGGTTGTTAGGAATATTATTTTCAGAAGGTAAAAGAGATTGAAGAGTTAAAAATGATAGTGACATTAGATTGATGGCTGAGTATCTTTGAAGGTGAACACTTTTGCTGTTGTCAGTTATGTGGAAGAAATCCTATTGGAGGTTGTCTCTTTTGTCTTTTCAATTCTGTACATATATATTAGAAAAACTTTTTCTTTTATTATATATGCTACTTTTTGTGTTCTCTATAAGATAAGCATCATCTAAAATATTTCTTCAAATTTTTTCAATACTTATATTGTTTACTTCTTTATTATTTATTATAGTAAATGAATAGACTAGTTTTTCCAAATGCTCGTTCCTCAGTAACATATTCTTCATTCATATCAACAAATCCCTCTTACTAGCAAGTTTTGTTTCTATTTGTATCATTTTTGCTACTATGTTGATGCCTGGGAAGCCTTTGAAATTAGTCATTCATTCCATAAATTCTTTCAACATTAATAGGCTGTTTTCTAGCTTTAATTATTCCATTTCAAAAAGTTATTATATCAGAAGTGATGAACATTCTACTATATGATGGTTGGGATCAGTATCAATAGCAGCTTAAATCATCTTGAAGGTCTGTATATGTGTATGGATATATGTAATAATCTGACTTGGAGAAGCTGCAACAGACTGACGATAATTCTCTGCATTATATCCTGGAGAGACATTACTTAATAGTGTGAAAGATGACAGTCAAAAGAAAGACTTATAGACATATGTGGCCAAATTGAATATAACTTTTATTGGTGATAAGAACTATTTATCAAAAATATTTTTTCATCGCACATGGTCATGGGCACAATACGCCCCCCACAGTTTTATACAGAGTATCAGATTTTAGATAATGGCATAATTAGCAGTATGACACAGCAAATGGAGTGAAGTAACATCTTGACTGCAGCGGAGCTGAAGCTAAAAGTGTGCAATTATCCAGTATGGAGACTCGCCAAGAGGAGGTTTTGGTTTAGATTAGAAAGGTTTTGGTTCTTGAAATTAATTAGTTTCCGAGTTAGCTACATCATCAGTGTTACGCAAGCCGTGAAAGAAGGAATTGATTTAGAAATGGCAGTCCAGAAAGGTTATTATTATGATTTTTAGAATAGAGAGGGGGAATTAAGGGGTTACTGCTAGTTTAAATTATAATTTTGATTTACATTATTTTTTATCTTGCACATATACACACAAATACGAAACACCCAATGATTTTCTAATCAAATAGTTGAATCATTAAAGACATATCTGAAGGTAAATATATAAATATTCTTATCTTCCATGCTGATGGCCTGAGAATGGCCAGACACGTTGTTTATTGTTCATAAAATGTTTAATGCCAACTCTTCCTTTTCCAAATATACTTTACTTCAAAGATGAAACTGCTCAGTGAACAACACTGTGTCCTGTACTTTTCTATTATGTAGCCAAAAAATTAGCAGAAATTTTTATTTTAGGGTTTGAGAGCATGAGGATTCTTCACATTATAAACAATGCCAGCATGATTATATGTTTAATGACACTACACCATAATAAACAATATCCTGGCTACGAATGAGAAAAATTTGAGGTTTTTGTTTAAATTTCATTCTATTCTTTATATGAAATTGAAACATATATCAGAACAGTGTGCAGCAAATGCCATATTAAAACTGCTGCATAGTTTTCTTTTTGGTTCATTTCACAAAAATTTTAGCCCACCAGTGTCTGAATGATAAAATCACTGAACACTGGTAGTTCACTCCAGGGCTTGAGTTCTGGCAAACAGCTGGTTTCATGAACGTTTTCATGGTTTTCCCCATGTGCAATATGAATATGAGCTAGTTCTGTTAGAAAGTCCTCCATAAAGGCATCTCTCTTGCAGAAAGCCTTTAAGTGCTTTGCCATAATCAAATAAAATAAACCTAACCACCTATATATACTCTGATTTCTGCTCATGCATGCTTTTACCTTCTTTTTTTTAAAGACATTCACTCCAAAGGTTATTTTTCTTATACTGAGCCATGCTTTTAGGCTGTGCTTCTATTAGAGTGGTTGCATTTAGTAATGCTTCAAAATATTCCATTGCTTTTGTCATAAGCTATGTTTGGGACATTACACTTAGGTACAAAATCAATTTCTGGTTGTTAAAATATATGATATCTTTTGCATAATAGCAAAAAGAAAATATCTTTATTTTGATCACATTATTTAATTAAAGGAATTAAACCTTTTTAATGCTTTAAATAAGTGGCAATAAATTTATATTTTCTTGAAAGAAAAAGAATGGGTTAGAAACATGCTGTCTTCATTCTGTGTAGAGCCAGATTTAGACTTGATAATGTCCTAAGCTATTGGGTTATATAAAAGGTCTCTGTGCCTTTTTGTTTCATTTTTGAACAAATTTTTTCGTTATTGAAAATCAATTTTAATCAAGTACATATTTATCATTATTATCTATGACCTTTTGCCATTTTTCAGGTAGGTTCATGATTCCATTGGTGTAGGACTTCTGTGATTTATCGTCAAAAAACTTGGTCAAGTTATTTTCAGGAGTGCTTCGGACGGCCAATTTTTTACCATCAAGAGAGCTTTGTAGAGACCGAAACAAATGGTAGTCAAACAGAGCAAGATCCAGGCTGTACAGTGGATGCATCAAAACTTCCTAACCAAGCTCCTTTAATTTGTTCCAAGTCATCAAAGATGTTTGTTGCTGTGGATTGTTGTGATGGAACACAACTGCCTTTATGTTGGCCAATTCTGGTGACTCTTTCTGGATTACTTCATTCAGACGGTCGAATTGTGCACAGTACAGAGCTGAATTGATGGTTTTGCCAGGTTGCAGTAGCTCATAATGAACAATTCCTTTACAATCCCACCAAACACTCAACATAACCTCATTTGGTGACAATCCAGGCTTTGAAGTCGTTTATGTAGGGTCACTGGCCTTTGACCGTGATCGCTTGCATTTGATATTCTCGTATTTCGCCCATTTTTCATCACCTGTAATAATTCTGTTTAAAAATGGTTCGATTTCATTGTGTTTCAGCAGCATTTCACTGATGGTAATTCCGTCAATCAAATTTCTGTGTGTTAATTCATGTGGCACCCTAACATCGAGCTTCTTTTTTGTAGCCTGCTCTTTTCAAATGATTCCAAATTGTCATGTTGTTGATGTTTAGTACCTCCGCTATTTCGTGACAGCTTGTGTGCTAGTCTTGCACCACTAGTTGCAAAATTTTATTGACTTTTTCGGTGACTGACCAACCAGAGTGAGGTGCATCTTAAACATCGAAATTTCCAGAACAGAATCAAGCAAACCTCGCCTGGGTCTTTTGTTTACCCACAGCATTCTCACCGTACACTTCACAAATTTTTCAGCAAGTTTTTGCAGCATTTTTAACTTTTACGAGGGCCATCCAGGAAGTAGATTACGTTTCCGTCTGTGTCCGCTAGGGGCGGGGCTAGCGCGGCCATCTTGGGGTCAGAACGTTGCGCAGCTCAGTCTGCATCTAGCCGTGCTAGTGAGAGGTTCGTGCTGTGCTCCGTTCAGATACTGTGACGGTTTGAAATGTCTGCGTTAATTGAAAATCCCGCGAGCTGCGAGGTGCGCTCAGTAATAAGGTTTCTGACTGCAAAAAACTGTAAACCGATAGAAATCTATCGGCAGCTTCGTGAAGTGTATGGGGACAACATTATCACTGAAGGTGGAGTGCGTCAGTGGGTCATAAGATTTCAAAATGGCCGAACCAATGTTCACGACGAAGATTGAAGTGGGAGACCCAGCACAGTGACCGCCGAACTTCTCGAAAAAGTCGATGCTAAAGTCCGTGAAAATCGAAATTTCACAATAACGGAACTTTCTTTGAGTTTTCCACAAATTTCGCGAAGTTTGTTGCACGAAATCATCAGCGAAAAGCTTGGTTACCACAAGTTTTGTGCAAGATGGATTCCAAAAATCTTGACAGAGGACCACAAAAATCAGCGAATGGCTGCAGCGTTGAACTTTTTGGACGCTTACCATAAGGATGGTGACTCTTTACTCGATCGCATCGTTACTGGTGACGAAACATGGGTGAAACATGTGAACTGTGAAACGAAATTGCAATCAATCAGTGGGGGCACACAAGTTCTCCCCAAAAACCCAAGAAATGCATGCAAACAATGTCGGCAAGGAAGATGATGGCGACTGTTTTTTGGGACAGAAAAGGTGTAATTTTGGTGGACTTCCTGGAAAGAGGCACTACAATAAACTCTCAAAGGTATTGCCAAACTCTCCAAAAACTCAGAAGAGCAATTCAAAACAAGCGCAGAGGAATGTTGAGCTCTAAGATCTTGTTGATTCACGACAACGCCCGGCCCCACACGGCAAATGTCACTCGTAAAGTTCTTGAATCTTTTAAGTGGGAGTTGTTTCCTCATCCGCCGTACAGTCCCGACCTGGCACCGAGCGACTTCCACCTATTCTCAGCAATGAAGAAGTGGCTGGCTATGCAGCGTTTTGATGACGATGCACAGCTGCAAGAAGAGGTAACGAAGTGGTTGAAGGCGCAGGCGGCCGAATTTTTCGACGAAGGAATTTCCAAGCTCGTACATCGCTACGATAAATGCCTTAATTTGTATGGTGACTATGTAGAAAAGTAGTATTTGAGTGTGGCTTTCATCTGTATATAATAAAATTTGTTTCCTATACTTTGTTTATTTTTTTATTCCAAAATGTAATCTACTTTCTGGATAGCCCTCGTATATAGTAAAAAAACATCACATAGCATATTTCTTCAGATATTTCACTCAGTTTCAAATTCATATAACTTTTTACATGAGCAACGAATTACAAAACTATCTTCACAGACAATGGAAGCTGAATATCACCTTTTGAGCACAGGTTCGTTTGAGACAGTGGAGTGAGTGTTGCTTGATATATAGGCATCAACACCATCTAGTGGCAAAAAAGCACAAAGACTTTTTATATGACCCAATATTTGAGATATGGGGCCCTTTATAAGTCTGTTATAGTATATTTTAATATTACATTTATACATTATTTTAATCTTTTTGGGGCCCCAAGAAAGTTGTGGGCCCTAAGCTATAGCTTGTGTAGATTATATGTAAATCCTGCACTGCATCTGTGGTCTTCCATACCATTATTTTTCTTGTGCTTTTTTTAGGCATTATCCAAGTGTTCAAGGACAGAGTTAGAGAGTACTGAATGATAATACTTATTATCAGCATTGTGATTAGGATCAAATATAAAGTATGAATCACTGTCTGAGATTAGTTTCTGTCCACTTGTTGACAAAATGAACTTACATTTTCTTGGGAAAAAAAAAAAAAAAGAATGAGTTAGAAACATTGTTCTCTTCATCTATGCTGTTCCATACCATTATTTTTCTTGTGATTTTTTTAGGCATCATCCAAATGCTCAAGGACAGAGTTAGAGAGTACTGAATGATAATACTTATTGTGAGCATTGCGATTAGGATCAAATGTAAAGTATGAATCGCTGTCTAAGATTAGTTTCTGTCCACTTGTAGACAAAATCAATTTTGAGACATTTTTTGGGGGGCTCAATTTGTTTTAAACTTTATTTGTACAAGCTACTTTTCTTATACAAAATCTTAAGTCCAGATCTTATTTAATTTGATTAACAGTTGAATGAATTTTCAAGCAGCAGCCTAACATAGAAATTTACAGTTTCTTGAAAAACTTTTACTTAGCTATTATCATAACCTCTTTTTTTTTTTTTTTTTTTTTTTTTTTTTTGTGGTTAGTGTCAATAAGTGCATTCTCTACATGCTCTTTTTAAAATTGTACAAATTATTGCTTTTGGTATTTTGAATATATTCATAATGTGTCAACAAATATTTTGCTTCATTTGCGATCACAGCTATTTAAAAGGGTCCTTTTATAATAGTTCATAATGGTCTTTTTTAAATAAAGGGCCTTTTCTCAAGTGTTTCTATCACTTTAATAAAACTTCTGCTATTTCTGAAAGAAATGCTATTACAATAACAACTAGAAAATTTTGCATGTTTTATGAGTCATACTTAATCAGCACTTTGTTTCATTCTTATTTGAGATACTGTTTACCGGTATTAGTCTATGCCTACAAACTTTAAATCTTGATTTATTTTGCACTTTTGTGACTATAAGTCCTGACAGGTATTCCCCTTTCTCTCCGAAGTTTATCATAAATGTAAATAAATCTAGCATCATAATTTCTCTCTTTGATTTTTTGATTTTGATGTTTTTGAAGTTTGTTCTTACCTTAAAGCATGGAGTCATTGCCTTTAAAAGTCATTATTTACTTTTTCATCCTATCTTTTTTTTTTTTTTTTTTTTTTTTTTTTTTTTTTTGATAATAAGGCTTCTTGTAATTTAATACATTACTATTATGTATGATTATTCATTTATATTTTGTTTCCTATTTCAAGCATATCCAGAAATTTTATGCTTATGGAAATGACTTATCTTAGAAGCACTACTGGTAATATTATCATTGTTGCACATTGGGGCCATTGTAATGATGAATAAAAACTTTCTGACCTTGAGAGCTGCAATAATGTGGCACTAATGAGAATAGCGAGAGTGTCAGAATAGAATGGAAGTGGATTTACTAACGAAGTTTGAATGCCCACCAGTGGAAAAACAGTAAAATCGCTGAATACTGGGACTTTGACCTGGGTTCAATTCCAGGTGAACAGACTGTTTGAATGGGCATTTTCATGGTTTTTCCTGTATGTAATATATCTGCAAGCCAGTTTCCCTTAAAATGAGACATGCCATCATGGAAGACTTTTAAAGTCTTTGGGCAGATTGTATGCTTTACTAAAATCAAATAAACCTAAACCAAGAGAAGTACAAATATACAAAAAATAATGAATTGTATATTCTCTGAAAACTGATAGCTGAAATTCTCTACCACTGTATTTAGATAGCTGTTAAGTTAGGATGTGTTGAGAACGTATGAATCTGAGAGATTATCTGTAATCTAAGACTAGAAACAAGGTTCCATTCTGACCATTTCTTTTCCATTTTATGATTTCCTTTGTCTAAAATGAGTATGCAGGTGCTAAAGGTTGTGGTTACTTTGGGAAGATGTTTTTGGTCATCTTTTGAGTTGCTGTATTTTGCTGTTACTGGCTGTTGCCACTTGCATTTCAAAACTTAAATGATGTCCTTTTTAACTCACCCGAATTGTAAATTAGCAATATTAAGTCAGAAAATTCAAGACTGTGATATGCAAATATTTTATACTTGACAAACTTCCTGTTTTTATAACTGTTTATTAATGTCTTTGTGCATAATTAATTAATTAATTGTTAATTGTATTATATTTTTAGTTTTATGGTGGAAGGTACTTCTATGTGCAAGCTTTTAAAGCTTTAAAACATCGCACTGCCAACATGGATGTTTTGATTATGTTAGCCACAACAATAGCTTACTTTTATAGTGTTGCTGCTCTCTTATATTTTACAATTGTGGAAGCTGATCGGAGCCCGAAAACATTTTTTGAAACACCTCCTATGCTATTAATTTTCATATCATTAGGAAGATGGTTGGAACATATTGCAAAGGTTTGTATAATTAGTGTTTTTTAAGAATCCAATAATAATGTTTTATTATTGATGCTTAGTAAATTTTTTGATGGAAAAAGTTACAGGAATTAGTAGAATATGAAAACTGATAAATTCTGCTTCAAATATTCTACTGACCTTCTTGAGCCTTGCTTTTTGATTTTACTTTTCTGAATTAAACAACAGATATAAAAATGTTCTCTCTCTCTCTTTCTTTAAATATGCTGAGTTTTTTAAAAATAGATAAATAATATATTTTCTTTAGTTTTTAAGATTGTTTAATGCCTTATTGCAAAACCTTTCTTGTTAATTAAAAAAAAATAGCTGTTCATTTATAAAAGACTGAAGGGTAGATGCCAATTTTACTGATGACCGCTGAGTGATTTCAAAGTTTGGCTGCATTTATTGCCAAACTATGTAGCAAAAATATGACCATAACTGATACCAATTAATAAGAATTATGAAATAATCTCCCCCAAGATTAAAAATTATGACAATTTTCATCTGAACATCAAGGGAAAATAAATGTTGCATTCTTCTTAGAAAGGGGCAATTTTATGCAAAATATTGTGAAAAAACACAGCTTTTTTTAAGAATGGAATTAAATATTTTTTTGAAAAGGTACCTCATTTTTTTTCTTCCCTCTTCCCTATTTTGATTAAAATTCCATTGTTTGAAAAAAAAAAAAATTAATGACATCTGAACTTTGCTACATTTTTTTTTCCCTTGGCACTTTGGCCTCCGGTAAAACCGACGAATACCATTTATAGCTGCATTTTTCATATTATCTAAGCATATTTGTTGTTCTTGGATAAAATTAAAATTAATATGTAGATATACACAAAGACTAACTTGATAAAAACATATTAGAAATTGAAGTGTATTATTTTACCTTGCTGTATTTTAACTTTCTTTTTAATGCTTTATCAGGGCAAAACATCAGAAGCTTTAGCAAAGCTTTTATCTCTTCAAGCTACTGAAGCCACATTGGTTGAAGTTGATGAGTATGGTCAGATATTGAATGAAAAGCAGATTGATGTTGAACTTGTTCAACGAGGTGATACATTAAAAGTATGTCTTGAATAGTTTTTGTGGGGTTATAAATTTTGAAGTTTTTGTCATCTTTATAATGACCTAATATAAATTATGTAGAAATGCATTAGGTTGTCCTAAAAATTTCTTTTATGATCTGCATGCAGCTACTTTATTTTATATGTTGATGTAAATTTTCAGCCCCATCTCTTTGTTGTTGCCATTTAATTATTGTAGAATACATTGTGTTTTCAGTAAAGAGTTATAAACATTGTTTTGTTTGATTTTAAAATATTGAAAAATCAAAGAAAGCATTTGTTTCATATAATGTGACATTATTTTTTAAAAAACAAAAGTTCTAATGGGATGTGGGATGTGTATGGGAATGGTGCTACAAGTATGACATATATGACAGTGCGGTGTAGCAAGTTCTAAGTTGGTTTAATCTAGAGCAGTGCTCCGCAACCTTTTCTCACCTGCGACACACAAAAAATCTTTCTGGAATTTCGTGGCACACCAAAAGCTAATGTATATATGTATTGATTTATACACAAAATTTACAATAAATTTTTGTTTTTAATTTGAAAAATATACAATTATAAAACCATAACATATTTATTTATATGCAATCATAATAATTATCAATGTGATACCTGCGCTTAAAAAAAGTTATATATTTTCGAGTTCCGAGTTATCAAGGAAGTGCTGAAAAAATTCAAATGCTGACACACTTACAATCACACACACAACCATACAACAGTGAAATATATAAAAACATTTAAAATAGACATTATTAAGGAAAAAAATTGTCATTGTGTATTAAATACATGATAAAAAATTGCAAAATGTCAAATACATGTATTTGATTGCGGCACACCTATATCCTACTCATGGCACACCGGTTGCGGAGCACTGATCTAGAGGATTAACACAACATTATCTGCACATCTACAACAGATGCAGATCTCAGAAAGGCAGAACAACTGATGAAAACCTGTAATAAGTTATTCAAGAATGTGGACTGTGTTCATTTGCACCCACTGCAGTGCATAACTGAAATGCAAGCTGAGTTCCTTGATGACTATCAAAAGGTTAAACATTTTCGTGAACAGCAAAACGGGAGGATTTCAAGCTCAGTTTTTATCAGTCTCTCTGAAGTATATGTTCTGCATCAATTGGCAGAGAGTACTTCCTCATGTTTCCATGTGTGATTTGCTTCCACAGAAAAATTAGGGAGAACCATTTTGAGGAAATTAGTTATTGTGGAATAAATTTCAATATGAATAATGCATACCTAACTTTGAAAGTTTTGCAATACACATAGTGGAGCTTCATGATACAGCAGTTGGGGAAACACTGTTTTAATATAATGAATATTCCCTAAAACCATGTGTGACATGGAAAAGTGTCCTAGTTATAAACAAATTATTGAGAAAGAAATTTAGAGAATGAAACAGATGTGGCATTGTAGGAAAAAAGTATCTTCAAACTGATTGGTATTGGAAGCTAAGAATACATTGAAGCTCAAAATATGGATTACAGTAAAACCATTACCTTTGGTTAAATGTTTAATTTTATGCAAAATAATAAAAGCCAAATGCAAAATAATGTTTTGAAAAAGAATTTTATAAAATATATTCATGCAAAGAATTTATCAGCACTTAGAGGTGAGCAAAACTGCTGTTTTATGGGATGAGATCAAAGCCTTTTACTGACTGAGCTGATTCAGTTTCTTTTTACAATTCTTTGCTTTAACAGTAAGATTCAGAGTAAAGAATAACTCAAATCACATGCAAGAATGGAAGGAAAATAATATAACAAGGAGAGGAATCGAAAGAATCAACTCGATGGAATCGCTGACTCGGATTGATTTCTTTCGACTTAGTTTTGAGATTCCCTAAAACCTCTTTTTTCTACATGGAACTAACAATAAAATTCTGGAATAAAAAATGTTCAAAATGATAGGAAATTAAACTCATTTTCATTACAGAAGAGACATACTCTTTTCTTTCTTAGAATGGGAATCGAATGTCTCTGGTCATTTTGAACAGAAGCTCTCAAAGGAGGTACCACGCAGTTTTGTGGGATCATTGTTCACTCTTTCAGTACAGCGAATTTGTTCTTTGAATCAGTTTGTAAATGGATGGTACATCCCTGTCTACGCATACGTTCATACAATTATTGTTTGTTGACTGCAAATCATGAAAATAGTTTCTAAAGTTTACCAAATACATATATAGATATTTTTTCATTTTATGAAAAATGCTCAGCCTCCCCAAATACTTTATTATTATATTTTTTTTTATTATTTTATATTTTAAGCTTAATGTGGATGTAATTCTAGTATTACTTAGCGCATTATACTGAGGCATTATATATGTAACTGATAATTTATAAATTTGAATAGTGCTTTTAATGTATTGAAATTCTCCAAGGCATTATTTCAAATTACTGATGATCTGTACTATAATGTACAAATTGTAAAAATAGGGCCATGTAATATTGTAATCAATGCACAGGTGCTTAGATAGAGAATTTTTCAGAGGTTTTAAATGAACTACTTCTAATGTTTTAGTAAAATAAGCTTTAATTAAATTAATAATAAAATTTATACTTGTATAGTTTTTTCCTGGAAAAAATCTGTTATATTCTTTTTCATGACAGTTATATTGATATTTTTCTGGGCAGTATAGCAGACAGTGCAAAAATGTAGCAGACAGTTTATAACGGGCAATGCAGAAATGATGTCACTGTATTCAAAATCAATTTATTCACCCATGCAGTCTCATTCTTATACATTCCAAAGCCTCATCCTCATCACTTTTACTGTTTCATATTTACCTTCCTTTTCTGTTTTTGAGCTGGCTTGAGTCACCATAGGAAGGTTACCTTAGTCTGATAAAATCTCAAACCCTTTACTATTTTGTCTTTCTGAATCTTCATTTCTATGTTTTGTCACTTCCATTTTCAGACTTTAAACACTAGAAATAATTTCGATAAAATCCAATACTATTATCTCTTCATTTACAGAACCTTCTTATTTTATGGTATGAAGAATCAATTAGTTTCAGTCATGAATTAGTGTTAAGCTTTTAGTTTAATTTCACATCTTGGAAAGATTTATTCCTTTAGAAACCATTAATTTTTCTAAAAAGTGCAAGCTTTTCAAGTACCAACTTGTTTCTTTGAATCAACTTCACTCAGTTCAGTATTTCAAGTCTTTATTTATTTATTTATTTTTGAGAAGTTGATGCTTTGATAATTTGAAAGCCATGTTTGGAGTTTCACATTATTTTCTAAAATATAGGTATTTTTAGTTGTTTAGTGTTATGTTATTAATTGAATTAGATCTTGTTATTTAAGGATGCTGTTGTACAATTATACAAGTGTATAATAATTCATATGGTAATTCAAAATTAAAGAAATCACTTTTAAAAAATGCATATGACAGTATAGTAATGGTGTGTTTTCTCATTATGACTAGGTTGTACCTGGAGCTAAAATTCCAGTTGATGGCCGAGTAGCATATGGAAGCTCCACTGCAGATGAATCTTTAATAACTGGGGAATCTTTACCTGTGCCAAAAGGTCCAAAATCTCAGGTGATTGGGGGATCTGTTAACCAAACTGGTGTATTAATAATTGTTGCAACTCACATTGGAAAAGATACAACTTTGGCTCAAATTGTAAAACTTGTTGAAGAAGCTCAAACATCTAAGGTAAATGAGTTGATCTATGATTTACTTTCAACTTTTCTTTATATCATGAAAAAGAAAATCTTTTAATTTGTCAGTATTTGCAATTTTTTGGGAACTTTTTCCTTAATTTTGCTATTATTTATATTCTATATATTTTTGTATCTAAAATACATAGCATTATTATTTAGCAATTTCATTTCATAGGAATTATATCTCCAGTGATGTTCTTCATGTAGTACAGGGAACCTCATGATACGAGTTTAATATGTTCCAGTGTTGAGCAGCGAATTTCTCTTATCTAAAAACGAACTTCCCCCATTGAAAATACTGGAAATCCTGCTAATCCATTCCACACACCCACTCCAAAAATATCAACATAAAAATCAGTTTTCCTAATAAATAATATAAATAATATAAATAACTGTTGTGGTAAATAATATAATCGTTGTGTACTTTTATGAGTCCTGACCGGTGATAGGGATGTTGGGAAGATGAAACAGGTTCCTGTGGGGAAGGAGAGTCTCCCACTGATTCAGGAAGGCTCTCTTTACTTGGGAATTTTACTCCACTGGAATAGGTTCTGGATCAGAATCACTTAACTTTCTTTTAGTTTCAGGTACTTTACCAAAAACTTATTTAGTAACACTAGCTTCTGTCCTTTTTATGATGCCTCTAAAATGTGACACTACATTGTCATAAGCTCATGGTACATCCACTTACTACTTTATTAGGATCAATTTCTTCAAAAAAAGTTTTCACTTATTCCCACTTCTTTAATCTTACTGGAAGAGAGGACAAATCTCATGTTCCCTCCTCCCCAAATGAAAGCTCTTCTACCACCTCTTGTTGCTGCTTCTTGTGAAGTTTTTTAAGTTCATCTGTTGTAAGTTCTTCACTATGCTCCTCCACTATCTCATCCAGATCAGCACCATCCACATCCAGACCCATACTTTTCCCCAGAGATACATTTTTTTCGACTAACTGCACTGTGTTGTCCACAAGTTGAGGATCAAAACGTAAGTCAGGAATACTCTGAGGCCACAGTTTTTCCCATGCTGAATACAGGGTCCTCACTGAGACTTCTTCCAAAGCCTTATTAATGAGGTTTAAACAATTTAGGATGTTGAAGTGATCCTTCTAAAATTCTCTGAGGGTCAGGCTTGTATTTTCGGTCACTTCAAAACCCCTTTGAAACAAGGCCTTCGTGTACAGCTTTTTAAAGTTGGAAATAACTTGCAGGTACATAGGCTGGAGAAGTAGAGTGGTGTTGGGAAGAAACTTGAATTTTATGAACTGAAATTCCTCCAGCAAATCATCTCCTAGCCCTGGAGTATGCCAGGAGCATCATCAGAAATGAACAATGCCTTGAGTGGAAACTTATTTTCATGAAGTTATTTCTTCACTGAGGGACCAAAAACTTCATTGATCCACTCGATGAAAGATTGCTGTGTTACCTAGGCTTTGCTGTTGGCCCGCCATTCATTCAATTGGTTTTTCTGCACCTTCCTCCTCTTGAAAACTCGTGGATTTTCTGAGTGGCAGATGAGCAATGGCTTGATTTTACAATCTCCACTTGCATTGGTGCAGAACAAGAAGGTAAGCCTATCATTCACTTATTTGGTGCCAGGCAAAGATTTCTCTTCTTGTGTGATGTAGGGCCTTATGCATTTTCTTCCCCCCCCCCAAAAAAAAAACCTGTTTCATCACAAATAACACTTGGTGGGGAAGAAACACCTCACTAGTAATAAATTGTAGAAACGCTGGACGAAATGTATCAGCTGCTGCTGTATCAGAGCTCGCAGCCTCCCCCTGTCCCACAGCACTCTAAACACCGGTTTTCTTTTTTAATTTTTCGAACCATCCATGTCTTGTCTTAAATGCCATCCCATCTTCAGTCATTGTACCTGGTGTTTTTTTGAGAACGTTCAAGTACAGATTCTTAGCCTTAGTGCAAATGAGAGCTTCTGACATCAAATTGCCTGCCTTTTAACTGCTTCTTGTTAATCCACACCAACAACAGCTTCTCGACATCGTCTACGAATTTTGGATGGTGCTTGGAAGTAACGGTAACGCCTTTGGCCATATCAAGTTTCTTAATTTCTTCCTCCTTTAGAACAGTCCAGATCGTTGATGTTGAACAGTCGTAAGTCTTCACCAATTCCATCACTCTTACACCATGCTTAAATTTATCTATGATTTCTTTCTTAATTTCAACGACCATGGCTTCCTTCTTTTTCTTTGCCGCACTATCTGAGTAAACAATCTTTTTGGGAAGCATCGAGAAATAATTATTTTCGCGTTAAATGTAAAAAACAATTAACTCGCAAGCGTACAAACACGTAGATCAAAGCACACCGAGTGATCTGACGAGGGCATTCCCCGAGTTAAGTCGTACCGAGAAATGCGCCACGCATACCAACAGCCTGGCTCGTTGCTCGAGTCAGTGCTTGTATTTAGAGAAGAATTTTTCTCTCATAATTTCCTCATATCTCAAATTTCTCGTGTATAGAGGTGCTTGTATCTCGAAGTTTCACTGTATATGTATTTTATAGATTGCAATTTCGAAATAACTACAATTTCAGAGTGCAAGCTGCATCTCTAGATTATATGCACTGAGATAAAATGACAGTTTTGCAGGATTACAGAGGAAACTTAACCCTAATTTTTGTTTAGCCCAAAGGGGCTATGTCCGTGAAGGACTATTGTTTTCATTTTACGATTTTGCATTGAATCGCTATAAATGGCGAGTCACTTTTCAAACTGTTGCCACCAAATGTTAAGAGTCCTGCATTATATTTGAAGAAATTAAATAATGAAAAATCTGCATAAATGTATGCATATTTCTCGCATTGTCATAAAACAACGGTACATAAAGTTATCGAATTTTGAATGACGTAATCTTCTTACAAATATGGGCATGTTAAAGACCAAATTTGAAATTTGGAATTTGTTTTATTATCGATTTCATATTTTGTAAAACTTTAATGAATTTTTGAGTAACAAACTCAACGATTTAAAAGCGAGCAATGGCAACACTCTACGGGGGGTGTTGCCTACTACGGGTAAACCTTTTTATCTTCAGCTTGAAAAATTGTTAGTGCAGTTAGTTTGAGATTCATTTTATAAACAAATTAAAGTTTAATTTCTTCATACATAATTTTCTACTAAATTTGTAAATATTAAATTAAGAATTTTATAACTTTCATTGTGTACTTCCTTACATTAATAATACAAGAAAGTTATAGGCATACTTTGTATGAACAAAAACCATTTGAGTTACTTCCAGTGGATAAAGATCTCTTGATAAATCAACATTGTCCTAAAATGTACAGCTAAAAATGAGTTTTTATGGTGAAATAATTATATTCTATGCAGTAATACTAAAAATTAATTTTTAAGAGGCATTTTTTGTTATTTTTGGAGGAGAGGGGTTAAAAATTTATTTTTAACGATTTTTTTAACATACCTTAGATACAATACGGCTCTTAAACATCCCTTTATATCTGCAGTATACCTGCAGTGAAGTGAAGTCTGAAGAGCTAATTCTTAAATCTTTCTATTTCCGTGGTGTCGTAGAGAGAGAGAACACTCTTAAGCTTCATTTTAATATTTTCTAAAGAGAATTTCAATTTGTGATTTAACATTTAGAAAACATGAATTCATTAAAAATATTTTTCAGAACAGTTGTAAATGTTTATCAAGAAGAATTCGACATCAGTTTTCTGTCATAGGCAGAATAATTTGTCTAAAACCATCGTTGTATCCAAAGGTTGAATTTTGTTTGATTTTAAATGAGATGGATGTACGTATGTTCTACATAATAAATTTTCTAATTTATTTTAAAAAGATTAATCTTTCATATTTTCAAAAGAATAATGGTATACTGGGTGTTTACATTTCAAATGTAATAAACCTATTTTTTATATTTCTTCCAGTGATCAAAACATTTACCCTAGAATATTTTCAAAGTAAATTTAAGAAAACTGTTTATGAAAAATGTTTCATAAAGTATCCTTTCTCGTATTTCCTATTTAAAGTGTGAAATTTTCTCTTTAAAAAAATAAAAAATCATGAAGAGAAGAAAATAAATTCATGAGAAATATCTTTGAAATGTAATAATTCCATTGTAATATGAAATATTTGAGAAAAGTGCAATATAGTTTATTTATTCACAGTCATCTCAAATGTCTAATTTATGTGCTGTTGATTAATAAATATAGGTTAGTAAATTAAACCGTTATCTTAATAATTTTCCTTAATTTTGTACAAAGTGGCTGAACATTGGTAGCTCGCTCGGGTTCAAATCCCAGTGAATGGGTTGGATTTATGGACATTCTTATGCTTTTCATAATGCATAACATGGCTACAATCCAGCTTCGCTTAGGAAGTCCTCTATGATAGCATCCATACTCTTATGTGTCATGTATTTTGTCATAATCCAGTAAACGATCCAAATCAAGCTAATCAAATCCTGGACAATAATACAAGAAATACAAATCCTGGACAAATAATACAAGAAAGTTATAGGCATACTTTGTATGAACAAAAACCATTTGAGTTACTTCCAGTGGATAAAGATCTCTTGATAAATCAACATTGTCCTAAAATGTACAGCTAAAAATGAGTTTTTATGGTGAAATAATTATATTCTATGCAGTAATACTAAAAATTAATTTTTAAGAGGCATTTTTTTGTTATTTTTGGAGGAGAGGGGTTATTTTTTGTTATTTTTGGAGGATGGGCTGATTACATATGGAATTTTCCACCAGGAACATAAATATGAGCAATTTTCTGTTAAAAAGTGTCCACGAAAGCATCCGATCCCTTAAGTGGATATGTTTCATGTGCTTTGCCGTAATTCAATTCTATTTCTTATACATTTAATAGTGAGTTGGAATATACCTTATTACAGAGAAAATAACATTCATTTTTTTAAAGAAAAAACATTTTTTATGGATCAACTTATCTGAATTCTCTTTATCTCTTGAAAAATGTATGAGTTTCAATAAACTAAAACTGGCTGAAATTTTATGCAAAGTAACTGAAGCTTCAGTTCAGTTTAGGAGTTACATGAGCCTTGTTGATACCTAAATACTCTTGGGGAAATGCCATCTTAAAAGAGTATCTAAAGATAAATCAGTTTTATTTAATTTACAATGAATGAAAATGACAAAAACTGTTATGCAGTTGATTGTCCTTTATTTTTATCTCCTGATAAATCAGACAAAATTGCCTACATAGTAGAAGAGCTTCAAGCGAAGTGAACAGTACTTAATGTTTTTATACACAACCAATAAAAGGGGCAAAATAACATCTTATACATAACGCTCAAGTATAAAACGGAACGTAAATGATAAAAATAATTTTATCTACTTTGTAAAAGGGTCTTTAAAAATTACACATTAAATCTAGCAATCTCAAACAGCAGACAAAATTGGTGAAGTGTTAATCATAGCATCATATATATGCATATGCAGCAAATGTTATTAGCCTGATAAAAAAAAAAATTCAGTTCATTTAACAATGGAATGCTCGTTGCTTACTCTAGGACTAGTTGCCTCAAAATAGGAGTGCTTTCGTGGAAACCCACAAAGGGGAGATCATTGGACACTGGTAGTTTGACCTCGGTTAAAATCCAGGCAAACATGCAAGGTTTTATGGCTTTTTTCAGGTATACCATGAATATGAGCTAGTTTTCTCTTACGAAGTATTATGTTATGGCATCTCTTCCCATACAGATAGCCCTTGAGTTGCTCTGTCTTAATTAATTGATGCCACCTTAATTTTCATCAAGAACTTTTGGAGAGAAAGTGATTTATAATCACTCTTACACATGGGGAAAAAGCCTATGAAGTCTGTTCATTTGCTTGTGTTGAAATTTGGATTGTCAGGGATCTTATCTGCATAGCCACTGGTTATTACAGTGTAACTAAATGCAATATTTACTGGCCTGAGGGAAGAAACTTAAACACAAATTGGAATATTTAATCAAGCCAAAGTACAGTAGGGGGTTTTCCTAAAGAGAGTGATGCTTTCATGGAAGACCCAAAATAATTGGCTCACTTTCACATTTTTCATGGTGAAAACTGGGAAAAAGACCATACAGCTGGCTCATTCACTGGAACCTAAACTGAGGTAGTTAAATGTGAAAAATTCAGTATTATGTATTGCTTTACATTAGAATCTTCTAAATGTAATTTTTTCCCTGCCCCCCCCAGTAATCTCAGCTCTATCATGCTCTTAAGACTGCCTTTTCAAGTAAATTATTAACATTGTCTTCAAAAGATTGATTAAAACATATTTCATCTGCATCTAAATAGTCAGAATTGGTATCTGCAAAATTTTTCTTATCCAAATCACCCAGCAACTTGTTAATTTTGTATTGACTGAGACCTTTAAACAAGGTGCTGTTATAAGAATTGAATAGCACAAGGAAAAAAGTTAGCACACTAAAATTATGATACAGTGTTCTAATATTTGAGAAAGAAATAAGCTTCTATTTGATTTTCAAGTATACTGGCACCTGATGAAACCTGTAGTTTTTGTCAAAACATAGCGAGACTGACAAGAAATAGGAAATAATGCATAACCAGCTTTTCAGAGTAGCTCAATCTGAGCAACAAGGGTAGACCACCCTGAGATCTAAAGGGTGATTAAAACAGGGAAGGAAATGTTGATATTACAGTTGTACTGTGGCCGGTGTCGAAGGAAATAATTTTCTGGGTACAACAGTTGTACCACCAGCTTTAAAAATTTAATATAGACAAGCAGTATGTATGAAGCATTAAATTTTCTGTAGGAAATTGGGGTGGGGAACAAGCTTATTTGTTCTAAAGGATTTTGAAAGTATGCTTGCAGTACAGTACTGAAAAGTGACACAGAGATGATATTGGGTTGTGGCTTTTAATTAGGATTAGAAAGATTTGAATAACAAAAGAAATGCATGAAGATTTGAATTTTCAGATCTTAAATCTCTTTCAATATCCATGGAATTCTAATGAATATCCTATTCCAATGAATAATTCCATTGAATATCCTATATTTAGTATTCTTACTATTTTTTGTTTTAAAACTTCATATTTTTCATAATGTATTCACTTTTTGTATTTATGCTTAATTCTTTTGTACCTTACATATAATATTTGTTTGCACTGCATCTTTCTTCAGGCTCCTATTCAACAACTAGCAGATAAAATTGCTGGATATTTTGTACCTGTCGTAGTAGCTGTCTCTCTTATCACTTTAATTGGATGGATAATTGCTGGATATTTCTCTATTGACTCTATAAAGTCATTTCATAAAAAGCATGTAAGATTTTTTCTTTTTTTAAAGAAATTTTTGATATTATGTAATTGGGAATTTTAAATTAAGTATATATAATGAAAAAGTACTTTAGAAATTTTACTGCATAATTATAAAATTAGTTAGTTTAGAAAATGCATGAAAAATTAGATATTAACCCTTTGGCGTTTAAAAAATAAGTTAAGTCTTTCTTTTCAAGTACCATCAAAAGGTTAAATTTAAGAATGTAAATATTTTTTATTGAAGAGTTATCTAAAAGGAATGATTTTTTTTAATAAGTATATTTTTTTCTTTTTTTTTTAATTTCGTAAGTTACAATGTTTCTTTATTATGTGACTAGTGAAGATTGAAAGCTATGTACATCATATTTGAAGTGTAGAGTTGCCCAGTAAAATAGTTACCGTATATACCCGCGTAAGTCGAGATATTTTGATCAAAAAAAAAAACTTCAAAGTGGGGTGGTCGACTTATACGCGGGGCCATAAAAAATTAAAAGAATTGGAAGTTCAAAAATTTCTTTATATAATGCAGTTGTTTTCTTCCCGCACTCAAATTGGACGACTTATCAAATAATTCACTTACTTGAAGTAATTTCATGACTTAAATTATGTGACGAACTAATCACAGAGTTTCATACTTTAACTAGAGTAAGTTTCAATTAAACCAAAGAATTTTCGGCCTCCGAACAACCGATCATTATCGAGCAATAAAAAAGTTTCGCCAACAAAGCGAAATGCAGATAGTACAGAGAAATACAGAGTTCGAGACTGAAAATATGTATGATGACGAGCCAATGACGACAGAAGAGTTCTATGAAATGTTTGGCGAATCTGACTATGAATCGGACGTTGAAGGATTTTGATTTTGTTTATTTACCAAGGTATTTTTTATCGTATATTTACTTTTTTTTCTCAGATGATTTTGAATAAATGTAGTACTTCAAAAAATTTTTTTGAAGTTTCTCGATTGATTTCAGAAGTGTGGGGTCGACTTAAACGCGGGTTTCTTATTTTCTATGAATTTTTTATGTCGAAGTGGGGGGGTCGACTTATACGCGGGTATATACGGTAAATATTGACCTAATGTAAGAAAATTGAGCTGTTTGTGTATTGATTTTAAATGTTTGAATGTTGTGTGAACTAGCTTATTTCGTAAAAGAAGATAAGAGTTAGGTAAACAGATGGTTTTGAGAATATGTTGACTATTAGGAGAAATAACTCAATATGCAACTAATATATGTTAAACCTGTTTCATAATTATTTTTTAAGTTTCTGGTAAAATTCTCACTGTCTAGAAAATCCTGGAAAGTCAGGAAAGTGATGAGGAAAAATATAACCCCCTTTTTTTTCCCCTTTCGAAATGTGAGGGAAGTTAAAAAGATCAATCAGTACAGATTGGTGCAAAAAAATCTTATACAGATAATTTCTTTCAAATAACAAGCACTTCATGTTTTAATAGTAATCACTGAATAAAAAACGTCTGTTTTAAAATGAAAACAAATGAAGAGTTATTATAATCTTATTGAGCAGATCAAAATAAAATAGCAGCAGTAGGTGTTCCTACAACTGATTAAATTATATCGTTCCTTTAAACTTTAGAGCAATGTTTTAATTTCTTTGAAAAGAAACTGTGTTGAATAAAATAAAAAGGAACGTAAAATTATAAAAGAATTCAGAAAATCTACAATTGAAACTAGCCCTTTTGTTTCAATTCTAGATCTTCTGAATAGTTTTCCCTCCCATAATTTCAAAGTATTTTACTTTCTTTTATAATTTTACCTTTCTTTTTTATTTTATTCATACTGCTCAACACACTTTCTTTCCAAACAATATTGGGGAAAAAATTCGAAATAATTGAAAGCATTGCTGTGAAGTTTAAAGGAACAAAATAATTTAATCAATTGCAAAAGTAGATGCATCTACTGCTGCTACTTTATTATGATTTATTTGGTCAGTAAGATTATAATTCTTCATTTCTTTTCATTTTAAAAGAGACAATTTTTGCTTAGTGGCTACTATTAAAACATGAAATGTTTATTTGAAAGAACTAATCTGTATTTTTTTAAACTTCCCTCACATTTTGGAAAGGAAAAAGGAGGAGGGTTCTATTTTTCCTCTCCATTATTCTATTCTGACTTTCCAGGATTTTCTAGATAGTGGGAACTCTGCCACATACTTAAAAAACAATTTTATAAAAAACAATAAAACTTATTTCATTAATTGAGTGAAAGAATGAAATAATGAGTCAATGAATTAATTGAATAATGAATTAAATGAATGAAATTATCAAGAATTTGAATGAATGAAATTTGAATTAAATAATCTAAAAATTGTGTGAATAAATCTAGACTTGAAATCAATGGATTAGCATATATATATATATATTATGATTTTCTCCATGTTCACTTTAACTATGGGCATTTTTTCCTTAAAAAAGTGTTTAGAAAGGTGTTCTTTCCTTGAGGCAAATAGCCCTCATATGCTTGCTGTATGCAGTTAAATAATAATGAAACAAATTACAATACTACTTAATATATTGGTATAAATTCATGTGCATATTGTTATATTTTGAATATTTTTCAAGTATAAGAATGAAGGTTTTTATATAAAGTAGTTCTTTAATTCATGAAGCCTTTTTTACATTCAGTTAATAACTGGGTTCTCTGTGTTCAAATATGTTAAAACAATATATAAATTATTATTTATCTGTTAATGTATTTCAAAATCTATATAAAAATATTTCTTATTGTCAGAAAGAAGATGCTACTGACTCTGAAATTACTTTCCAATTTGCCTTCCAATGTGCACTTACAGTACTTGCAATTGCTTGTCCATGTTCACTAGGACTTGCCACACCAACTGCAGTGATGGTTGGAACGGGAGTGGGTGCTGTTAATGGTATTCTTATAAAAGGGGCTGAAGCCTTAGAGTTAGCCCATAAAGTAAGTTATATTATAGAATTTTATTGAAAATATGCTCGTATCCAAAATTATTTTTTAAGTGTACAAAAATACTGATTTCTCAAAAACTGTTGAATAGAATTGAAAGAGGTTATTTGAAGTTCCTCATTAATATGGTCTAAAGGATACTGAGTTTTCAAGATGTAAAATTTTACCATGCAACAGCGTGCAGCAGCTTTTACAAGAATCTTTCATAAACTTTGTAGGGGTTTCAGGTGAAGCTATTTTACTGCCTAGTTTATTAACTCAAAGCTTCAGTTTATGCTTTAAGAAATTCACCAACTGGTTTGCTAAACGTAGATATGCATTATGATACCGTAAACAAAAATTCAGATTCACATGCACCTCTAAAACATTTTACATAGCTTTGAAAGTATCTCTGGGCATATCAGATCTGCTATGTACAGATACAGATCTGCTGTCTAAAATATATGTGGAAGAATACATCCACCAATAGTTTTTCCTTCCCATATTATCAATCTACACCACAATAACAATTATATTCTATAATATTGATTGGAATTTTTCATGTTCTGGCTGCTTCCAGATGTAAAGATGTTAAGAATCAAATAGTAATTGAACTTCATACAGAAGGAAATATGTTCTGCTGTTGCAGATGCAGCACTCCTGTTCTCAAGATGAATATAGACAGACCCTCATTCATATATGTTCATGTCTGTATGTATACATCTAACGATTTAATAGAAATTTAGAATAAGAAACAGTATGTCATTTACAATATAACAGTTATTATTTTTTAATGCTAATGGATTTTAAAAAAATATTTCATGAAGAAATTCTCAGTCTTATAATATTGTTTCAGTATAGTATAATAATATAGTATCATCTTGCTAAAAATTCTTAGCACTAACGATAAGTTATACAGTTATAAACTATGTATAAAAATAATCTGTAGGCAGATATCATTTCAGTTAAATGACAAAGTTTGTAATTTACTGATATTTCTAAAATTCATTGTTATTAATAAGTCTTATTTACTGTATATGAAATTATCATAATTGACTTTTAAAACTCAAGCCTCTCTCACTGTTAAAAATTTTAATCATTTAATAATTTACTGGTAATACATAATGAATCAATTTTAAAGATACAGGAATAATTTATTTTTATGGTGATTCACGAAAATATATGGTCACTGCTTTTTTAAACAGATTCATTATTTTACCACCCTACAAAAATTATAGAGAGCTTTTTAATTTAAAGTTGTGACATCAATTACTTTATTTGAAACAAAATATATTAACTATCAATATCTAGTTTTAAATTGTAAAAAAAATGCAAATAAAACTCATTTGTAAAAGTATCATAATAGTTACAAAAATTTTATATTTTATAGCTTTATAATCCTCTTAAATATGTGTGCGTAAAATATAAAATATGAAGCAAAATGATTAAATTTAATTAGAACCAACTGGTAATAGACTTTCAAATTCATAAATTTTAATTAAACGCATCCTCACCTAAAAAAAATTAGCTTTGCACCATTTTATGTCATTCTGCCACATGTTATGTCACTCTTTTCCTGCAGTTTTTCTGTATTGTGACATCTTTAGCCCAATCTGTGCAGAGAATTAACATAAAGACTTTCCAGTGATAAATACAGCTGTAGTTGGTACATGTTACTTTTTCTTGCCTGCTGTTGCTTGAGTAAACTACATGTCTTGCTTTGCCTTCTTTCTTTATTGTCTAAAATGTAAACTATGTTTATTGAAATTATAAAGCATGTTTAAAATCCTAGCATTGGACTAGTTTTAAGCAAAAATATATTTCTGAAAAATTATTCCTATGCAAAATAAAAATGATGTTTTAACTATCAAGCCAGTAGTGGTTTTTGCACCAAACGTACAGCAGTCTTCTCGGCCACATCTAGACAATGAGTTGGTCTGATCTTCTACAAAAACTACAAAATCTTATATATATATTTGTAATGGAAGAAAGGATAGCATAGGAAGATAGGATTGCATAGGATGTGGAAGAAAAATATTTTACAGGAAAATGGAAAAATATGATCTCTTACATTGTAAAGAGGAAAATATGTATGTATTTCATTTCAGAAAAAACATAAAGAGTAATAATTCCTTTCAGTACATTCTACTTTCTGAGTGTGGCTCCAGATACTCTACTAGCTCAACTCGTATTATTATGAAAATAAATTTTGGCAGTCTACAGCATGCAGTGAAGATGTTATCAGGAAGAGCAAATGCATAGTCATGTTTTCAATAAATTTGACACCCATTTAGAGATCTGAAACTATATTCTCCATCTAAATATGAAAATATTAGCGTCAAACTGCATCCAGAGCCATAACGAACTTCTTACCACTAACTGCTCAGACTTGATTGATGACACGGCAACCATTTCCCCCATTATTTCTACCAATTCCATACTTGTGCAATGATCAGTGTTAGATAAAGCTGGTTTTCACTAGTAGCAATATCTGCTAGCAAAGAAACTAAAGACGACTCTCTGGGCATAGAATAGGCATCCTGCATCTGAATGGCTGATAGTTCACCATAAAAAATGTTTCATTTAAAAGATTCTTCCATATTATACTTTAGTGCTAAAAATTATTTCAAATGAATAAAAACTGAAGCCAAACATAGTTTGGCAGAAATTTATGGGGAAATGTATCTTGTGCAAAATGCATACTTTGTTTTAGGATGACATTGTGCCATTATTTGTAACTTCAGAAAATTGAATTGAGGGCGATAATTATGTTTACTTTTTGTTCTTTCCATGAAGAAATGAATTACTGATTGATTACTTCAGGAAATGCAATTAATTATATGTATTTATAATGTAGTATACCAAGTATATGTAAAATTTTAAAATATTGCATGTCTGAATATATATCATTGAAGTGTTTTATGAAGTGTATGTGTTCTTGGTTCACTCATTGTAGACATTAAAAATTCCAATATGGTTATTGTGCTTTCATTATAAAAATTTTAATTAAATGCAAAAATTATTTCAAGCATTTATAATTAAGGAATTTATTTTTCTAGATAAAATGTGTGTTGTTTGACAAGACTGGCACAATCACTCAAGGTGTTCCTGTTATGACACACATCAGTATTTTTGTTGATCAAAATGTCTGCTCGCTAGCTAAAGTGTTAGCTATTGTAGGAACAGCAGAAGCATACAGTGAACATCCAATTGCAGCTGCTATTACTACATTTGTAAAAAAGGTCAGTTGCTAACTGAGGGTTTTTTTTTTTTTTTTTTTTTTTTTTTGGTATTTTTTAAAAAATTATTTAGGTAATTTTTTTTTTTTTTTGATCAGAATTTTAATAGAAGTGGAATAGTTTTCATTATATCTTTTGGAGAAAATGAGACTAGCTGCATATTTATTTTATGCAGGAAATGAATTTTGCATATTTTTTCAGTTTGCTTGTATTTCATTTGTGAAAATGTTGGTACTTTTCTGTTATTAGGACTAAATTTAGATATTGTCAAATGAATTCATTTAAATTAATGAAGTTAAAAGAGCTTATTTCAATTTTAGTGTTTGATTTATACATATTAGCCTTCATACCATCCAAAATCAACTGAATAACAGTCTGATACCAATGACAGAAAATGCCAATGTCTCATTAAGCCAGCTTTACATCTGTATTATGTGTGTATAATTTAGAGGTTAATTGTTATGTATAAGGCTACATATACTTGAAAAAGTAATATTTTATATCAAGAATTATATTATTCTTTTGTATTATGAGTAGAATAAATGAATAAGGAACTCTCGAAGGAAGTAAATAATATCAAAGGAAAATAAATTATGTTAATAAATAAGTTATGTTGTTTTATGTTACATTATACTTTGTAAAATTATTTGTATTGTGCAAATACATATAATTCTATACATTTTATTCAGTTTATAGAATTTTCTGCCTGTTTTCCTACCTTGTGCATTGCTTGGTTTCAATTTCTTTCCATCTGCAAAGTGCTACATCAGTCATTACTCATTGTTGGTTTCCTTGGACAACCACCACCAACCATTCTTGCAGTTAGTTGTACCTAACATTTGGAAGGCTTCCCAAACTTGGGAAACAGAAGTGGCCACAGATGACAAACTGTACCACTCCTTGAGCTTTCAGCTATTCTATCACATATAAAGGTGTCCTGATGTATTCTTGTGTTGTCATACTGCACATACATTCCTTAGAAGAATGCCTGAATGTGCCTTCCCTTCTTCTTAAGTTGCCTTGCACTGTGTACACTGACTCCTCATATTTTGCATGCCAACATACCTCTGACATCATGGTAATGATATTCTCATATGCATCACTTTTCTACTGAGTTGGTTTTGCATTGTTCTCATCACAAAAAATCATCACATTTTCCTTGAATCATTCTCATCACAATTTCCTTGAACAATTTCATGGTTGTACGTTGGAAAATGAAATTGTTACTTAAGTTTTGCACATTGGTGTATAACAGAGTATTAACTGACATTAAATTTTATAAAGCTTTGTTTTTAAACAATAGGTACCTATATTTTTGTAAAAAATCATCTTATTTGAGTTTGCATTAGTATCATAATTACATTATTTAGACAATATTTTATGCATAAAGATTGTATGGTATTTCTTTATTATAGTGGCCCCAACCATATTTGACGTTTTTAGATTTGTGCCAAGATCTCAGCTGTAATTTCACTAAGTTCGTGAAGTGCTAATGTGAAAATAACATAATGTGCAATAATAACAATAATGCTCACATGTCATTTCTTGGGAATATTAATCCTTATTATTATTTTATTGCATGTAATTGTTCAAGTCAACTACAGAACTGTCACACATATTAAGCTGTTTGTTACATTATTTCATGGATGTCAGCTCCTTTGGCTATGAACTATTTGTCCATGAACTACTTTGCTATTCATTAATCTAATAGCAGTGACAAAATATATTCTGGAACCACTGAACCAATTTCGAACTTCCTGACATTTGCAGACACTATTTGTGGTAAAATTATTTGAGAAAGTATCTTTTTGTCTCTGAAGTTGCTATGTAGACGACACTTTTGCACTTTTTAATGGTAATAAAGAAGGTTTATGCCAGATTTTATATTATGAATCTGGTTGCCAACTAGTTCACATTTAGAACTGAATCTAACAATATTCTTCCTTCCATGATATTCTTATAATCTGCAGTGAATCTGATTTCAGCACTACTGTTTACCATAAATCTTTTCCGTTTGTTTATTTTTCCATGCTATGTCATGTCACCTGGCTAAGGGGAAAAAAAAAAAAAAGGCTTCTTTTTACTATTATGTATTTCGTTCTCTCAAAGTTTGTTCCTCAGAATCTTTGCTTGCTAATGAATTCAATTATTTGGGATCAGATGCCATTGACTGAGAATTTTCTCCCATTGTCATTGATAAAGCCTTCAAAAAATTTTCACCTTGCTCTCAAAGATGACATTTTTGCTGTTAGAAAAATCATTAACAACCTTTTCATGATTGTATTTTATACTTCTGTCAGTTACCGAATTGTACAGATTCTCTAGAAGTTCGAATTTTCAAGTCATTTTCTCGGCTATCAGTAAAACCCATAGTTTGATTCTTCAAGATTCCATTTTTGACTTTAATTCTTGAAATTTATAGTATATTTTGTCAGTGTGGTTTGAATATATCGGCCAAAAGAGCCTAAAAAAATGTTAAAGTTTTGCATCAAGGAATACAAACCTTATGCCCCAAAAGGCAAAATTAGCGAGTCTTTGATATCTAATCATAATTGCAAATTTAATCATGATTTTGACTTTGGATCTGCAAAAATTATTCAGAAATCTTCTTCCAATGGTCAAATGGATTTTCTTGAAGCTTTTCACATTCAGAAAGATTTGCATTGTTTAATTCAGAACTTTAATTCCAATCAAGTCCTTCCTAATGCTATTAAAATTCAGTTAATTAAAAGTCAACAAAAATTTAATTTTTCAATTTTTGTTACTATTTCTGCCAAAAGACGACATTATCTTCTCATTTACTTCACTCCTTTTGGATATAAATACAAATAGCTTTCCCTTTGTTGCAGATTTCTTAAGTCATGATGAATATGGTTCTGTACCTCTTTGGCCTCGAAATCAATAGAATGTTGCCTAAAATCAACAATACAATGTTGTTGCCGACAATACAATGTTGCCATGCCTGGATTTTATGTTTTACTCTGTGTTTCTGTTCTCTCTTGATTTATATAAATAGTTTTACTGTTTATGTAAAAGTTTTCTGTATTAATTTCTGCTGCCAATAATATTTGAAATTTTATACAAATGGTTTCATCACAGGCATTAACTACTGAAACATTTGGGAAATGTGAAGATTTTGCTGCTGTTCCTGGCTGTGGCTTACGTTGCAAAGTAACTAACATCCAACACATGCTAAAAAATGAAGCAGAAATTGAAAATCTTGTAAATCCATCCAGGAAAAGTAATACAAGTCTCAGTTCTTATCATGAAGGAATTGGAAATGTCTTTATTGATCGTAAAAGAAATGACATCCCTGTCTTCAATGCATCTTCTCTTGCAGCCAATTTAATAGAAAATTTAAATGATGCAGGTATGTTTCTTGATTTGTTTAATGTATAAATTTATTTATTTTATTTTATTTTTATTTATTTATTTATTTATTTATTTATTTTTGCTGTCATCTTCTACACATAGATGAGCCAATTTAAGATGTGTTGTGACTCTGTTCAGGCCATGTTGTATATTTTGTTGAGGTAATATTTAGAAGTATATCCTGAAATTATATTTATTGTAGACATATTAATTAAGGACGCACACACATATATACGAGGGCCATCCAGGAAGTAGATTACGTTTCCGTCTGTGTCCGCTAGGGGCGGGGCTAGCGCGGCCATCTTGGGGTCAGAGTGTTGCGCAGCTCAGTCTGCATCTAGCCGTGCTAGTGAGAGGTTCGTGCTGTGCTCCGTTCAGATACTGTGACGGTTTGAAATGTCTGCGTTAATTGAAAATCCCGCGAGCTGCGAGGTGCGCTCAGTAATAAGGTTTCTGACTGCAAAAAACTGTAAACCGATAGAAATCTATCGGCAGCTTCGTGAAGTGTACGGGGACAACATTATCACTGAAGGTGGAGTGCGTCAGTGGGTCATAAGATTTCAAAATGGCCGAACCAATGTTCACGACGAAGATCGAAGTGGGAGACCCAGCATAGTGACCGCCGAACTTCTCGAAAAAGTCGATGCTAAAGTCCGTGAAAATCGAAATTTCACAATAACGGAACTTTCTTTGAGTTTTCCACAAATTTCGCGAAGTTTGTTGCACGAAATCATCAGCGAAAAGCTTGGTTACCACAAGTTTTGTGCAAAATGGAAGGCAAGAAGAGGTAACGAAGTGGTTGAAGGCGCAGGCGGCCGAATTTTTCGACGAAGGAATTTCCAAGCTCGTACATCGCTACGATAAATGCCTTAATTTGTATGGTGACTATGTAGAAAAGTAGTATTTGAGTGTGGCTTTCATCTGTATATAATAAAATTTGTTTCCTATACTTTGTTTATTTTTTTATTCCAAAACGTAATCTACTTTCTGGATAGCCCTCGTATGTTACCGGGAAAGACCGGAATTGGAGAATGTCAACATTCACCAAATACGTTGGTGAAAGATCGAATATTGCATTATAGTCTTCATATCATCACTGTTGTTGTACTTCAGACCCTCACTGGTGTAAGTCAACAATCACAGATATGCTCTCATGTAGATCGAAAAGAGGACTATATGTACATGCTATCATTGCAAAAGGAAGTGTTCCACAAATAAATGCAGTTGTAAAAGCAAGGGCACTCTAGTGCAATTCAAAGTGTCATAATAGTTTAAGTTGTTGCAATGAATAAGATTTGAATTGCATGGTTTAGTAAGTTTTTAACTTCTATTATTTTCCTTTCTTATTTTGAATGTACTGTGTGTTTTAAGTTCTTATGCTAATTTGCTATTTATTTTCAAATATTTAACTCCTTCACATCCAATCCGCCCTACATTAAAACAACTAGAACCGCCCGAAAACGGCCGAGATTGTAATCTTCTTTTCTTCCCTCACGCTAAGGTATGCAGTAGCAGGTGCACTTTCTCCAAGTGCATTGTATCAGTTTACTGCAGACAGCTTGTCCTAAAAGGTTTTTTTTATCTTTTGATTGATCATGACATTTCGTTGTTGATTCTTGATTGTGGTACATTGATTGTGGTACAGTGTGCTTTTAAGCTTTATTCAGCAATAAAAGAGCAGTTTAAAAATTTAAAAATTATATTTATTTTTAAACAATTTATTCCTTCCTATAAAAATAATGGAAATAAACAAAATCTAAGTCGTGATCATAACAAAACCGAAAAGGCTTGTTGATCTGACCTTCAGAATAGTTTTATAAGAACGGGGTCAAAGGCTAATGGAATCTATGTTAGAATGTCATTGGAAATCTTCACACCTATTTTCTGTGTTAATGGATGGGAAGGGGAGGAAATTGCTGTGAAACTGGAAAAGTATTTCGCGGTTCGGGTATTTTGAGGATACAGCTTAGCGAAGGGTCTGGATTTCAAAGAGTTAAAGTATTATTATATTCTCAGGCACAGAGTTTTGTTGCTGCATTAGTTATTAAACTACTAAGTCATAATGCTAATGAACATTCAGTTACATTTGCTATTATTGTATTCGTTTGGTGTACTTGGAATCTAAGCTAAATACAGAATGATTATCTCCCTGCATTAGCAACTATCCATGGGAAGATTAAACAAGTGTTTAGATTATGGGACATTAGGTTTATCTTGCAAGCTGAGCTGTCAAAAAATGCTGCAATTTTAAGTGTTCTGTTGACTGGCTGACTTAAATACCTGAGAATTAAGCAAATGATTGTTAATCTTATATTATTCACTTGGAAACCATTGTATTGCATGATAAATATATCTTCCCGCCTCTTCAATAACAGCTTCATAGAACTGTTGTTCTGTCCTGAAAATAAGTATGTGTACTTCATGACATCATCCCATGTGTTCTCTGTATTTGTCTCTTGTGAGACATTTATTTATTTATTTATTATTATTATTTTGCTTCACATATCTCAGGTGTCACTTCATATAAAAGTTTTTCCCATCATGGAAGAGAAAATAAGAATGCTGCATTCTAGTCTTAAGAGCCATGCAAAAAATAGACATCTGCAAGCCTTTTCTTTAATTACCTGTTGTATTTATATTAAAACAGAAATTTGCATCAATGTAAACCTTGCAGCATTTCTATTTTTAATACATTTTGATTATGTAATTTCCAAGCTGTGAGTGTACACTAAAACTTTGATTACTTGAACTTCAGTTAGTTAAAATGATTGTCACAACTAGAAATTCAAAGTGAATATCAAAACATACTGTTCAAAATTGATACAGATTCAAACTTGAAATTTTAATATTTGTTTTTAGAGGGGTGTGTTCCTTCAATTTTGGCTTCTTAAAACACCTTTATCAGAGTGCCTAGTTTCAAACAATGTAAACTAAGTTGTAGATGTAAACTAAGTTGAAGAGTTGAATGATATTGATCTTATCTTGTCTTTTTGTAAAAATGTATAAAATATTAATTTTATACTAAATCTCTTAAAAAGACTGTTTCAAATAGCTACTTTTTTCTTCATATGGTTGCAGATATTTTTTAAAACTCTTTAATATATCATTTACTTGTTCTTAAAAATTATCAAAATTATATGATTTAAAATATTTGCACCCAATATTAATATCAAACAACTAGGTAGGATAGGATAAACACTGGATTCTGTTGACCAAAAAAGTTTGGGAGGTACTGTATTCCTCTATCATTTCATAAGCACATTGTAACTCAGCTATTGTTCAAGTTTGAGTTTAATTTGCAGTAAAAATGTTTAGGAAATGAAACGTAGTATCTCTGAGAGATATAACCTAGTGACTTTAGTTTAAAGTTTTAAAATAGTTTGATAAGAACACAAAATTTATGGAAATAAATTGTCAAAAAAACTGGGCATTCATTTGCCAGCATTTGAAAACAGATGTTTCTGAAAGAAAAAGATTGGGAGAAAGAACACCAGTGTGTGGAAAACTGTTTCAAAGAAATTGCACATTCAAGGAGAAATATCTTAAAGACAAAGAATGTCACATAGTGTCTTAAAATTTGTTTAATGTACCCTCATTCTTTACGATTAAGTGTTGTACCTCTTTTTGCATAGTCTTCATTTAGGATACAACAAAAAGTGTCCTTGAGCATAAAAGAAAAGCCACGTAAAGATATTTTTCTTATGGATGGAATGTGGATCCTAGCATCCTTAACAGAGTGATTAGAAGGGTTGCAAATATTTCATTGAAACTTGCAAAAATTATGGAAAATGCAAAACATTTCAATCAAAGATATTCACATAGTTTGTTATATTTAATTTTCATATCTTTAGAAGTTCACTATAGTATTACATTAAATGTGTAGGAAGCTGGATGGGACCAAAAGAGTTTTTTTCATGATATTCAGGTGTTTGTTAATAAGCCAGATTCATTGTACCAGATTTCAAGTGTGTAACCAAATTACCTGTTTTCTTGTGAAATTCTAAATCAATGAAACTATTTTGAATTTGAATGAAACCATTTTCCAATTATGTTGAATTCCTTGTTATTTGTTTAACTTTAAAGTACTTAAAGTTTTATATTATCAAAAAGAGTCCCTTTTATGATGTTTGAAAATCCAGGGAGAAAAAAAAAATTGAAAATAGTGTCTTCCCTGTGTTCTTTAATAAAATTTTTTCTGACTTTGTAATTTATTACACTTAGGTTCTGCTGCTGGAGATCAGCAAACTGTATACTCAGTTTTAGTTGGCAACAGAGAATGGATGATTCGAAATGGATTGAATGTTCCTGAGAGTGTGGATTCTCTCATGAAAGATCATGAAGAAAAAGGTCATACTGCTGTATTGTGCGCTGTTGATGGTATGTGTAACTGTTTAATTCATTTTTTCCCCCAGGTGTTTTGAGTTAAAAGTAGTTTAGCAAAATGCAAAATTAAGTCAATTTTTAGTACATGCGTACAGCACACACACAAAAAAATATAATTCATTATAATAATAATAATAAAAAGCTGGTAGTGGCCTTTGAGGTCTGGATCTCGGACTTTGTACTGTATGCACATTCATATGTGCCATAACCATATACATTAATTTCTTTGGATGTGAGAATGAAGCTGCTAGAAAAAAATTTTCATAGTATTGCATAAAATTTATTTAAAAAAAATCTTTAAAGATTTTAAGTATTAAACTTATAGTTATATATCTCGTTTCTAGGTTCTCTTGTATGTATGATGGCTGTAGCAGATACTATAAAACCCGAAGCTCATTTAGTTGTTCATACACTTAAAAGAAGAGGTTTAGATGTAATTCTTCTGACTGGTGATAATAAAAAAACAGCTACTGCAATTGCTAGACAGGTATACTTTAATTATTATTGTATTTTTATATCCAGTATATATTGTTTCCTTCCTTTTTCTCTCTCCTTTTTAAACAAATGGGAATAGGCATTATAAATTTGTTCGAAAGTGGATGCAAAGAATAAGTTTTTCCTTTTTTTTTTAATAAGTAGTCTTAATTGATTAACAAGTTTAACTGTAAACTTTTTTAATCAGGGTTTTTTATTTTTAAAACATAATTGTTTCAATGAAAAAACTTGGGGTATTTTAAGATGCTGAAAAAATTTATTTGAATATTTCTTGATACATTAATGCAATTTATCAGTGTTAGAAATTTTGTGTAAGTCATTTGAAAAATCTACATTTTATTTATAATTACGTTAAAACATCACACACCAACTGACTCTGAAAGCTGCTAGTGAATTTTCAGTGGCAATTACTATGAAACTTTCAAGGCTGGTCAAGTAAGTAAACAACACAACAGGTGCAAAGCCTAGCATTTTGCAGTCACTTGCAATGCCTTGAGCAGGGCATATAAAGTAGTGAGTTCATCAACAATATTTGCAGCCATGGACTGGCAACTATATCTATGATCTGTAAGGTCATTATAAGATAAAACACTTTCCTGGTAGGTAACATGCATGCCGTACTAAGGTGACTGTTACTCATATGAGCACTGGCAGATTTAATCACTAAGGGAGCATTCACACAATGGTATGGTCATCATTATTGTTATAAACCTAAAACATAAAAATTATTCATGTTGTTTACACCAGTGGAATGGAGTTTGAGCCATAGCTACTCAGGAGCTAAAGTTGCGCATATGTGAATGTACAGGTGACTCAGAGAAACTCTCGACTGGATGGTTGCAAATGTGGGAGCTTATAAGTTAGTGTTAATCATAAGAGTTTGATTGAAAAATACTACATTTTGTGCCTGTTGTTTTGTTTACATGCTTGGATAATTACTTCTAAAAGTTTCATGGCAGTCATCATTGGGAATTTTGATAATGCTTCTTCCTGGTGTAAAAAGAGTTAATACAAATGTTTTTTATTTCTTGATCTACTTTTAATTGCTGAATACAAAATTTTGTTTTTGTTTCAAGATATATTCAATGTTACATTTTAATGGTCTAGGCTGGCAGTGTTCAGTTGGCAATATTAAGGTTGACTCACTAATGTCTATTTATTGGATAAAACAAGTTTATTTTTATTTTATTTATTTATTTATCCTGTGTCCGTCTTTGCCATTTCTGCCATTAGTCAACGAGCATCCCTATAAAATTATGAGAGCGTAAAAAGTAAGGGTAAAAATTAGTCGTAATAGAGTTGTCTGTAATAAACTTTAAATAATTGGGCATTTCTTAAGGTGGTCACCATCCATATCACTCTGATGATACAGGGGGCAACAAACTGAATCCTTGACTCCAATTCGATGTAAATGTTGCTGATTTTTTAATGTAAAACTCATTTTAAACATGACTGGAATTAAATAATTACTATATCACTGACTGAAAATGTAGAAAAACAATGGCTTCGTTAAAATTACTGAAAGGCTGATGTAATAGTAGATGGTAAATGGGGGGGGGGCATCAACACTAATTTATGTGTAATTCTAAAGATTTATGAATTTTAATTTGAAGATCTATTAATTTGTAATTTGAAGATCTGTTATCTATCTGATAATCTGATTTATTTGTAATTTATTTATGAGTAATTTGAAGGCTACATGTATTGGATAGAAAGAATGTCTTAGCACATTTAATCAATGCCTCATTTACAATATAAGATACTCTTTGGACATTGGTTATAGTGTTTGCAACTTAAAAAGATAATCATACCCTGTATATTATCCAGTCATTTTCTCTTTTTTATTGTAAGAATGGCAAGATGAATTGTCTGTCCTGATGTCCCTGTAGACAATCTCAGAACTCCATCCAAGAGTTTTTCTTGAAATGTTTGTTTTTCTTATTTTTGCCTTTTAATTATTGTTGGTTGCCAAAGGTCTCCTTTGTAGAAATGAGTCTACTTGAACACAAAGATTTTTGTTCCAAACTATGCAAGTAGAATTGTGAGTATTAAAATTAATATTTTATCAAAAGATGGTGATGTTGTAACTAAAAGAGTAAAGCATCTTCTTAATTACTTAGTTCAGTGTTGTCCAACCTTTCGTTACCCGAGGGCCAAACAAATGTTCCTATACTGGAGAGTGAGGGCCAGATACATTAAAGAAAGAAAATGAATTACATATACATCACTGGTTTAATATATCACTTTTTTTTTTTTTTTTTTTTTTTTTTTTTTCTATGTGTTCAAAGTGAATAGGTATTTTGCATTTCAGTTCAGTTGTTCCACACTTTTGAGATTCATTACATAGTTTTAATTCTGCATTTGCTTTTCCATATTTAGTAAGTATGTAAATGATTTGTGTTAAAAATTCTAACATGTTATATCAATAGAGTGCATTTTTGTTTTTATCTAAAATGGGCATAAATGAGTAAAAATGTAAAATGAAAATTTTTTTAAGGATTAAAAATTGAAAGTTGTCAATAATATGATAGCTACTCTTTAGAAACATACATAGTAAAACCTTTTTGATTTAGGTCGGGATTTCTAGAGTTTTTGCTGAAGTTTTGCCATCACACAAAGTTATGAAAATTCAGCAGCTCCAAGAACGAGGCCTCAAAGTTGCAATGGTAGGAGATGGAGTCAATGATTCTCCGGCATTAGCTAAAGCAGATGTTGGAATAGCAATAGCTAATGGAACTGATGTTGCTGTAGAGGCAGCTGATGTTGTGCTTATAAGAGTATGTATTTCTAATTTTGCGTATTATGAAACATTGATTCTTTAAAACTTCTATTCTCAGAATCATATTTCATGTATACTAAACTTTCACCGGAGAAAATGCAGGATATGTATAAATTTAGTCATCTGGTTGCTTTTTGGGATTGAACAATATCAAATATATATATAATGCTAAAATTATTCAATTTGTCTGCATTTAGTAGGCTTTTTAGTTACAGGTTTTAATAACTATGAAAGTTGTATGGTTAGGCCTCATAATTTTATTAAATTCAGCTTGTATGTTTTTAATATTTCACTACTGATCTTCAAGTATTTTATAAAAAACATGGTTGCAGTATGAAATTGCAGAATATTATTTTTGCAATATGTCTGAATTAAATAAATTAGGCAGTCAACCATAAAATTCACATTTAATGCATTTTTACATCGTGATATATCTAAAACGTATTAGAAATCTAAATTTTTGTTTTTGATCATTTTTAGAATTTCTGTGTTAGGAAATTCTTAATTACATATATTTGCTAAAAAAATTCTGTAGCCATAAAGCATAATGTATATTATTAGAAGTATGCTTTATTAATTAATTATACACTTCTGAGATTTTATTTGTAAATATGATTATGATGATTATAAATCAAAAACAGAAATTATTGGCCTAATGCTTCTATTTTGAATTCTTGATTAGGTCAGTGAAGTTCTAATTGTCAGTATGTAATAATACACTCATGTCCATAAATTAAGGATAATGCAAAATCAGGCAAAGGAAGAGTTAGAAGCAAAACAAATTTGACTTATTTGTAAAGTTTATTTATTAAACAAAAGGTAAAGAGCAAAACAAGATGCTATATGTTTGATTTTATTAAAAAATTAGCGATTTTTTCTCCCTGGAGCAAATCACAAAAAAAAAAAAAAAAAAAAAAAAAAAAAAAAAAAAAAAAAACTATTTACAAAAAACCAATATTACATGGTTGGTATGATTGTTAATACATTGTATGTCTCCTAGACGATGCAATACAGTCTGTACAATTCCTAGGCATGCTGAGTATCAAATTATCGATCTGATCTTGGAGGATATTACACCACTCAAAAAGCAGTGCTCTCCGAAGTTCTGGTAGACATGTAGGAGGAGGTTGATGGGCTGCAACTCGTCGGCCAAGCATGTCCCACACGTGCTGTACTGGATTCGAGTCCAGTGAGAATGCTGGCCAGTCTATACGGGTGATATGCTCCGAATGAAGGCATTCGCTTACGATGTTTGCACGGTGAGGACGGGCGTTGTCATCCATAAACACAAATTGTGCGCCCATGGCGCCTCGAAACAAACGTACATGTTGTTCCAGAATGATGTCCCGATAGATTTGGCTTGTCATGGTTCCAATTTGAAAATGCAGGTCAGTTCTGGAACCCAGAATAATTCCACCCCAAACGAGCACTCCTGCACCACCGTAACGGTGTCATTCAGTGATTTCTTTTGGTGGTAATGGGTACCTGGAGCTCTCCATATGAAAGTCCGGCGAGAATCAGACTACAAGATAAACCTGGACTCGTCGGAAAACATAACACAAGCCCATTGTTGCGGTGTCTACTCCAGGCCAACCACAGGCGACAGTGAGTGGCAGTAAGTGGAACGCATCTGACAGGTCTACGAGCATATAGACTAATCTGCCCTAAGCGTCTGTACACGGTCTGCCTTGAAATTGTCGTACCAGTGGTTGAAGAGAGCTGATGAGACAGGTCCGCCTGTTTCTTTTGGCAGTAACTGCCAAATACCGGTCCTCATTCGGCGTTATAACTCTGGGGCGACCTATGCTGTAACATCTGCTCGCATTACCATCATCTTAGAATCGTTGCCAAAGCCTGAAGATGACACTCTGGCCAATTCCAAATTCGTCTGATACTTCCAGTTGGGTACGCCTACATTCCAGACGGCTGATAATTCTACCACGTAAAAAATCATCCAAATGCGTCCTTTGAGTTATAACTATTCGGTTATTGCACTGACATGCTTATAAAGCGCCTGCGAACAATTTTACTTTTTTGCCTGTATTCCTTATAACTCTCTTACACTCTCGTCATTGTGATGTACCATCGGTGTCATCTGGTTCCTTCCTGAAATTTGCTTATGATTCTTGAAGATGCGTGTAGTGATTTTACAGGTGATATATTTATTTTAGAGATCGATTTCCGCGTGACTCCGAATTATCCTTAATTTATGGACATGAGTGTAATACTAATTCTGTATATAGGTATGTATGAAAAGTGTTTACACTTTTTTAAACAATTTTAATAAAGAATTTTTTTTAAAAAAAAGCAATTGTTTTACAACAGATTATTTGAAATGAGAAATATCATCTGCTAATTTAAAATTTATTCTTCTTTCATAATGCGACTTACCAGTGGCCAAGTAGTTAAGACCATCATGTAATGGTGGTTGTGCCTGATTTGGGTTCAAACTCAGGTGAATGCTCTGGCTGCGTGGTTGGTTTTTGTGATTTTCCCCATGTGTAACACAAATGTGATACAGTTTCCCTCAGAAAGTCTTCCACTAAGGCATCCTTCCTCTTAGACAGATAACCTTCATGGTTTGCTATATTCAAATAGCCTAATCTTTCAAAATGGTGTATGTAAATATGCTGTGGATTGAAAGATATGTTTTTGTGCTTTACGAAGAGAAATATTCATAATTCAAAAACATTGTAAAATGCATCAAATTAAACTTTCTAAGTACAGCGTGAGTAACACTATTAACCGGAGAGGGAAAAACCATCAATCATTACTTCTACAAGAAAGAAGATGCCAAACAAATACCCAAAAAAGGTACATACTGTTTCTAATATCTCTTAAATCAATGGTAATGAGAAAATCTGCTAATGCAGAAATCAGCTGCAAAGTCTTTAAATATATCTGTAACAACAATAAATAAAATAAACCAAGATTTACAATTTAAAAAAGCTAAAAAAATATAATGTTCCCCAGCTTTTGCCAAGACATGGTTTAATTCAGAATAATTTGTAGAACCTTGTATGAAAATTGTTTAACACGAGATAAATGGAAATACATTGTGACCCTTGATAAAGCAAGGGTTTACCTAAATGACTGCAACTAAAAATTGTCTATTTATTATTCGAAAACAGAGAAGAAAAATTGTGCAAATCTGATTCTGCAAAGAAAGTTTCAGTAAAGTGCTTTTTAAGTGGGAAATTAAAAATAAGTGTGGGGAAAAATGTTAAAATCAACTCAACATATTAAAGAAAATTTTATGTCCAATATTTGCAGAAAAAATTCCATTTCTTTATAGAACTTTTAAAGAGTAAAACTTCGTGAAGCAGTAAGTCATACATCGGAAAGTACCTCTGTATTCCCTGAAAAAATGAATACTGATATAGGTAAAGCCTATGTGCCTTTTTAATGCATTCTTGCAAAGTTCCTGCTGCTTTACCTATGAACTATTGTGCCTATGGTCTCTGGAAAACAGCTCTTTTTAAGCAGAAACTCATCAAGATTGATGGACTGTGGAAAGTAGAGAAAGAGGAATGGAAATCAACACCCATGAAAATGTTACAAAAAATTCCTTCTGTCATGGAAATCATGATGCAGACTATCAGCCCAAGCATTTAAAAAAATACTCTTTACAATTTAAACATTAATTAAGCAGTCCCCAAATCATTCTAAAATTGTGTAAACACTCTGTGTAATAAATGTATGTAGACATACAGTGGATGGACAAAAATATGGAAACACCTTGTGAAATGCATGTTTGAAAAGAAAGATTAATTTTAATGAAATATGTAGGTGGCGCTGGCATTTTTGACTACTGACGCCACCTATACAACTTCGTAAATGTGCTAAACAGTTCAGTTGTTGTCTGAGTACTGTTATGTGAGGTTGTCATTGCATTATGTCAGAGTTAACAGACTTCGAACGTGGGCAAATTGTTGGAGCACGTATGGTAGGTGCTTCCGTAAGCAAGGTAGCCGAGGTGTTTAGTGTTTCAAGACGTACTGTATCGAAGATTTATTCCGCATATTTGAAAAGCGGAAAAACATCATCTGCTAAATCACAGCGCGGACGAAAGTGTGTCCTGAGTGATCGTGACAGACGATCATTAAGGGCAATTGTGACGAAAAATAAGAAGACCACAGCTGCAAAAGTTTACTACTGAAATGAATGTTGTGTTACCGAACCCTGTGAGTACCAAAACAATTAGAAGGGAGCTTCATAAAAAGGGAATTGCTGGCCGTACTGCAATTGAGAAGCCACTCATCAGTGATGCTAATGCCCGTAACAGGAAAAGGTGGTGTTTAAGTCATAAAGCCTAGACTATAGAGCAGTGGAAGCGAGTAATATGGTCTGACGAGTCTTCTTTCACATTGTTTCCCACTTCTGGCCGAGTTTACGTCTGGAGAACGCCATCTCAAGCCTATAATACAGACTGCTTGTTGCCAAGAGTGAAACATGGCGGGGGTTCTGTTATGGTTTGGGCAGCCATATCGTGGTTCTCTGCTAGCCCCATGATAACTGTGTCAGGGCACATGAGTGCCAAGACTTATGTGAACATTTTGGCCGATCAAGTTCATCCCATGGTACAAACTTTATCCATGGTTCAACCCATGGTACAACCATGTTCCCCGATGGTGATGGTGTCTTCCAAGACGACAAAGCCCCTGTTCACACAGCTCACATTGTCCAGGACTGGTTTTCTGAGCACGAGGATGAGTTGTCCCATCTCCCCTGGCCACCACAGTCACCAGACCTGAATATTATCGAACCTTTGTGGTCTACATTGGAACGGAAAGTGCGTTCTCATTATCCACCGCCAACATCGTTATCTGAACTTGCCACCATTTTGCAGGAAGAATGGTATAATATTCCCTTGGCAAACATACAGGAGCTGTATTTATCCATTCCGAGAAGACTGCAAGCTGTTTTGGATGCCAACGGGTTTCCTACACCATATTAAGCAAAGAAACATGTTTTTTTAAAGGTGTTTCCATATTTTTGTCCAACCCCTGTATCTTTAATTAATTGCTGTACCGCAAATGTATATATTAATTAAAAATAAGGTAAAGATTTAAAAGTATTAAGATGTGTACTTAAATCTGTCAGTTTTCTAAGCAGTTTTAAAAAATTTGAAAAGTAATGATTGTATGCTCTGCTGAATGGCAACACTTTGAAAACTGGCTGTCTGGGGGGGGGGGGCTGCTTGGAAGAGAAATTAATGTTATGTTTCAAGCAGTGGCAGTACAGATTACATGGGTGATAAATGCTTGCTAATAAAATATTTTAAAAAAATCTAATGTCAATAGTGAATTTTTTAAAACATGGTAGTGTGCTAAATGCATTTAGATTGAGTAGAATGCACAACATGTGTTATCATGGAATTCCAAATGAATTTGATTTGTCTGTCATGCCATAACAGAAATTAACTGATTTTAAAAGTCTAACATTGAAATAATCATGGTAAAAAAAAAAAAAAATAATCAAAATGTGTAAAAATAATCATAGCATAATAAACTAACATGCAATATGAATGTGTTTCTCACATAATCAGCTTTTAAAATACATAACAAAAGAAGCCCTGTCTAATAACTAGCCTGTTGGTGAAACAAGGATATCCTTTTGGTATTATGCTAAAACTGGTTATCTTTAGTTGAATTAATATATGTAAAATGGAATGCATTTTTTCAAGCTTTATGTAAAATATAATTTTTATTATATGAAACCTGTAAATTACAGGAACCTGGCAGGAGATCAATAAATGTAGCTTTAATGCAAGTATTTACATAAATGTTTGCATCATTTTCATGTATTCATATTTGACAAGCATAATCCTAAATTTGCATCTCTGTCAGTTCCTTTGATGTACAGTAAATTATATTTCATATAAGTCTACATTTTCATAGCATTTTTAACTGTCAATAAAAAAAAAAGTATTCTTCAATATATTTTAAAATTATATAAGTCTACGATTTCATAGAATTTTGAACTGTCAATTAAAAAAAAAAAAAAGTATTCTTCAATATATTTTATGTCAGATATTTTAAAATTTCTAACATTGCTTGACTTTTTTTTTTTTTTTTTTCCAGAATGACTTGTTAGATGTTGTGGGTGCTATTGATCTTTCAAGTAGAACTGTTAGAAGAATTCGATATAATTTTATATTTGCTAGCATGTATAACTTGATTGGTATTCCTTTAGCAGCAGGTAAGCATATAATTTATGTAAATACTTGCATTAGAATCTTATAAATGAAAAATGTGGTTTTTATTTTGAAAATGTGTATCAATTCAAGATATATTAATAATAGTTATTTTAAATTTTATCTAATTTTTAGGTGTTTTTCGTCCTTGGGGAATCATTTTGAAACCTTGGATGGGTTCAGCAGCAATGGCTGCATCTTCAGTGTCTGTTGTGTGTTCGTCATTACTACTTAAACTGTAAGTTTATTTATTTATCTTTCTGAAATCTGTTTTATATTGAATCATTGCAGTTATTTTGTCAAAAACTAAACGATTTTAGTCCTTCAAGTTTTTCTATTATTATTATTTCTTTTTTTAAGGATTTAAAAGTGCATAAATAGTTTTTAATACCATTTTAAATTTGTTAACTAATTTTTTACCTTAATGTGTGAGTCACATATGTAAAATATTTTGCATTATATAAAAGACCACCATGTAAGAATTTTAAAACCATTTATATAGGATACCAAACTGTATTTTTATAATTTTTTTTTATTTACAGTTAAGTCTATAAAAGAAAATTATTTACAGAGAGTTTTATATTTCTAACTTTTAGATTGTACATACAGTATGTATCATCCAGGTCAAAGACTGTGACCCAATAAAAGATTATTATATTTGTGAAATTTAAAACAATCCCCATATGAAGAAAGGACTTGCATTAAAATATGAAATTTTGCATAATAAGCTAAAATCTACAACCAAAAACGTGCATGTAAATCTTTCTTAAAGAAGTGTATAATTACAGATGTAGGAAGCTAAATTTTAAATGCTGTGTTCAGTGTAAAATATCAGTAAATAGTACATTTGTTTTTCAAAGCTATATTAAAGATCAGGAAAGCAAGGCAGTCAAATTCTCATATAAAGCAATGGGTGCTATTAAAAAAATTAAATATAAAAGACGATCATGCTATTGAAATGGTATATTAGTTGTTCAGAACTATATTAAAGATCAGGAAAACAGGATAATCAAATTTCCATTATAAAATTGTAGGTGCTATTAAAAAAAAATCAAATCTAAAAGAGTAGCTCATGCTACCAGTAAACTGTGCATATAGTATTAGTAGATAACAGTCTGATACTAATAAAAATTTCAATACCATATATTTGTAAATTTAATCAGATTTGTTTCTATAATAATAATTGTATTTTATTTGGCCTAATATATATTTCAGTCTGCAATAATAATTTGCAGTATATTTGCAATAAACAAGAATCCCCCCATTTTTCTGGATTGTTTGGGCTTCACCCCTCCCCCTCTTCATTTATGCCAACTGGTCGCCTGGTGTTAAATCCACAAAACATTAATAATTTACCCTGGTTCTGTTCCCAGTTTTGGCTGTATTTCATGGTTTTTCTTTAATGTGAATACAGGCAAGTTTCATTTAGAAGTCTCTCACAAAGTCATCTCTTGTCATAGGCAGATAAACTTTTAATTGCCTTTGATATCATTTAATAAATTTCTTATAAATAAACTTAATACAAATCTTCTATTTATTTAAGATATTAACTGGTTATTGGATTTCAAAAGGTCAGATTTCTTTATTGATCTAACAGCATGTGATGCAGAGTACAAAAATACAAGTCAAAAATTTTTTTCATTAAAAATACAAAAAGTTACATTTATTAGTGGCTCGTTGTAAATACTATTAAAAAATTTCTCACTGATTTTATTATTCTCAATTTACATTTCTTTGAATAGGTATCATAAACCTACAAAAGAAGAACTCACAACTCCAGCCTATCTTGAAGTTCTTCAAAAAACAAGGTTACATTCTACAGGGAGTATGGATAATATATCTGTGCATCGAGGTTTAGATGATATTCCAATTCCTGAACCCAAAGGTTCTATGAAAAGTAATAATATGAGCTTTATTTTGAATTTTGTTACTGGATCTAAACAGGTAAAAGAAGACGCACTTCTCGGTACTGAAAATCAAGAAATGGAGACATTTATAAGTGAAACTTAAAATTCAATCATATTTTTACATACTTTAAAGTGCATTTTTTACATGTTTTAAAATGATTATTTAGACATAAAACTGATCATCAAAATGCTGAGAACAATGAAATTTAAGAACTTCAATTATCATGAGAAAGATTAATGCAGAAATTTTATTAAAAACAGGCCTGATATTTATCAAGTTTTTAAATTATTTGTATTAATCATCTGAAGTTTAAAATGCATATGCAATGAAAACTTCTGGTAAAACATGTTAAATCTCTATATATTACATTTTTTTGCTTCACATCTCAAAACATTTTAGTTTTATCTTTTCTTAAAGAACTCTATACAGCTTTATTGCTCTTTAAAATAAATGGTAAAAATCTAATAAAATTCTTTAGGATAATTTGTTAATAGTTGCATTTGGGAAGAGGCTTATAAAATAGTGATATACACTCATGTCCAAAATTATGTTTACATGCATAAATTCAAGGATTTCTCAGAGACTATGACTTATAATTTAATGAATTTTCGTGGAATCATACATAACATGATGACACATAAATGCAAAAGAAAAAATTGAAGATCACCTCATATGATATAAAATTGTAGCATGAAACAATAAAAATGGTAATAAAGTGTGACAAAGAGAGTTAAGAAAAAAAGGAATGATTCAGAAAAAGAATTAAGTCTTACGAATTTAATATGGAATATGATCTCCCCTGACTTGTACACACATATCACAACGTGTTTTAAGGCTGGAAATAACGTTGTTAACCACAGTTTGGGGAATTAATCTCCACTCTTCCAGCAATGCTGTCTTCAGAGCATTTACATCTCTAGGAGGAGGATGTATACATGCAATTGCTCTTCCAAGGTAGTCCCATAAGTTCTCTATCGGGTTAAGGTCAGGAGAGTTTGGTGGCCAAGGTATTCGCTTAATGTCTTCACTTTCAAGGAATTCATCAACGAGGTTTGCTCGATGTGGACGGGCATTATCATCCATAAATAAAAAGTCAGGTCCATATGCACCCCTGAAAAGTCTTACATAAGGATCTAAGACCTCATCCCGATATATCTGGCCTGTCACAGATCCGCTGCTGAACACGTGTAGGGACGTACGTCCATTGATCATTATTCCACCCCATACCATTACACCTCCACTACCGAAACGGTCACGTTCCACAATGTTCGAGGAATCATTTCGTGTTCCTGACTCCCTCCAGATGTAAACACGTTTAGAATCACCAGTTAAACTAAACCGCGACTCATCAGTAAAGAGAACATGGGACCATTGATGTTCAGTCCAGTTTTGATGTTTTTTACACCAATTAAAGCGATCCCTCTTTTTCTGTGAAGACAGTAAAACACATACCCTTGGCTTTCTGGCATAAAGGCCTCTTTCATTAAGCCTTCTGTATATTGTTTGCCGTGATGCAACAGTTCCAGTGGCGGCTGCAAGCTCTGAACTTAACTGGCGAGCAGTAGCCTTTCTGTTACGACGGGCAGTTAATGCCAGATACCGATCTTCAGAAGCAGTTGTCATTCGTTTACGACCTTGTCCAGGCCTCCTTACAACACTTCCATCATTTTGAAACTGTTTCCATAGCTTAGAGACTGTCTGTCTTGAAATATTCAGACATGTGGCTGTTTCCATGATTGACTGCCCTGCTTCTAAACGGCAGATAATTCGCCACTTTACAGATTCTTCCAAATGATACTTCGAAGCCATAACAAACCGCTTTGAGACCCTACACACTGAAATCAAACGCTATGTTGAAGAAATTCACTCAAATATTCAGTTTGCCCAAAGATCTTGATTCACCCTTGGATGACGTAATGACTAGATTTGCATATCACAAACCGTTTGATTACTTTTGATTGGATAATGCTAATTAGGCTTGGTTTTCACACATTCCCTGAAAATACAGATCACATTGATTCGATATTTCATTGAATATCATCATATTTGGGTATGTAAAGATAATTTTGGACATGAGTGTATTATCAATAATTTATTTTTAAGTAAATAAATAAAAGTACTAATTTGGTTTTGAATTTATAGAGGAAATATAAATGCATTATAATATATGTATATTCAATTATATATGTTGCTACACATTTATATTTCCTGTATAGATTCAAAAGAAACAGAATAATTATGAAACAATTTAACAAATAATTGTGAAGTAATGTAGCACTAAATGCTGGAAACAAAAGTTAAATCTATAAAATAGAAAATGACTCTGAAAACATGGTGTGAGGATACTGCACTTATTCACAGAAACTTATGCAAATTTCATTTCAGAATGATCTATTGTAGATATAAAAGAAGCAGACAAACATTATTTTAAAATTAGGCAAGCTGAGCCTGTGTCAAATTCCTTAGAGATATGTAACGGTTTTCTCTAAAAGCCTATCTAAACTTTCATTTTGCCTAATTTTTAAAGATATTGTGTACTAAACAATTCAAATATATGTTATTCAGATATTTTATCTCTTATTTTATGCCCATAAATGTAAAACTTTATTTTTTGTTTTGATGAATTATAAAATTTTTATATGCAATTAACTTTTGTTTAAAATGAGCATTTATATTCTTATTAAATGCTTTATATTTTCTAATTTTTACTAAATACTTTTTCATGTTTATCAAAATTCAGCATAGGCTTTTTTTAGTACTTAGGTATTCTCTTCAAAAATTAATTTCCATAGAAGTAATGTAAAACAGTGAATTAAGTAAGTAGTGAATTATGCTTTTTTTATATATCTTCAAATATAAGAAAGGGCATATTCTTTCACAATGCTTATTTTTATACATATGTATAGAATATTGAAATTTAAATTTATGAGGTGTTAAAATATCATGAAGCTTTAGTATTGTGTATATAAATATTTGCAATATAATGTTTTCTAAGTCTTTAAAAATGCTTTAATAAAGTATTTAAAGCATGTGTGAAAACTAAATACTATGTATTTTTCCTAGTCGAAATTGAGAATAATTTGTAATTCATATTGATCTCAATTTCTGTAAATCTTCCTGTCCTCATTGGAAAGCTATTATTGTTATTAAGTAGATATTTTCTAGTTGTCTGATAAATATGACATAATATATACTCTGTGCTGCACATGCAATTTTTAGCACACTTTAAATCTCAAAATGTATCTTTCAGTTGATATTTTTTCACATTTATAAGTGCACACTAATTTATTTGTAATAGGTGCTATTTGAATATGAGTTTTTAATTTTCAGGTACTGCAGTGAGGTGAAATCCTTAAAAAATATTCTCATTGCTTAAAGTAAATTACAAGTCCAGGATGTCATAAAAATGTCGTCATAATCTAAGAATAAGCTGCATTTATTGTGAGATATTGATTTATCTAAATTAGCCAAATATTAAAACTTTTTTTATCATTTACAGTAGTTTTGTTTATCCTTCAGCTTAATTACAGCAAATTTAAAATGTCAAATCATCTATTCCTAAAAAATTATAATAAAATTTATAATCATTTTTAAAATATTGCATTTATTAGAAAACTAAACCCACTTATTCTAAAATATTGCATTTAATAAAATAAAAAAAAATTGAATCTTGTGTTCAGAACTTGGAAATTAAACTCGCATCAAAGCATCTACTTTTTAGGAGAATTACAGTAGAACTATTGTTAATTCAAATTTGCAAAACTCTGCTAGATTGTTGGAATTGAAAGTATCTTAAAAATCATTTCTTTCTAACTGAGATTTTTTAGATTCATTAGAGTCAACTAAAATTTTTAACAATTCAGTTTTGAATCAACAAAAGTTTTAACTGTATATGATCATTGACATAATTTCACTTTTTAAGTGGAGATATATCAGAATTGTAATTGTGGAGGAGATAACAGATTGATGACTGTGTTCAGCATGTTTTACAAAAGTGTATATTTTATATGTTTTATGTTTATATATATGTATGAGATAATAAACACAAATTTTTTGTTGTTCAGTTTCTGAATATTTTCAATTATGCAGTATTTTTCTAATATTTGAATTTAATTAATAAACATTAATTTAAATCACAAATCTCATGTAATTTTTATCAAAAGTCTTATTAGCATCACATTATCTTACTAAAAATTTTTTAACAGAATAAATGCATTTATAAAATTTAATTTGGTATCTTTTATTTTACCATCAGCTTTATGCTGTAAAATCTATACTGATATTTTAAATCTATAATTAAGCAGTTTAAGACTATCCTACAAAATCAAATAGTTGCAAAATGCCACAGAAAATGCTCGCTATTCCAATTATTGTCTTTTTCCATACATACATTGTAAAAGATGAAAAGGTCAGATTTGGAAATTTAACATGTTTGTATCATACATAGCTGAGCCTTTTTTGATTCGTAAAGTAACTGAAATAGCCTTCATATTGTTTAACTTAATAAAATAAAAAGTTATGTATGATACAGTGCCTTGTATCTATCTAGTTTGATATGTTCAGTAGCGAGGTGGAGAAATGCAGTTAAGATACTTATCCGAAATATCTATTGTTATTTTGATGCAATATCATTCTTGTAGCAAAAATGAATGTACAGAAGTTGAATGAAAAATTTTAAGACCATTTTCCTTGGAATCAGATAAAGGACCTTGCAATTTTTTTTTTTTTTTCAAATAGCATCTTTCATAATGAATGCGTATTTTACATCAAGCATGTGAAACTCATGATCTACAGTGAATACATTTGCAGTCTAGTCATTGTAACTCTATGTAACAAAGTTTTAATAAGAATTTTGTAGATTAATAATATTGAAAATTCATTATACATAATAATTAATAAAACAACTTTTAGCAATGACTGATTACAAGTTGTATTATACTACCATTTTAGTCACCACTAGCTGCGAATATTTTAGCAGTTGATAATATCTACCCAAGTGACCCATCACTAAAGATTTTGCAAACCAAATTGCTTTGACCCCTGTCAAGTCCCATTAGTTTATCTCTGTGTATTGTATTTTATTTAAAATGATTTCACTTTCTGAAATCACAAATACATTTCAGTTATCACAGGAACATTTTTATTTTCCTTTCCATTTCCTCCATATGATGAATCACCACAAGTACATGAAATCTGTTTTGGTTATTTATAGCTTCATGTTGCAACTTTGGTTGGAAGTCCAGATTCCTTTTCAGGTCCTATTATTTTGGGTTAATAATTACTCACATGTTTTAGGTCTATGTATTCAGTATGTTTCTATTGGAACCATATGGCAGTAACACTAAACGAAAAATTTTCAAGAAAAGTGAGAATTGGAGTATTTTTCCTGTAAAATAAAAGATAAAACAGTCTGCTTGATATGTACTAATGCTGTATAACATTAAACTTCACTAACAACATAAATCAAAATACAGTAGAATCCCTTTTAACTGGTAGCAACAGGAGCATGCCATTTCTGAGCAAGATGATTTTCCATATGATTGCATATATATTTCTAGTTTGCTCATGTTTTGTGATGCCATCTGTAAAAATTGCTGCATCCAATATCTGCTATCGGTCAAAATCAAATAAATAATATTGAAGATCATGCAAATTTTTTTAAATTAAAATCCATACCATGATTTTATATTTTAGAAAAAACAAAACTAAATAACACTTTAAAATTACAATATTTATTATCACATGAAATTAGGAATTTGTTGATATGATGGAATATAACTTTGAATGCCCGCTTGCTTATAAGATTGTCGTCATAGTTTTAGTTGCTGTATATATAATCGAGTTTCATAATATCATAGATGATCTTCATCAGCTTCCTTCCACAAAACTCTTCCTCTGTGTGCCATCTTCATCCTTTCTCAGTACATGTCTGATTATTTTCACATCATCTTGAGGGATTGCAACAGGAATAAAATTGTCTGCTTACATTTAAGATATCTGATAAGAGTGCCAGATGTGTTTTAAGACCAAGAGAATCTCAATCGATTCCTCATCTTCGAACATGATTACTGGCCTTAATTTACACCAGTAAAATACAATCGCATTCCATGTATCTTTCCAGGAAAGAGAGAAAACATAAATATGACATCCTTCAGTATGAATTGTTTCTGAAAATCATGGGCAGCACTATCAAATTTCACACATGGGTGCATGAAATGGATCATAGTCCATTTTTATATTCTAGAGAATTCTTTGATTCATTATTTGGAAAAAACTTAATATGCTGGGTGGCTGAAACATAATACAAATATTTTAAACATTAAAGTTTGCATACATAAGAATTCTTCAGATTGCTTATATATGTTGCCATTACATAATGTTTTATTTCATAGGCCTAAATTTCAGATTTAAATCTAGAATTTCAAAAGTGTCATTATTTTAATATTGCTGGCTGTAAGGAATTTTATTGCAATTACAAGGAACTAATGAGACACAAAAAGTTGAAAGAACTCAAGTTGGGACTGAAAAATCAAGAGCTCAGGTTTATTGAAGTATCACAAAAAAGTGAAGTGGCGATACATTAAGTTACATCTTGTCGCAGTCGATAGCTGAAGCTGATTTTGTCGAGGAATTAAAGCTGTAGAAAATGGTTATTCTGTATGTCAAGAAATATGTCTTGAAATATAATTGTTGAAAGAGTTCTGATCTGACCAGTAATTTAAGTAGTCAGATCAAAGAAAATTGTCCAGTTTCAAAGTTTTTACCATAGTCTTAGATAAAAAATCGGATTCCAACTTTTGGAAGAGTTAATGGAATTAGTACTAACATTAGGCTTGGCGATGATTATAGATTTTCAAATGCTCTAAGAAATGTTGACAAGGAAAAATTCAACAAAAATTTCTTTTCATATGCTAAAAATAGATTTTATTAATGAAACTCATAGGCCAAAAGATTATATTTAGTGCTATTTTAATTAAGAATAACTGATATGTTATTCACCATAAACTCAGACGCAGTGGCAGAATATGTCGGCACTGAACAGCAGAATTTAGGGAAGACTAAATTTGTGGAAGCACCGAGTGACAAAATTAAGGGATGAGAAGTTTTTTATGAATTAATTTTCATTAATTCTGAACTTGTAGTGGACAGCCAGGCAGCTGTAATTTCTACAAAATCCATTACAGAACTGCTATATCTAATAATGGGAAAAGAGAAAAAAAGGCAGTTTAGACTTTGTAATGATTTTTTTCCCCCTTCCTAAAAAAATACAGAATTTAGATTTAAGCGTAAAAAAAAAAGAGAGAGAGAGTAATCAGTGTTTGGAAAATTCTAATAACAGATTTATTGAAAGAAAATAATGGAATATATACCTTTTGGATAAGTTCTAAATCTAAACAATTATATACTATCTCTATATAAAATTACAGTATCACAAATTTTGATTTTAAAACAAAATTATCCCAAGTTGTTTCTGCACAATATGCTGCTGAAAATTAATAAATAGACAAAAAGTAAGAAATTTAGAACCAAATCCATAATGACTCCAGAAGAATTAAAGAATTGTGAAATACAAAAACCACAAAAAAATACACAGGAAGAGAAATGCAACTAAATCTGATTCAATGTCATTAAGAGGCAGATCAGACTCAATTGAACCCTCTTCCCCTGGAAAACTACTGTGTTTCTGTTCATCCAAAATTAGCTGATGAACCATTCTAAATTATTTAATTATAACAGTTCATCCAAAAATGTTGAACTTCTTGATGCAGGGGCAGTTCATTGCATATACAACAAAGTTTTTAAATTATGGCAACAATCTTGTAATTAGGCAGACTTTCAAAGCTATATATCCTCATACTAAAAAATTCATAACTTTCATGTGATAATAACTACGACAACTTGAAATGTATTAAATTTTATTTTTCTGAAATATAAAGTTGGATTAAGTATTTTAATTTTAAAATATCTGCACGATTTTCAATATTATTTATTTAATTGTGAGCCTAGATCGAAAACACAATCAGCGGACTTTGCATGCTGCAGTAGTGTCACAAAGCATGAACAAAAGTAAGTTCTAGAAATCAATATTCAGTTATCTGGAATGGATGTGGTTCCGTTGCTGCCGGTTAAAATGGATTCTACTGTATATTAAATTTTGACTCATCTGAAAATATATTATTTCAACATAAAAAATCTTTGCTGATCAAGAACTTTTACAAATGCCACATGTATTTTCCTTTTCTCACTGAGGAGGAATTTCCTTCTTGCTGATTACCCATTGTAGTCTTTTGCTAATTCAATGCAAGTTTTACAATACTAATGTTCGGATTTTATTTGATTTCTTGTAAGATAAATTTCTGATTCCTTTGTCTTACAGACTTCAATGCATTTTGAACAGTTCCAGGCATTTTCCATCATTTTAATACATTAAAGATAGTTGAATGCTTTACATTAATGGTTTTTTGGATTCTTTAAATACTTTAACCATGTTTAGAATAGTGAATATGGGTCATTCAAATGAAAGTGGCACTACAGTCGGTTTGAGAAATTGTTTAATGATATTAATATAAATTAGTATACTACAAAAGAATGAAGTAATACAGACGTAACAGATAGGATAGACAAAGTCACCTCGTAGGTTGAAACAAGTGTCCCAATGGTCAATGAGATGGTGGATACCCTGGATGGAGAAGCTGTGGGGTTAATTGTGGGACTAATTTTCAATGACAGCTTGGACCTCATTATCGGTGGCAAATCGCCATCCCGTCAGAGATTTCTTGAGTAGACTGAAAATTTTGTAGTCGCACGGTGAGAGGTCCGGGCTGTAAGTGGGATGTTAGGGAACGTCCCAGCAGAATTACCTTAACAATGTTTGGCATGCCACAGCCACATGAGGATGAGCATTATCATGCAAAAGGATAACCTCACATGAGAGCATGCTACATCAGCGGTTTCTTGATATTCTGTCTAGGTTTCTGCAATGCAGCACAATACATGGTAGCAGTGACAGTCGTGCCCATAGGAAACCATTCCAACAGTAGTGGACCATCAACGTCAAAGAAGCACATTAACATGACTTTACCACCTCTAGTGGACGTGCAAGCCTTTTACAGGTGTGGGGATGAAGAATGTCACCATTCCATGCTCATGCTTTTGGTGGCTGGATGGCACCATGTTTCATCAGCAGTAGTAATCCTTAAAAGGAATTTGTTCCCCATTTTGTGGTATATACCACATAAGGTGTTGCATGGAAACAGACATGTGATGAATCTTCTGCTCCTCTGTCAAATGTTTTGGCACCCATTGCGCACAAACCTTATAGCACTGCAACCTTTCATGCAGTACTGTGTGCACACGTCCTATGCTCATAGACATTTCCTTCACTATTTCTCGAGTGGTGATTCTCCGATTCATTTTCACGAGACAGTCCACACCTGCAACTGCTTCCTGGGTGATCACCACATGTGCTTAACCAGGTTGTGGTCTGTTGTCAATACTGCTTCTTCCACTACAAAAATCCCTACACCATTGGAATACTGATCTGCGTTTCGTATACTCCATACCATACAGAGTTTGCATTCGATGACAGATTTCAGAAGCACTCACATTTTCCGCTGTTAAAAATTGCACTACCGCGCGTTGACAACATTTGGAGGCATCCATGATGCAAATGATGCCTTTTAACATGTTCAGATGCTATCAAACACGCATCTGACAATATCTTATACACTCCCAACACTCTGTGCCTACTATAAGGGCATACGAGTCATCTTTTTCTTCAAATGGCAGAGTTATTACAGCAATGCAACTTTCATTTGAATGACCCTTATATTTCTAAGAGAACTTGTGATTAATTTGTAGTGTTTTGCCACATTCACTTTAAATAGGGAACTGTTAATATATTTTGATGAACAAGTAATAATTTCCAAACACAGACAATAATTTTTGTCATGCAGTTTCATTTAAAATAAAAAATAAAAATATGTCAAGAAACATCTTCTGCCAAAACATCTCCAGGAAACTTCCAAATTATTATGCGAGTTACTGATCAAAACTTTTTGATTTTTTTTTATTACAAGGAGTATTTTGATTATATTTATTTAGTAATAAGAAAGGCCTAAAATAGAGAAAAATAATCTATTTGAAAAAATTTGTCTGTGTTTTAATATTTAGGACAAAATCTATTTAAATAAATTTCAAATATAGAAGTGTCTGAAAACCAATGTGAGGTACTGTATTTTTAATTTAATATATATTGTTAAGTTTTGCTTGTTTATTACAGTAAAACAAATTTTAATGTGGTTTAAATGTCAAGAGTAGAAAACAAAATAATCTGAAAATTATCTAATGTATTTTCAAAATTTATGGAGAAAACAGTAATTTTATAAATTTCTTTATTGATAAAAAATATTTAATTGATATATTTTTTGCATTTTAAAAATTAATGGCAGTTTAATTTAATTAGGTAATATTACGGGAAAATGATTATTAATCACTGAAATATTCATAGATATTGAAAGGCATAGTTATATTTTGCATCTTTAAAAAAAATAGTAGATATTACCATTTGTCCACCATTAATCTATGCACTGAATTGCAGAAATTTATATTTTGCTCTTCAGTAACAAGTAATATTACGGGAAAATGATTATTAATCACTGAAATATTCATAGATATTGAAAGGCATAGTTATATTTTGCATCTTTAAAAAAAATAGTAGATATTACCATTTGTCCACCATTAATCTATGCACTGAATTGCAGAAATTTATATTTTGCTCTTCAGTAACAAGTAAATGATTACTTAGTATTCTACAAGAAATATACCTTGGAAAATGCATAACTAAAAAACATATATTTGTAAACTACTTCTTAAATACATTTTAAGTAAATAATGAAGATACTGCATCCAAGAAAGACTTTTCAAAATTTAACACTGAAAAACGAGAAGTAGATTCTCGAGCAGTTTTTCTTATTTCATATAAAGTCTCAGGATCTGCTCTCCAGATAGTTTCTAAAGTATCAGCATAACTATCAACATCGTTAGCTAAAAACCCGGTTTTTTTGGAGTTGAAATTTATCACAATATCTAATTTTGGTCCACCTGAATTGTGTGCAATCATTATTAGTCCAGCAGACATACATTCAACAACTCCTGTAAAAAAAAATAATAATAATAAACATTTTTTATTACTCATTTTTTAGGGGGGATAAGATAAAACCATTAAATTTCATATTCATTTAAAAATTCTACTCCATCCATAAATTATAACGAACAACCAAAACATTACAGACATCACCCAGTAGTATGTTATTTATATTCCATCACCCTGCAAACTTAATGAAATAAACCATACTGTGTGCTATGTTTGCAAGGATTAAATTTTAATTCTAAGTAGTACTTAGGTACATTGTTTCTCTTTGGTATCCAAAAGCTCTGGGCAATGATTTTATCTTTGCAGAATTCAAGGCATTAAATAGCACATAAGTAAAATAAACAATAAAATATTTATAAGCAGTTAATATACCAAACACGGTATATTAAAATTTACAGCACCTGTCAAAGATTAATTACATGTTAGAAATTGAATTATAAGTTACATCTTTTATAATTTTCTTCATTCTCACTGCTGATATGTTGCTACAGAATTCCTAGATCTGATATTTCATTCAACGGCAAGTAATGATATGGATGGCAGGTTACCTGCAGACATTAACCATTCATTTTAGAATACACGAGAAGGTATTGTTGATAACTAATATATTTTGGTAGCATGCAGCATTGAAGGATTTCTTCAACTACACAAAGGAACTTGATTCATCTTATCAGAAGAATTTGTTATATCAACACAAAATCACCACTGCCTTGAATTATACCACATTTATAACTTACCAGCAAGCTGGTTACACAAGAAATTGAATTCATCTTAGCACCACTCTGTGAAAGTTTTGATGTTTTCAGCCTCGGAAAATGCATGGCAGCGACACACAAGCAAAATGTCAACTTCAGTAATTTTAAGTCTGCTATGAGTTTATTGGTATTTCTTTAGATTGGTTTAAGCTCAGCTTTAATATAATTAGCACTATCATTCCAGTTTGTACGAACTTGCATAGCCTACACTAACCCATCATCAACAGCCTGTGGATAGTTGTCATATTCTTGTTAAGGCTGGTAAATTCATTAATTATACTATCATGATAAGCCATTAATACAGTTGTAACTTTGAACATTTTCATTTAGTGTTATTACCATTTCCTATTTAAAATAATACCTCCTTGAAATAACAATGCATTCATGTGACTGAATTTACCCATCTTTGCAACGCAATAATTGTTCAGGAAATTCAATCAAGTGTTTAAATCTTTCTATAGCTTAATTTTTTTTTTCACTATTTGAAGATTTACAGGATATACTTTCCATTATTTCTGTTCCTCATATTTTTATCATTTAGTATAAGTTACGATAAATAAATCAAGAATGAACAATTACTAATTTCTAACATACCTCAAGTCTTATTGTTATAATGATGACTACAACTAATCATTCACAGGTGGTGCTTAACCTATCATTTGTAACAAAATTCATAATATATGGCAGAGCTGACCGAAATTCCATGTGAATAGGACGTGCATGTTAGAATTTAGGAAATCTGAAAGGGTGCAACTAAGATCAGAGGGCAGATCAAAAAGTAAGTTGCACTTCCATGTTATGACCATTTATTAAATTTTTTATACAAAAGCAACACGGCTATGACAACATACAATGTAAGTTCACTTTTCCACATAGTTCCCAAGTTAAAAATTTCTCTGAACAGAAAACCAACTTTTAGATTTCGAATGCATGGAAATCTCCTTCAGCGCTATGTAACCACATGGAGACAGCTGCTTTCACTCCTCATCAATTTGGAATCGTTGTCCACCGAGATCCTTTTTAAGCTTACCGAAAACATGAAAGTCACATGGCACTATATCAGGACTGTATGGAGGATGCTGCCATACTTCCCACTTGAATCGCTGCAGCAAGTCGCACGTTTGGCAGGCCTTGTGAGGTCGCTATCATGCAACAAAATCACACTATCACTCAATTTTCCCCGCCGTTTCTCTTTAATTGCTTTACGCAATCGATTCAACATTTCACAATATGTAGCCGAGTTGAATGTTGTTCCTTTCGGCATAAATACCACTTGCGCCAAACCCTCCATGTCAAAGAACACTGTCGCCATCACCTTTCCTGCTGATGGTTAGACCTTGGCCTTCTTTCGTTGTGGTGATAAGGTGTGCACCCATTCCATCGATGTTCTCTTCATTTCGGGGCGTGAAGTGGTGGACCCACCCCCTGTGATGATTAACCTTAGAAACTAATTGCCCTCTGCAGAATACCATCGCAAAAATGCCAGTGAGGATTCAAAATGTTGTCTCTTGTGATCATCGGTGAGAAGATGTGGGACCCATCTTTGACAATTTTTTGAAATCCAAGATCCTCGTGAACAATGGAGAACACATTGCCATGTGAAATGTTCAGCATGCTGGAAATTTCCCGCAGTTTTATGCGAATGATCGCTTACAGACTGTCAACATTTGCAAAGTTACTGGATGTTGTGGGCCTTCCTTCTCGATATTCGTCCGTGATATCTGTGCGTCCAACTTTAAATTCTTGACACTACTTTCTAATACCTTATCGAGAAATTGTGCGCTCACCATATACAGCGGCGATTTCAAGCAGTCTGTGCAATTCATCCAGTTAGCCCATAGGAATATGACTGTTGCACACACGTCCAATTTGGAATGAACATCCAGTTGATGCGCCATTGATTTTAGCCCACTATCCACACACAAGATAGGAAACCGCACCAACATTCCTATCCGAAATCTGAGCAGTCCCTTTCTCTGCATTGCCCAAAATTACCACACACAGCACAGTGTGTTAGTGCAACTTAGTTTTGCAGTGAGTTAGTGCAACTTAGTTTTCGATATGCCCTCGTATATTTCAAGCAATTTCAGAATGAGCATTTGGAAAAGTATATTTCTAGAAAATACAAATTATACTTTTATACAATATACTGAACATGCTTTTTTTAGATAAGCAGTCAAATATTTTCCCTGTGATTCTTAGTATGTGCTAATTTACCATTATTATCAGCTATTGGATAATATGCCCAACCTTAACAACAAACACTGGACAAAGCACTATATTGCCAAAATAATGTATTTATTTGGCAACCCACTAATGGCTGTGTGCACCATTATACCATTTAACTTGGAGGTGGTAGTAATGTGCATAATTTTGAAATTCGGAAGTCATGTTTGTGGTTTCTATTTCTCGCGATTAGTGTGCAGAATTATTTTTCAGAAATATGCTGTTTTGCCTAATAATAGAGAGTGTAATAATGTGCATGGCATGAATTTGTGCAGTTCTCTAAAATTTCTAAAAGTAAAAACAGATTGTATGTACATGGATAGCAGTGGCAAGAATTCTGCAATTCTCTTTAAAAAAAAAAAAAAAATTAAAACAAATCACTGTGTATATGGGCGGAAGAATGGGAAAAAGGAAAGTTAAGCATTTTATTACGGATGTTTGTTGCATTTTTAATTAATTACTAATTTGTTGTGTTTTATGTAATTTTCAGTGTTTCATTATTGATGTTTCTTGCATTTTCAGTTTCATAAATTCATTGCTGTTTTACATAATTTTCAGGATGCCAATATTTTTAAAATTGACTACTGTTTTTCACGTGTTAGGTAGGCAAAAAATTAGCTGCCAGTATTGGCAGTGCCTTTGCGGTTGGGTTGGATGATTAATTCGAAAGCAGTGCTAATTTTAATAAGAATAAACTGAAAAAGAAGACATAGTGACCATCTACAATATTTTTTAAAAAACTAAACTCGGTAGCGTAACAGCCCCAGTAGGCCAAGGCCTGCAGTGCCCGAAACCTGCTTTCTTGACCGTGGGCCCCGGGTGCGTAAGCATATGCCCTGAACAAGTGGTCAGCTTGTTACAGGACTCCTAGTGTTTAGTCCCCAAATGAACTTGGTACTAATTTTATCAACCCAAGTGATGGGAATCAAAGGATGAAAGGCTGATTCGACCTTGCCCAGCCCGGGAACCAAACTCCGAACCTGTGGTGCTGCTGTGCAATGTGCTAGCCACTGCACCACCGGGCCTACAATATTATTTATATACCATATTTATTCCCCTAGCTTTTCCACCATATGATTTAGAAACTTTCGATTTATGGAAACAATGTAAAATGTATGCATTATCTTACTGAAGCTTTATGTGTGCTTTTTAATGTGCTAAATCTATCATTTAGAAATACAGTCCAGAATATCATTTAGAAATAAGTCTTTAATCCGGACCTCGAAGCTACAAACTTTCTGCACATGCGTTTACACATGTGCATAATACCTTTATGCATGCACATAATGCATAACCTTTATGCATTATGCATTTACGCATGCACATAATACATTTATGCATGCCCATATGCGTTTACGCATGCACGTTTATTGTATAACGGACGGTATAAGCTAAGCTAAAATTATCTAATTATCTATTTCAGTTAATGTTGCAGATTGCGTTGTTCCTTAATCTTCTAATTGGATCCGGCTTATTATTTTTTGCAGACTGTTAGAGCAATTTTATAAAAGTAAGCTTGAACTTTCGATTATGTCAAAAAGAATTTCCGATTCTGGAGCTGCCAAAGGATCTACAAAGCGAAAGCATGCTTTGATGTCCATCAAATAAAAAATGGAATTTCTGCAAAAAAAATGGGTAAAGGCATATCCTACGTCTCTCTAACCATTCCGAAATCTGTTTATCAATTTCACGGTGCTCTGTGGCGGCGGGGGGGGGGGCATCGCGGCGCGCAATGAACTGGAAGTTGATCTGTCAGCACTAGCATTATCTTCAGGGCAGATGTTTTTATTTTATTTGGCTTATAATTCCTTACTAAATGTAGTATTTCATCTCGATGTACTCCGTCTTTAATATGATTTAAATCAAATTCCTCGTTATTATAAATATCACGAATACACATCAAATAGTTTTCTGGTTGCAATTTTCTAATTTTGACTATGCGTAATGTATGCATTACGTATGCGTACAAAAATTGCATAATGTATGCGCGCGTTGAAAGAAATGTTTAATAAAGTAAACAAATAAATATTAAGCTTTTCTTTTGTAAATTTTGATACCCTTTAGATCATAATTGCTCTTTATTTCAGAAATTACAGTTTCATATTTTTAATTTTATAATTTCTGCATGCCATCTTACCAGATTTAAATTGATGATCTATAATCCGGAAAACTGATAATCCGGAATCGCCGAAGTCTTGACGAGCCCGGATTAAAGAATTTTGACTGTAGTAAACATCACGTATGTGTCCCATTCTAGTTTAAAAGTTATTAAATTAGTAGGAAAAGGGGAAAATATGAGAATAAATTTGGTATATATAATTAAGACACAATAACACGCCGAATAAATACTAATTCAGAAGTCAAACAGCAAAAATCAGCGTTATATTTTCAAAATTTTCACAGGACTAGTTTCGATGGTTTTACCGAAACACCATCCTCAGCTGCAAAACCGCAAATGAGTAAGATAGGAAATAATGATTAGATAAGATAAGAAAGCCTGGACAAGAATAAGCAAGTGGTGCCCTCTGTTGATGAAACCAGAACTAAAACATAATTTCTTTAAAGGCTGATGGCAAAGATGGATTGGAATTAGGATCGTTAACTAGAACAGAAAGATTTTTTTGAATGTGAAATGCCTCTAGAAAATCCAGTTCTCCAATGGAGGATGTTTTTTGAATAATTTTGGCAGCAGAAAAATTGAAAGTGTGATTTTCGAACCAACAGAAGACTTCTGTGTTTCCTTTTTTCTAACATATGCCTCATGTTCCTTGACGCGAAATTTTAAGGCTCTCTTAGTTTGGCCAATGTAAATTAAACCACACTGGCAAGGAATCCTATAAATACCCCAGGAATTCATATCCAGAATGGGGTCCTTGAGTATGGAACTCGGATGGGAGAATAAACAACCCAAAAGTTAAATTTCTGCAAAATATGTGCAACTTTATAGCTAATTGATGGAATGAAGGTAATGACAACAGAATTTTTATGATCTCCTAGGATATAAAATAGGATACATATGTATCAAAGTCGTACCCATACACCCAAGTTTCATTACCAGTAATGATTCTCAACATGAAGGACGGGTCATCCATGACATGCTGACATAGTTCTTAACATACTTTGATGTAGTATTCCTTTTGTTCCTGGGTCAGCAGCCTGAGAATGAACTTGGCAGCAACATGGTGCATGTTCAAAATCACACAAGAAAACTGCTGCACTGTTCTATGTGACACACCGACAATGTCATCAATGTTGTGGAGTGATCTTGAATGATCCTAAGGTACAAGTTGTTGAATGGTTTTGACATTTTCGGATGTCATCAAGATTCAGCATCTCTGTGGCAGATTTGCCTAGTTTCACCCAGAATTTCACGTTGTTCATTGATCTAACTTGCTACAGATGTGGTAATGTATGTGGGTCAGAATAGCATCAGTTGCATAGCTTCTGATTTACACAGGACAATGTCTCTTGGCACACTGACTTATGAATGTTGGACACTCCCTATGCCAGTGTGCAGGGACATAGCTAGAAGGAGCAAGAAGGGACATCTGTCCCTGGGCATAGCATCCAGGGTAAGCCAAACTGATGTTATGAAATTCATAATTAATATTTTCCATTCTTAATAAACAGGAGGGAGCACGAAAACTTCACCTGTCCCCAGGTGCTGAAAACCTTACCTACGACTCTGCCTGTGTGTGGAGCCTTGTGCTACCATCTGTTGGCATATTACAAAATTGGTTTCAAAACTTTTTTATACCACCTCGTATTATACTTAGGTTGTAATAAAGTAAAACTTACCTATTCCAAAATGCTCATTCCACATTGTATGAAGTGAAAGACTGGCCATTCGCATTTCATGTATAATTTCTTGGAACGTTAAGTTAATTTTAAATTCTACATTTTCTGAAATACCTAACGTTTTACATGTATCTTTTAAATCCTGCACTCTTTGATGATCTTCTTCATCTCGGCAACTTCCAATAAGAACTAATGTAACAGAATTATCACCAATGCCAACATTCTGTAAAAATTTGTGGAATGCATTTAATTGCAGTTTATGATTTTTTTCAGGTCGAAACTGTGCTATAGAAATAATTCTCAAACTGTTTTTATCTATATGCTTTTTCAATGGAATAACTTCAAATTCTGTCACATCACATGGAGGATATACTATAAAAGTACATGCAGGTTTCTTCCATAATTCTAAAATGTGTCCTCTTGTCCATGAAGAGTTGACCATTATTATTTCAGCATGCCTACCCATTAGACCATATAAATAGGCAAAAACTGTATAGTACAATAACTTTAAATATGAAAAAAAAGTGCTCTTAGATATAAATATTCTGTTATTTACAGTAACTTTTCTGGCTGACACAGCATGCAACATGTCTGTACTAATAGTTGGATAATGAACATATGCTGCTATACGGCAGTCTCCAAGATACTTAAATACTGGAAGTGTCCATGCATATCCCATAGTATCAATATAAATATCAGGAACATGTTTAAAAATGGCTTCTAAACTTAAAATAACAGAACCAAGGCTTTGCATAAGTAAAGTAAAATATGGATAATATCTGGCTTCAACAAAATAACGCTTTTTCAAAAACATAAATTCAACTGGCCGTGATAGCTTGATATTGAAATGCAATTCAACATTTTTGAGAATCTCATCTGATGTTGCTACATCTCCAGTATATATGAGACAGTGCACATCTTTATATCTGAAATAAAAGGAAGAAATTATTATGATCGTTACACAAATCTTTTGAAGAAATATTTTTCTAGCACTAACAATTGTTGGACACATTTAGCCATATACAGACTTTCAAACCACAATACAACTTTACATAAAAATATTTTAATTTTTTTTTTTTTTTTTGTGTGTGTGTGTGTGTGTGTGTGTGTATGAAAATATCTCTTTACATCTGTCTTCTAAAAAATCTATTAAATATTTTATAAGGACATAACTATTATATAACTCCTTTTCCATATTTTTCCACAGTTAAAAAGCATACATATATGACACAGAACAATACAGTACAAAGTTCAAAATCTGAAATCTGAAAGCTCAACAGAATAATCTATTACTTAGATTTCCTACAAAATACTTTTTTGAAAATTTCTCCTTTTTCTCACAGAGTATGAGAATGGATAATATGATACTCAAGCAAAAGCAAGTGTGCCAGAAATTTTTATTCTGATTAGCTGATCTACCATAATACTGAATCATCGTACGTGTTTTTTCAGCTTTAAATACCTGCTGACTAACAAATCAGACTTTCACTTTTGACTACCAAATGGTTGTAGATGGCAACACTTTTCTATCTTATCTAACCCTACACATAATAAATGTTTGTTTACAGGGCTCCCAAAATCAGTGTTTGGAGTGGAATTTTGCACATATGCGGGTCACTCGGAAATTTTCGAGATGCACACAAGCTTTTAAACAAAATTTCAAGAGTGTTCAAAATAGTCTCCTCCAACATCAGTGCACTTCTATAGACGAATTTTTCAAAGATTAAATATCTCAAGCCATTCATTTCTTAGAATAGATGAAAATAATACATATCATCAATATTCATCAATCTCATCTTCAGAATGAAAGTTCATAAGCATAAGTTCTTTTTCAGATTAAAAAGTAGCCAAAAGGCTAGATCAGGTGAATAGGGTGGATGTTCTATCACTTTAATGAATTTTTGTTCAAGAAACTTAACTGTTAATCTTGCTCAACGAGAAGATGCATCGCCATGGTGGAGCATGATCTTCTAACATTCACTTCTTGAAGAATTTCTGGAAGACAGTGGTGTAATAGTTGTGACTCTCTTCTGCCTTACAGCTAGAAGCCTTTAAACAGTCCTGTACTTCTGAAGAAAATGCCATATACAGTCAAAAGTCGTTAATTCGGACACCCATAATCCGGACCTCAAAGCTACAAACTTTCTGCACATGCGCCGCGTTGACACATGCTCATAGGCGTTTACACGTGCGCGTAAGACCTTTACGACTGCGCATTTGCGTGTGCGCAAGCGCAGAATACGTTTTCGCGTGCGCGTTTAATGTATAATGGACGGTATAAGCTAAAATTATCTAATTATCTATTTCAGTTGATGATTGCGTTGTTCCTTAATCTTCGAATTGGATCCAGCTTATTATTTTTTGCAGACTGTAAGAGCAATTTTATAAAAGTAAACTTGAACTTTCGATTATGTCAAAAAGAATTTCCGATGCCGGAGCTCCCAAAGGATCTACAAAACGAAAGTATGTTTCGATGTCCATCAAACAAAAAGTGGAATTGCTGCAAAAAATCGATAAAGACATGAAGAAGGTGACAGAGAGGTTAGTGAAAACGAAAAAATTTCGATTAACAAGTTAGTAGATATTCTCGGCACAGCAATTACGGGACTTGAACAGCGGAACTTTGTAACTGAACAAGAAATTATGTCTGTTTATAGAATTAAAGAGAACGTATTATCACATAAAACGAAGCAACTTAAACAACTTACATTGAAAGAAATGTTTAATAAAGTAAACAAATAAATATTAAGCTTTTTTTTTTCTGTAAATTTTGATACCCTTTAGATCATAATTGTTCTTTATTTCATAAATTACGGTTTCGTATTTTTAATTTTAGAATTTCTGCATGCCATCTTACGAGATTTAAACTGATGATCTATAATCCGGAAAAATCGATAATCCGGAATCGCCGAAGTCCCAACAAGTCTGGATTAACGACTTTTGACTGTATTTCTTTTTCATGGCATGTTGTCTTTTCACCATTGTCAGTGGGGGAACATCTTCAAAGACATATCCTTTACTTTCTTAACGTGTCAGAACATCAAAAAATTATATGTACATTTCATCACCAGTTAAGTTATGATTCTAGAAATAATGCGATGGTCACCATCTTTAAGTAATTTGAGGGTTTCTTTACTGATTTTGACATGCTCCTCTTTTTAGTGCTCAGTTAAATTATGGGGAACTCAACAGAAGACTAGTTTTTTCATTTGCAATTCTTCATGAATAATTTTATGTATGGCAGCAGATCCAATGCAGCGACTGTCATCAATTAACATCTTCCGTATTGTAAATACATTATCCCGGATTACTGCTGACAATGGTGTTCTTATCCTGAAGTTGAGTGTGTGTTCTTCATCCTGAAGAGAGTTGCTACCTCTCTGAAATTCTGTAAACCATCTGAATACAGAAGTACAAGATGGATCTTCATTTCCAAATGCTATTTGTAGACATTAAACACATTCTTCTTGATTTAATCCCACTTTAAAATCATAGCAGGATAATGGTCTTGCATCAACTACATTTTTCCTTTTGCCTAAATTTATTTGAAGCTAAACTACATGCAATTAGCCAATAAAAAATCATCTACTTGGCTAAAATAGTTCATATTTTAAAATTTAACCATTGACTTTTTTCTGTAACTTATCAATTGCACATATCTAAAAAATTTCAGAGTGACCTCCGTACTAGTTTCCTTTCACTGTATAAGAGGGAAGAAAAAGAAAGAATTCGATTCTGTCTAACTTAAGCTTAGCTAACACTACAAACTGCACTTTTCCTTAAGTTTCCCACTTGATCCAGTTTATTATTCTGTACAAACTATTATTTCCACTGTTATCTTAGCATTAAAGTTTTAGTAAAAGAAAACACCTTCATTTTTACTCTGCATTTGAAGTTTTATATCCAACAACTACAATCAGAATTATGATCATTCATTAATCAGAATTATGCGAGCACTGTAATGCAGATACAAAATAGCCTTTTCAAAAATCGATGCAATTGTAATCCTAATTGTTTATATTAAAATCTAATATTTTTAATATAAACTCTGCTGTGTGCAGTATTGCAAGGTCATAAGAGAACAAGTTAACAGATATTTTTTAAAATGCTTTAAAAGATACAGGTAGCTGCATTTGGTAAGAGAAGAAGCAATTACATCTGTCTATAAAATTAATGAGAAAGTATTGACACATAAAATAAAATTTCGTAAACAACTTTTAAGAAAAAATTTTGTGACTATTCTGTCATCAGAAATGTAAGTATATGTGTGTGTATGTATACACACACATATATACATGAGCAAAATATACATACAGGCATACATAAATACATTTCTTGATTAAATTCGGTTTCCATAATATCATAAATGATTTTTTTTCACAATTTTTCATATTCTAAATTTTATAACTTCGACATGTAATATTTTTTTTTTAATTTATGAGCTAAAACCTTGGAAATTGAACTGCCAGGGTTATGAAGATTCTGGATGTTGGACTTTGCTGTATTTCACAGCTTATACAAGTCTTTATGAATAATATGTTTTGAGATTATGTGCAACTGCAGTGAAATAATAACAATCTATTAGCCAAAAGCTAGGACAAATTATATAATTAAAAGAGCACAATGTATAGCAAAAATTTATTAGTTCATTAAAGTTTTGTTTTTTAAATTAAAAGTTCGTAAAAATACGTTTAAGGGTGCTCCTTGGCGAAAACTGGTGATTGGCCAGCAAGGCACAATTTCAAGATGCCCGCTACACAAAACCAAAATAACAAGTAAAAGACTTACACAAACTCTGTATCCATGTACATATTGATTTATTTTCACTTTAAAAAAAATCAGAGAATTGCAGACTCACCATTGCACACCCCCTTGACTTATCCATGTACACATTAATCTATTTTCACTTAAGAAAATCAGGAGAATGATGACATCATATAATGTTAAACCAAAATTACTCATCACCAAAACTGAACATAATTTGTAGCTAATTGAAGCTCAGTAAACTGCATTTTAAATCAGACAATGAAATAACATAAAAAAGGAAATGCATCTTATCGCTTACCAGACTGTGCCAAAATTTCTTAATATTATCCAAAAACTTTCAAAAATGATCTTGACTATAATATGCATACTGCTATCACCACATAAATTCACAAAAATAAGAGTAAAAAATATCCTCCCTAGTGCCAGACTGCCAGTGGCATTTCTGCATGAACCTTTCTTGCGACAAACCCATTCAAAGCAATCTGAACGACCTTTATGTTCAACCATATGCATTTCCCTCATACAAACAGAACACTTATAATGACTACTAAGTAAACCTTCATTTACACACCAGCCAATTAAGGCTTTTTTCCTCTTCCATTCCAAATCATACAGAAACTTCAGATTAATATCATCACATACAGCCATTTTACGGCGTACAACACAAAATAAGCAATGTACTTCCTAACTGGAATCCAAAACAGAAATAAGCCCTTACAAATATTTTCCCATCAGTCAAATTCACTGTAATCATGCAACCAATCATGTCATAATAGGGTTTCCATCACATTCAAATGCTCAGGTTACCATAAATATAACAAAAACTTGGCGATAATTCAAGGGGCACCTTAAAAAATACACTAACCTAAAAGTTTAACAAAACAGAATTTAAACTACCTAATTACACAGATCACTGTTCATTATGAGTTGCATTTTCATACTGAAGAATTATAACTTTATACTAAAAGATCTATACCAGGCATGGTCAACATACAGATGTTGGTTCCACAAGATACAGCCAGTACTAAACCAAGCAACAATTATAATTTTGAAACACATAATTATCATCCGATAGTTGTGAGATACTTTTTCACAATTAATAATTTAATTTTTTTAATTGCAATATATAGGTATAATAGTTTCAAAATGAGCATGCCATGTACTATTTATTACAGATTAAATAACTGGTAAGTAACTACATCTCTAAGATTTATTACCATTATGATAGCAGTCTTAGAATTAGGTATTACAGGTTATTCAGCGAGCAGAAATGACAAATACATTAGCAATATACTGCATTAACAATACGTACATTGAATATTATCGAGTAACTCCATAAATATATACAATTGTAACTGCACAATAAAAAGAAAACTTAGCTGATGTGCATATTCAAATATGTCAAAGAAATAAAGGTGATATATCAAAAGAAAACAAATCCAGGTATGAAATACTAGGAGAATTTTTACATTAAAATCAAAAAAATAATTTGTTCTCATTGTAGTTTTGGGAAATTTGTGCTTTGTTAACAAAACCCCTGGCCACTCAGAGGATTAATAAACTAACCAATGAAGATGACCATAGAAGATGGTCACCAGCTACTGGTTTTTTTCTTCATGTTACTGCTTAATGCTTCATTTGAGTAAGTTTTAATGCTGTTGTATACACAACATCAATTTTTCATTTCAATTTACTGTGAATAAAATCAACTGACAATTATAATCAAAAGAAAATGCTTGATTTCTTATTTTAAAAATAAATCTATAAATAAATAAAAATTAGTACACGGTAGGAAAATTATTTTGTATCATAGGACTTGAATTTTCTTGAATACGAAACAAGTACAAGGAGAATTACTTATGTTTATAAATAACCAGATCAATTAAAAATGTGAAATCTTCAACAGTATATAATTACAGCTTTCAAAATTTCTGAATTTTAACATGTTACTCTGGTTGACATGAAGTGTGATCCTCCCTGATCTGCACATTCATTCATTAGTGAGTAGTTCAGATCACTGAGAATTAGTAGTTTATCACAGGTTCAGTTACATGAAATTTTAATATTTTTCTTTACATGTAACATTAATACAAGCCAATTTTTTACAGTATGCTTTCCCTCTAGGTATCGCTTCTGAGATTTAAAAAAAAAAAAAAAAAAAAAAATCCCCTAGCAGTCCACAGGCTATAATCAGTTAAGTATTCATCTTACATAATTAAAAGATTGTGGGAGATTACATAAAACACTGCAAATTGTCATGTATGAGACTGTAAATGATGACAATTAGAAATAATGTACAGAACACCCATCAAGTTATTGACCCTGAATTAAAAAAATGAATGCACATCCACTTGCATGAAATAACAGAATGATTTAAAAAGAGGCTGAATGATAATTTAGATGTTTCAATAATCTTTCACAAAAAATGCAATTTAAATGTTTCAATAATTTTCCATTAAAAAAGGGAGGATCCCTTATTCATTTTTTTAAAAAAATTATCAGTGGAAATTGATTTATCTTAAAGAATTGTTACTGCAACTGATAAGTAACTGACATGTTTACACATGTCTGTAATTGTTCTTGTAGCAACGAATATTCATGCGATAGTCTTTTCATAATTTTGTTCAAGATTGGGGTAAAGTGCAAAATCGCCACCTTATTTGTTTGGCGCTTTACAAGTGTAAGAAGAATTGTTTTTTTGTCAATTTTCTTTGACTTTTTAAGTGAAAATAGGTCCATACGTACATGGATAAAGTCAAGGGAGGGCGCAATGCCATTTTTGTGCAATTCTGGGATTTTTTTAAAGTGAAAATAGGTCGATGTGTACATGGATACCAAGTTAGTGCAATTCTTAAAAACGTGCCAAGCAGTGGGTGATTCTGCACTTTCCCCCAAGATTGTTTTGGGCAAGATGCATTTAGCAACCAATTTGCATACAGCATTGTATTTTAACTGAAACTGAATTTGAAATCAATTGGAGGGTAATTTTCTTTTTCCAGTCTAAGACAGAATTCGTGATAACTTAAGTGTTTTTTTTTAATATTTAATATCAAAATTTATCTTAATATCTTGATTTATTACATTCAAAGTTAATAAAAATTCGTACGTGTATTACAGAGAGAGGAATGAGCTGAGAGATAATAAAAATTACTTTTTTTGAACTGCATGAACAGCTGTCCATAATACACGTTCTCCTCCACCACCGGCATTACAATATGGATGAAAAAACCCAACAGACTTTACACAAGAATGCTTCTTTTGCCAAGTGAGCTTTTTAAAATGTAAATGCTTTTTAGTCCGAAAATATATTAACAGCAGAATAATAAAAAATATCAAAACGTAAACTCCAAACATAAAGCAAACACTCATCATAATAGAAACAAACGTCGTCTGCCTATCAAACACACGGTTACTTGACGACGGTTCGTGCAATGACGGTTATCAACAAGGAGGCTATTCTAACCTCCTTGGTTATCAACGACATGGCGGTTGAAAAAATAACTGGAAGAAAGATTTGTATGTGATGTTATATAAAAAGAAACGTGCCGTAAATTTAATTTCGTATATAATCTGTTCGTTTTATAGTACATAGACTAAGGTTAAAATTTGAAACTTTTTATTGCCATTGATGTATGTCCTCTTTAAAATGCTTTTCTTGAGTTTGGCAGCATTTGTGACTAGATACTGAAATCAACAGTTATGGTTCTTTACCAAGAATCGTTTTTTAATACAATGTGTTAAACATGATAAAAAATCAGGTATATGTTCTGTTATTGTACTTGTTAAGATTAAATATCCCAGATATTATATTTTTGTTATTTTGTATGAATTGGGCAGCCTTGAGTAACGCGAGTTTCCCGTTATTATTTTTTTTAAGGTGTTGTAGATGGTGGGGTTATTATTATTTTGATTCTGATCTCTGTACTTTTATACGAATGTTTATCAAACGTTTAGTAATTTCGTAATCAGTAGGGAATATAAAATTGTGGCAAGTCTTTTTTTTTTAATCCCTTTTCGATTGTTTAGTAAATGAATATTGATAACAGATCTAATACGCTAATGGTAATCGAAATTTAAATGTGCAGCTAGCTTTGAATTCAGCAGAGTGTACAGTTTTTTTTCCTGTTGGTGCGAGTGTTTTTGTTAATATAACAAATTTTTGAATGCCTGCAGAAACGTATAGTCAAAACTAGGAATTGTGAAATTATATTTGAATTACAGATATGCCGGGAAGCTTTTGGCATATTAACTACTGGATTCTTCTAAAAGTGATAATATTAAAATTAGCTGTTATCAATGTGTTAAAATTCTGTTCATCAACTTTTAATAAGAGTTTCTTGTAATTTGTTTTCTAAAGTACGGGCTTCAAAATAAATTTTGGAAGCTTTGCATCGATAGCCTAGATGTTGCTGATAAATGAGCTACTATACGTTTCATGACAGTATCGCTCTAATGAAATTGAAGCTGAATAGATTTCTCACATAGTGCATATAGAGTCACATTTTTTAAGACCAAGACTGACCTGAATTGTGGATTATCTGAGTCATAATATTTGATTGATTTCAAATTTATAGTGTATTATCAGGTCAAATTGATTTATTTGAAATTTATAAAAATATTAATGCATTCAGTTCTTTATTTAACATTTGTTTAATATTTGAATTTGCATATAAGCATATAAATTTTCAATTAGTAGCATCAGAAATGCTAATGGGGTTTTGTTCATTATAGAAGAATATTAAGGCATTTCATAAGTATTATTTATTTTAGATCTGTTTATACATAGTTTTTTAAGTAAATAGTTTGGAAATTTGTAGCAGTTTCTAAAATGTATCAATCACAGGTTTCTTATAAGTGTGCTTATTTATTCCCTAAAAATTTATAAATATATCTGTTTTATGATATACTTCTATAAAAACTGACAGTTGTGTTCCCTTCTCCCAAAAGTTGATATAAAATTGTTTATTTGAAGCTGTGCAATGTAAATTATATATGAAATTTTTAGAAATTGAAGAAAGTGTAGTTGTTGGTAATTGTTCGAATTACCTACAGAATGTATATTTGTAGATATTTTTTTATAGTGGTTAAGCATTTAGTTTCTAAAACTAAAACAAAAATAAAAAGTTTGATTGGAATTACTAAAATAACTTCATAATGGGAACTTCACAGCATCGTTAAATACGAGCGAGTTAACTCCGAATGACAATAAAACACTGTGTATCCAAAACTTATAATTTTAACAAAACATTAATATTTCTTAGCATAACATACTTTAACACTAACTCTTGTCAATAAAAAACAATAATAATTATAAACTAGGAGTTGCAAGATTTCCATATTTCACAAAGAATCAACAATGTCAGATTAAATATTGGCTTAGTCATTATGTCAGCAACTTGCTTACCTGTAGATATATGTTACAAAATGATTTGCTTTTCTAGAACTTTGATATGGAAAAAAAAATTGAAATCGATGTGTTTTATACATCAAGTCAAACTCGGGATTTTATGACAGTTTCGTTGCAGAGATATTATCTACTTGAATTATTGAAACTTCATGTAATTGGTAACATCACTAAATAGTCATTTCAGCCAAATTACTTCCCTAGAATACTCACTAGCTGCAATTATCTCTGCTTCATTTGTCAGAATGGCAACAACTGGCTGCCTTTGGCTGATTCATAATATAACTCCACCACTATATAATACCACTACTCCACTTGTGGATTTCACTGTTTCTTGACTTCCCACTAAATCTGCATCTGTATAGCACTCCAGTATTCTGTGTTGCATTTATTATTGTATGTTTTGACTTAAGTGAGAGAGCCTGCTATGTATCTGAATGGATGTTTCACTTTAATTGAGTCATCTTTTGAAGGACTTTCAAGGTGATTTGAAAGAATGCTAACACAGTATTCTAAATCTGTGTGGTCTTTACCTAACATAAGATACATTAACCCTTTCCAACATGCTACCTTTTAAAGTTGGAATTTTGATTAAAAAGAAGTAGGCAGTTTAATTAGGCCTAGGTATACAAGTAAAATTTTGTAAAGATAGCATTTATCGTATTAATTCTGTGGGTGTGCCCGCTCTCACTGATTGAATAGAGCTTCAAAAAGAGTGCTGAAGCGAGCATTGGGGGAAGCGCATAAAAGAGTAAGAGATTTTGCCTATGATTTAAAAAAAAAAAAAAAAAAAAAACTAGATTCTGAATACCATAGCAAATTTAACATTACCCAGGGTGTGCCATGACAAGATCTGCTACTCTACACCCCCCCCAAAAGCTCATATTTTGGTTATATGATGATTACAAGCTTATAAATGGAAAAAAAAGAAGTAACTTGGGTATATGATATTTGCATTGTTTACATTTCATATTTACACTTTAGTTTTTTTTTTTTTTTTTTTCCATTGTAGTAGTTTTTGAAGAAAGTGACATTGGAAAAGCACAACCCAATATTGCATGGTTTGCATATGTGTTGGGATCCGTATCAGATTCACTATCTGAAAGTAAATCGTGCACCACTTTCAGTGCTTCAGAAATGGTCAGCCCTCTCCGATCCGTTTGGAAAATATACTCAAAAGTCGATAATTTGGACACCCATAATCCGGAATGATGTATAATCTGGACCTCAAAGCTACAAACTTTCTGTGCATACGTCAATATGCGAGTGCGCATGTGCATAATACGTTTACACATGCGCTTTTAATGTATAACAGACGGTATAAGCTAAGCTAAAATTATCTAAGTATCTATTTCAGTTGATGTTGCAGATTACGTTTTTCCTTAATCTTCTAATTGGATCCAGCTTATTATTTTTTGCAGACTGTTAGAGCAATTTTATAAAAGTAAGCTTGAACTTTCAATTATGTCAAATAGAATTTCCGATATATATTTACTAATATGTAAAGGATCTACAAAGCGAACGGCGCGCAATGAATTGGAAGTTGATCTGTCTACACTATCCTTATCTTCAGGGCAGATGTAAACAAATAAATATTAAGCTCTTTTTTTTTTTTTTTTTTTTTTTTTTAATTTTGATATCCTTTAGATCATAATTGTTCTTTATTTATTTCAGAAATAATTACGGTTTCATATTTTTAATTTTATAATTTCTGCATGCTATCTTACCAGATTTAAACTGATGATCAATAATCCGGAATCGCCGCAGTCCCGACAAGTCCGGATTAACGACTTTTGACTGTAATTAAAAATTCAAAAAAATAAACTAATATTTATCTACAGTTTGAAATTATAAACTATAAAATAAAAATATAAATGTCTACAACTGAAAACTATTAAATGTAGTGCTAAAAAAACTTCTTTGAATGAAAGTAAAAGAGAAAAAGAGAGCTGCTGTAGTGAAAAACCAAACAGCTAACTGAGAAAATTATCCCTGACATTCAGAAAATCACCCCAACAATTTCTTAGTTCATAACCAAATATCGCCTTCAAGGAAAAAAAAGGGGGACGAAGATAGAGAAAAACAGGAAAGAAACACAGATGTGGACCCACCTTTCTCTATGTTAATGAGCTGACTGACGAGCTGCAGAGAAACAAAGATACAGCTGCCTCTCAGTGACCTAGACTCGCAGTGAGCCCAGTCCCAGTCTGGGAACACCTCGGTTCGCCTTTCGATTTTAGGCAAGATTTCAAGGTAAAAATTTTAAACTAATATAGAATAAGGAGATTAGCATACAGCCAAAAAAATAACATAGAAATTTTCTTTCAAACAATTCCTTTTATACCCTAAAAAAATCTGGAAGATTTCATTGAACAATGAGGGTCTTAAAAAAACTAAACATGGCTAAAATATGTGGACTGGTTTGTGTTGAGCTGCCATCTACTATAAATAAAGAAGGTTCAGATTAACCTATAGTAACCTTCAAATCCATTTTCATTCAATTTTTCTATGCGTTTAGAAGGAAATTTTTAGGTGTGCCCATGCCGCAAAGGGTTAAAGCTCTTACATGGAAAATTTCTCTGTTTGACGCATCTTTCTTCTTGTTTTGAAATAAACTTTCCTTCAGTATGGGAGTTGACACTAGTTTGTGATCTTCCATCCCAAATTTTTGGAGAATTTATCTTGTTGACTAATTCTGATGCTTAATTTCAAGTCCAAGAAAGTATACTGCTGGTTTAGTTGTGATTCTGAATCTTGATTTCAGTTCTGTAAGAAATGTTTCAGATTCTAGTAGATCTGTTGATGGAACCAAACCATCATCTACATAAAGCATACAAGTAGCTTTTTGTCACTTTTGTTTGATATATATAAGCATGAATCAACTTCACTTGTCTTGAAGCCAAGCTTTGACACAAAATCTCCAAAATATTTATTTCAACAGTTGATGCTAGTTTTAGAATATATAAACTGCATTTCAGTTTGTAGACATTATCAGAACCATCTGTGTTCTGATCGTTGCATGCATATTCTTCAAGTGTTTTATATATGAACATTGAGCAGACATGAGACCAGTAAAATGTGTTTTTTTCGTTTTCTGCAGTATTAAGAATTGAAGGAACAGTTTCTAATTTTGTTACTGTTTTTATTGGATTAAGTGCTTGATCATAGTCAGCTCCAGAATGTTGAGTAAACCCTTTAGCTATAAGTCTAGTTTTAAATTTATCAATTGATCCATCAGAATTCTGTTTAATCATATAAACCCACAAAAATCCATGTTACATTTTCCATGAATGATGTTATCTCTGAATGCATAACTTCTTTTCAATGTACCTTTTATTTGCAGTTGATAGCTTCTTTGTAAATACAAAGCTGTTTAGAATCAGCAATAAAAGCTTCACTTATTATTATATAATCTTCAAAACGTGTTGGCTTTCTTAATTGAGCTCTTATCTTGTTGGTATATTGACTGTGCATTATTTTGTAAATTAATATTTTCACATTCTTGTTCTCCAGAGTCTTCATCTGATACGTTTTTAGATATTTTTTTTATTGTGGTCTCTTTATGAATTATCTTCCTTGCTGAAAAGCTTACCTCTGAATTTTCTTGATGTTCAGAGCTGGAAACTAGTCTGTCTTGATCTTGAAAAAGTAATTGTACCCTCTCTTTACAATTAGTGAGCTCCTTATTAAATATAACATCATACGAACAGATAACAGTATTAGCTTCTTTGATTTGTAGTTGGTATCTTTCATCTTCATCATATCCAGTTAAAAAAGCTGTAAGGTTGCTGTTATTTTTCATTAACCATTTATGTTTTGGATCTTTACTGTCATTTTTGCCTTCTGTTTCCACCCCAGCATGCAAATTAGATTGTCTATTGAAACTGAGGTTGTTAGATTCTAAGACAGTGCTGTCAAAATTGGAAACACCTTCTCTACTACAAGAAACATTACTGCAGGTGTCCCTCAAGGCTCCATTCTCTCTCCTTTTCTTTACAATATATATACTCAGGACATACTAAAAGAATCTCATATTAATATCGCCTTATTTGCCGATACCACTATCTTAACTCAAGCTTCAAAAATCAATACTGTACAGATTTTTCTACAAAATTATTTGGATCTTCTTGAAAACTGGATGACGCATTAACATTGACAAAACCATTATTTAAAGCCATTATTTTCAGAAAAGGACAAACAAACTTCCTTCTTCCTAAACCCATCTTCTTTGATGATGAAATTCAGTGAATGGATCAAGTGAAGTATCTCGGAGTCACACTCAACAAGAAAACTTACTTTTCGGCAACATTTACACGAAACTGTTAGAAAATTCAGTATCTCAATAGCCACTATGCATCCTCTCCTCGGCAGACATAGCAATCTGGCAGTCAACAGTAAACTTGTTTTATACAAGTCCATCCTTAAACTGCTTTACTTTACGCCAGTCCGGTATGGGGACATGCTGCTAAAACCCACATAAAAAATATCCAAGTTATTCAAGATAAAACTCTTCGCGAAATTATTAATGCATCTTATCCCGAATTCATATATTTACAGAGATCTCTAAATTGATACCATAAAAAATTATGTAAAAAAAAACTTGCAACAAATTATTATTTTTTTTCCTGTACTATTACATTCAAACCATCTGTATCAGTTCATTGCGATGTATACCTTCCAAGAGAAAAACACAAATATCCTTCAGATACTTATACCTAACATTTTGTTAATTATTTGAAGTACTTACTACCTTACTGATCACAACTTTTTTACACAATTGTTTGTCTGTTTCCACGCATTACATTTTTCTTCGCCGACTGATGGCGGCTAAGTGAAATATTCTATTCCACCATCTCGATCCTTCTTCCCATCCTTTTGTTGTTCCAGACATTCCTTTATCTGAAGCAGAGTAAAAGTGTGCTGTCACTAGTGAATGGCTGTTTATGTGAGCACGAGAAGTACCATTTATGTTCAAGGTTCTGATTTAATAAAAAGGTTTGTTAAACCTTCTTGAGACCCTTTAGTATTCTATTCATACATAGTGATAATTCACTAAATGTCTTTTAGGGGTGTGATACTAGTTTATGTAACCAAAACAAGCCAAACAAAATCTTGGACTATGGCTCAACACAATTCGCCTTTCAGTCTGCCGCCTCCCAGCATCATAGGCTCCATCGGCAGCTATAAATCACATGGAAGGTTTCAGGTGTATTGTGGATACAATGTGAGCATTGATGAAACCTTCAGTGACTTTTGACGGTAGAAATTCAGTAATGAACTTTTTGGAACAACTGCACACTCATTCTTTGCTTTACCAGTTGTGGAAGCAGAGAAGGTTACTGTAGCAACTATTGTACCGCAAGGACAGGCACTGAACTGGTGCAAGGGTGTCAGCAAATTTTTGTTGGGTGAATCAAGCAATGAAAATTTTACATTTGGAAGCATTTAAAACCACCCTGGTAAAACTATTTCCTGTGGTGAAAGAGAGGGTGAAACTGGAAGCTGAATCATTTAGCAGATACTAAGCTAAGGATGAAGAACTGATCAAGTTCATGTTAAGAAAAAAACAAATTCTTAACTTGTATGGGGAAAAACCAATGCACAAGTTATCCAAATCGTACTGCTTAGTTTCTTATCCCAAATCTAGAAAGTTTTAGGTGAGAAACCTGATCATGCTTGAGAATTTATTTGAGCTTGCCGTAAAGCTTGAAAGCAGATGGGTTTTAGAAAAAAGTCCTACATTCGACTATGACCAGAGGTCAAATGGACAGTTTTGTAGGCCTGTAGTGGAAGGAAGGCTGAGGGTGGAGGGAAATAAAAGTTTTGAGAGCAGGAAGAAAATTTTACCTCAGAATGGCAATTTCCAAAGTAAATCTCAAAAAAAGAGGAAACTGAGGGATGGCAAAATGTTAAACTAATAAGGCGTTCTAAAATACAAAAGGTACAGTCACTCGGAAGTAACAAATTCCATCTTGGTACAATAAAAAATTTGTCTTTGCCAGTAATACATTTAAAAAAAAAATGTGCTAGTAGATCTTTATTGGATACAGAGGTGCAAAGCAGTTTTTGGCTAAAATTTGTTTTTTGCTGAAGTTTTTAAGTGATACAGAATATTTGGGATTGAAGGAGCAAAATTGTTTGCCAACCATGGCAAACAGTATCCATGTATAGGGAAAGTTAAATTAAACATTCAAGTAAGAAATGATCATAAGGTTGTTTTCGTTGTGTGGAAAAATTTGCAAGCCTCAGTAATTCTGAATTTTTTTTTTTTTTTTTCCTTTAAGGGAGCCGGGGTAAAGATCAGTTTTCAGTCACAGTACAATTTGAAATGAACCAGCTGAAGTAAAAACAAGTGCAGCCACCAGGCCTGCAGTTAACGCAATTGAAGCTTGAACAGCTGGTAAGAAATATTGCTGATTTGTTTGATGAGGAGCCAGGGTTAATGCAAATTGTAAACTACAGCGTATACATAAGAAATCCACCCCTCAATCAAAGCCCTATTGCTATGATAAAATTAAAAAAGAAATAATTGAAAAGCAGATCAAGGAGATGTTAAAAAATAAGATCATAATTTTCGCAAGTAACCCTTACCCTAGTTCAGTAGCACTGTGCGATAAGAAAAACAATCTCCCATTGATGGGCCATAAAACATGGCATTTTGTAATTGATTATTGAAAACTAAAAAGTATAACTAAATACCCAGGTTACCCACTACCTACCTGTAATTGAAGAAATAACTCAAAAGGTTAAATCAACAAAATGTATGACTACATTATATCTTACCTCTGGATATTGTTGAATATGTATGAAACAAGAGGATGTGTCAATAACTGCATTTATTGCCAAGTCAGGTGTTTATGCCTTGCTGAGAATGCCATTTGTCTTATACCAAACATCCACCATGTTTCAGAGGGTGATGCACATTATACTAAGACCCATCATTGGAAAATCTACATATATTTACCTAGATGATATAACCATGAGACTAGAGAGGAACATATTTAAGTTTTACACATTTAAGTATTTTTGCTTTGAAAAGAAGCAGGGTTGAAAATAAATGCAAATATGCGACAAAAGAACTTCATTACTTGGCTTATATCTCGGAAAGGAATCGAAACGAAAATTCCAAAATAGTTGTGTTGAAACATTACCCTCCAACTAATGCAGCGAAGAAGTTAGCCTCATTTTTGGCCTTATGCTTCTATTATAGTTATTAATCAAATCAAAAGATCAATCATCAAAGACTTCACACAGATAGCAGAACCGCTAATAAAATTACTCAAACACTAATAAAAGCCAAGTTTACTCAAACAGCCAAATCAAGCATATATTTGAAACACTTGTGACTGCATTAATACAGGCTCCAGATTAAAACATTTTTGAAGGCAACTAGAATTTAGAAATTTCCGCAGATGCATCAGATTTCACATTATGAGGCAAGCATATGCAAGACGGTCAGCCAGTTGCATATTTTAGTAAGATTTTTGATCCAACTCAAAGGAATTATACCATTACAGAAAGAGAAGCAATAACAGTTCTTATGGCAGTTCAAAAATTTTGAGTGGCGGAAAACAGCTATAAAAATGCATTCAGATCATGCCGCCTTAGGTCATTTGTATTCCAGGAAGAATTTATCACCAGGACTTATAAGGTGGGCCCTTAAATTACAAGAATACAACTTGATAATCAAACATACTCCCTGAAAAAAAAATTATTTGACTGATGCTTTATCACGAATTAAATTAAATGACAAGGGGAATGAACTGAAATGTGCTGTTAACTGCAAAAATTTTAGATTCTTTTCCAGGCAGTCATTGCAGAATTATAAACAGCCCTGGAATTTTAAAATATTTATGCTTATTTAAACAAATGAAAATAATGAATGAAAACTGATTGTCCCAACCAATTTAAGACTGTATTTTGCATGAATGGTATGATGTACAATTTCGGGCCATCCTGGCAATGTAGCGAGTTCAGGAAGCTGTCTGTTTTCCACAGCTACAAAAATTTTTTAGTCATGTCAAGGACTGTGACATTTGCAAATTAATTAACAATGTTAATTATAGCCCGACCAGGTACCTAAATAACACAAAAGCCACTTTTCCTGCCGAATAAACGGCAATTGACTTATCAGGTCACTTAGTCTTATAGTGAGGTTAAAAAAATATTTACTAGTTATCGTGGATCGTTTTCCAAAGTGGATAGAAATCATTCCCCTGAAATAAACCTGCGCTAAAATTTTTTCTAATTCCTTTTAAGAATGAATTTATTTTAAAAATTAGAGCTCCATTAGATGTAATTTCAGACAATGGCAAACAGTTCATTAATCAAATCTGTGAGGATTTTTGTGCAAAGCTTGGCATACAACATTTAAAAATGGTCCATTATTGGCAGCTATCAAATATCGCAGAGTAGAAACAGAGTTAAGATTATTCGTAGTTATCTAAAAAATTATCAAAAGTAGTGGGACAGCTGTGTCAATAAACTTGCATTTGGTTGAGGATAGCTACCAGGAAGACTCCAGCTGAATTATTTCTTGGCAGAACGTTAATTACCCCTTTGGATAAACTATTTTTCATTCAAAAAAGGGTTGAGGAATTAAGATGCAGATATTCGAAAATTAATCAATGAGGCCTTGAAAAACTCAGTTATTGCTAGAACAAAGTAGAAACTGTATTAGGATAAAAAAAGGCACGATTTTGATTTTAAGGTGAGAGATAAAGTGCTGAAAATTAAACATTCTTTTTCATGTATCCCTGAAGATCAAGTGGGGAAATTTTCTCCGAAATTTCACCACCATCAATTCACCAAACAATTAAACCAAACATCCACTTTCCTTTCACTCGTTTGCATCTGTTATATTTCCTTTTACGAAATTTACTCTCATCTATTTCAATAATCATGCCAGGATCCCCAATCATTTCCCCTTTACGAATACATACATCAACGCACACATCCCTACAAAAGTTCTTCCAATCAGTTATGGTCTTATCATTGTTAACATTTAATTCAGTCTTCATCATTTTAGTACATAATCCGGAATTTTAAAAATCCGTAATCCGGACTCGTTGGGACTTCGGTGATTCCGGATTAGGGATTTTCCCGGATTATAGATCATCAATTTAAATCTGGCATATGAAACTGTAATTTATGAAATAAAGAGCTATTCTGATCTAAAGAGCATCAAAATTTACAAAAAAAAAAAAAAAAAAAAAAAAAAAAAAAGGCTTAATATTTATTTGTTTACTTAATTAAACATTTCTTTCAATGTAAGTTGTTTAAGTTGCTTTGTTTTTTGTGCTAATACTTTCTCTTTAATTCTATAAACATCAAAATTTACAAAAAAAAAGTCTTAATATTTATTTGTTTACTTAATTAAACATTTCTTTCAATGTAAGTTGTTTAAGTTGCTTCGTTTTTTGTGCTAATACTTTCTCTTTAATTCTATAAACAGATATAATTTCTTGTTCAGTTACAAAGTTCCTACATCCTCCTGTTATTGTTGTGTCGAGAATACCGACTAACTTGTCAATCGAAATTTTTTCGTTTTCAATAACCTCTCTGTCACTTTCTTCATTATCACCACCTCTCTTTTTGGAAGCATTCTTTTTCAATACTAATGTTAATGGGAAAATATTCAATTTTTTCAACTTTTATTAACACATTAAAGGCGAGGGATCTTGACAAAAGTATGCTAGGTAACGCGGTGACCGCTTCGCCTCGTTTTTCGTCCTAGAGTGGGCGATATTTTGTGTAATCATAAAAAAATTTAGACTTAAAAAAGTTTATTTAAAATCTTTAAACTACAAGAAATATTAAAAAAGAACTAAACACTAATTACAAAAAATGTTTTAATGTACATATTTATGAGAAGAATCTAGTATTTTTTATGATTGTGATAATGTTGATAACGCTCGCCACGGTGTAGAGATGCATTGCAAAACTCGCATTTGAAGCAAGTCAACTTTCTTTTTTTATGTGCCACACAAACTACACAGTTTCGTTGGGCATATAGCTTTTTGCCTTTATTTTCTATCCGAATTAATTTGTCCTTTTTGATGTCTAGCGAAAGACTTCCAGGCGCATCAATTTTATATCGTGGTGCCGAGTTCGATGTACCAGGTTATGGCTCTTCAATGTCCATCAAATCGTCTGCATATATATCTTTATTTTCACGTGAAACCATATTGAAGGATTTCAAAATTTACTGTAAGTAGAATTTGAACAACCGAACAGCTTCAAACCACAAAACATACTAAATACAAATGTAAAGTGGTGCATGGATTGCACTCATGCACTAGCTACAGTCGAGATAAATGCGCAAGCTACAGTCAAGATAAATTGTATTACTACAACTCCCGCCTTTAAGCTACAGTAGAGATAAATTGTAGTACTACGACTCCCGCCTTTAAGCTACAGTGAGATAAATTGCAGTACTACGACTCCCGCCTTTAAGCTACAGTGAGATAAATTGCAGTACTACGACTCCCGCCTTTTAGTCGAGATAAATTGTAGTACTAAGACTCCCTTTAAGCTACAGTCGTGATAAATCGTAGTACTACGACTCCCGCCTTTAATGTGTTAATCCTTTAATTCGTGTTCCTTTATTCAAATTTTCAGTTTCATTTTTTAGACTGTATGTTTCACAGCAAGTTAGACTTAAAGAATGTGAAAGGGAAATAAAACCATGTTTACCAAATAACACAGAAATGAGACAGCTTTAGTCAGCAAACTTTATTCTGTTCTATTCTTCCATCCAGCAACTGGATTTCAACCTTTCCATCAGTCTGAAATTCTCCAGTTTTCTTTAACCCCATTGGTATCACCACATACAATTTCTGAATGCAGCTGAAAGAAATTCTTTTTATGATGAATAAAAAAAAGGGCCAATAAAAGTCACCGAAAATTAAGTGTAACTGAAGTTATGTATCGTATAAATAATACATTTTATTATAAACTTGAGAAGGAATGAATGAAGACAAAAGTAAAATGAGAAATATATAAACAGTAGTTCAGTGTGTATATAGTTTCTTCTGGATATTTACTGTTTCTCTCCAAACTTAAAGCTGTTACATTATTAAAATTCTTTAAAATTTAAAATCTTTTTAAAAAAGAATTATTTGTATGTATTTTCTTGTTAGACAGAGTGTATTTTACATTACCTCTTCATAGTTTGTAGCTAATATTATAAAAAAATCTCAAGAAAATAATCCTTTTTAGTAAAATGTGTTGAGGATTAGTAAATGATATTTGTATTTGTTCCTAAATTTTGTTTAGAATAAATGATATAATTTATGAGTTAAAATAAAAAATATGGTGTTCTTACTTCTAGGTAACCAACTGATTTGATAAAGTCTTCATTTGTTTAGTATTCTTTTCATCTTTTCTTGGAAAAACATGTCGGAAGCAGCTCATGTCAGCTCTTTGCCACTTCCTCCACTCCAATATGTCAATTTATATACAGATGAAAATATACAGAAGGGCCGTGCCCCTTCTCCACCAAAAAGTAACATGGACACTTACACCATGTTTGGTTCAACGTATCATGCAGATGATCCCATCATACGTCCCCTTGAAAGTCAAGGAATTCGTCGACTTTATCCTCAAAATTATGATCATAAGCGAGAACTGAAAAAACTGAATCATTCAATTTTGGTTAATTTCTTAGATATGCTAGATATTTTAATTCGATGTCCAGACACAAATAAGAGAGAGGAGAAAAAAGAAGATATCAATTTGCTATTTATTCATACTCATCATTTGATAAATGAATTCCGACCCCATCAGGCTCGTGAAACTTTAAGAGTAATGCTAGATGTTCAAAAGCGGCAACGAATAGAAACTACTGAAAGGTTTCAAAAACAACTTGAGAAAGTTATGGAAGTTCTACAGACTACTTTGGCTTCTCTTCCTGATACTGCGGATATGGACAACAAATTATTAGTTTCAACTGAATCCATAGAAATGGCTGAGAAAGAGAAACATTCTGATGATAAAGAAGAACATTGCTATGGCTTAGATAGAATTATGTGTGATATTGTGGATGCCATGTGAATTGGATATTTTTTTATATTAGAGAATTCAGTATTTCTCTCTTAGTATGGTTCCCATTATTTAAATAGCACCAAATGTTAAAAACGAAGTTAGGAATATACAAGCAAACATATTACAATTAAAGGGTGGGGCATTCAAATATGCCCCACCCTTTAATTGGCATCAGTTAATTCTCTGAAAAATAAATAAATCACAGTGCTGTTATTAATGGTATTCTGGAAGCACTGACTGGTTGTTATCATGTATGTTTTTCTTTCTTCCTTACAGCTATTCTTGTTGCATAGCCAAGTGCTTTCTTTGACATGTAATTTTATTTTGTTTAAAATGTCTCTTTCTTGGAAGAATACATAGTTTCTTCCTTCTCTCATTTTAATAATAACAAAGGGAAATATGCTAGAAATGTGACAATAACATAATGCCTTTTCTCAGAACTCTTCTCATAACAGGGAGGCTATAAGTAATCATGATTATGACTGCTAGCCATTTTTAACACTGATTAGAAACATATGTTGGCAATTTATCAATAATCTTGGTGCTGTTCAAGTAATGGAGATCATAATAATAAAGAAAGACTAAAAATTTTGATATGTTTGCTGTACTGTATCAGGGACCAACCTGGATTGTTAATAATTTGTAATATCTTCTTGTATAAATTGTATACATAATATATCTGCTTTGGTTTGCAATGAATTTAAGAAAGATGATTTGAATATTTGCAAGAATCATTTCATTTTGGCTTATATTATTTTATAATGGATATTTTCAAAGAAGAAAAAAAATATTCTTATGCAGAGCTTTTTAAGGTAAAGGTATTAAAATTTAGGAAAAAGAAAAGTAATTAAACTAGTAAATAGTTTGCTTATACTAATACTAGATTAGGGAGAATAGTAAGAATCTGGGAAAACTAATCCAAGTAGAAAATTTTAAATGTTAGGTTGTGATCTTTTATTGGGTAGCTTACAGTTATTTTACTGACTTTTTACAAAATTCTAAGATTATATAAAAGGGGAAAATGTTAAATAACTGATTTTAAAGTGCATATAAATATTAATGGATATTTAAGTTTGCTGACATAAACTGAAAGGAAATATTTAATAGTATGAGTTTCTCTCATCCAAATCAAGCCTGATAGATATACAAATGTGTGTATTTTATCAGGCAAGTATAGAAGTTGTATAAATGTATAAGTATATCAATAAAAAATAAAATCCATGACAAAATTTTAAAAGAAATTGCAAAACTCAATAGAATGTCCCTTTATATATATATATATTTCATCAAGCAAACTTGAATTTTTTTATATATGTAGAGAGAGAAAAAGCCATACTTTTTGCAAAGCCAGGGAATAGTATGTTAATTTAATGCTTTGTATATTTGTTAAAATGGCAGTATGATGAGTACTTAAAAACAACTTTAACTATTCCTTGTGAAATTATAAGTTAACATAGTTTGTCGTTTGTACGAGTTAGATTCTGCACTTTTTAAAAACTTGCTGATTGTCAGTCTGTTTCATTTAATAATTTCCTTCTATTAATAAGTACTGTAGGTATGAGGGTGAAGATATACATGAAGGCCTTAATATTTATGGCCAAATGACTAAAACAGATTAACATTTATAGATCAACAAAGATTTAATTGTTGATAAAGCATCTAGTTGTATCCGCTTTTGTTATTTTGTCCACAAACTGCGTAAGTACGAGCCAGTGACTCCATGAGGGCATCTTCCATTTAAGCCAACAGCTGTCATTCGCTTTGTTACAATCAGTTAAGCGATAACATTTGCAAAGCGTGAAAATTAATGGATGGAATTTTTTGAGATTAATGCATAATGTTTTGTATTTGCACAAAATACATTCCCCATAAGCAAAACTATGTTCAGTTTCAGTTTTTATTATTTGAAATAATTTTTAGCACTAAAGTATAATATGGAAGAATCTTTTAAATGAATGGTACTTTTCCATTTCATCGCACAAATCTCGCCAAGCAGACTTTATTGGTGAACACAAAAGTATACACAAAAAAAAAAAAAAAAATTTTAACAAATGTAAGGTCTAAGAATTTTTTTTAAGGCATAAAAATTTTAATAACATTTAACATTTTTTAAAAAGACATTAATTTAAGAATTTACTATGCTTTCATGGTAAAATATCATGATTTGCCGGTCCATATAACATGACCTCATCTCGCATAAACTGCGCTACAAAAATCTAATTCTCTCGGTAATTATCTATATTAATTTCAAGTTAAATCTTGATATGGAATAGAAGTTTAAATGCAAGAATCATTTTAATTCATATGAGTAGTTTACGCAGAAATTATGTAAAACCGCTGTGCTTTACTTTGCTACTGCATTTTCATCAGAATTGATGAATTTAACCCTTGACTTTGCCTTTTCTATATTTTCGGATGAGCAGTGTGATTGTATCATAATTGACTTAATTACCACGAATGGCTCCAGCGTGTGAGTCTCTCTATCGCAAATTCTAAATATATGCTTAATTTAAAATTATTTTGCGATATTGCTGTTGAACTGGATCTAATGGAAGAAGAATATGTTATTTAATAAAGAAAGATAACACATAAAATGTTAAAAAAAAGATTTAAATTAAAGATTTATTAAAGAAAAAATTTGAGATTTTAAATTACGCCCCTTTGGACGTAATTTAAAATCTCAAACATTCAAAATTTTTTTGGAAGTAGAAACGATGTCACTATTTTTACGTCGCGCACAATGTGAAAAGGTAGGAACGAAGTGCCTTTTTCCCCCGCTCCGGCATAATGGAAGCGAAAGGAAAATTGGTTGCCAGATATTAAGAAGTTCGCCAAGTGAATTATTCTTGGCTCGAACTGAAAAATATTGTGACAAGATAAATTTTTGAATTTCTCTGTAAATTTCACACCAAATTTTACAAAATTTAATATCTAGGCATAATTTCAGTCATAAAATCGAAATATGGAAAAAAAAATTGGTATGTTATTTCAGAAAAAGTCCGATTTTGTGTAAAAATGCCTATGTTAGAACAATGCTACATATAAATCTAATATATATCCGAAGTCGCGTTTTCGAGACATGAAAAACGCAATTTGAATTTTGTCAATCGGCTCAGTAGAAGGGGAGATATAGAACTCATTCCTGCAATGTACTGTCTGGAAAAAAACTGTTAGCATTTTCCAGATTATCTTCAGCAGAATTACAAAAAACACTTTTCTTTTGTGGGTTTTATGATGTCATTACATGTTAACTGGGTTTTTTTTTTTTTTTTTTCTATTTAAATTAAGAAGAAAAAAGAACAGGACATATAAAAATTTATTTTAACAAATATATCAAATTCAATTTTGATAATTTTTTTTAAAATAATTTTTTACCACAAACAGTGGTATTATTGTTTTGCTTATACAGTCAATAGTCGTTAATCCGGACTCGTCGGGACTTCGTCGATTCCGGATTATAGATCATCAGTTTAAATGGTAAGATGGCATGCAGAAATTATAAAATTAAAAATATTAAACCGTAATTTATGAAATAAAGAACAATTATGATCTAAAGGGTATCAAAATTTACAAAAAAAAAAGCTTAATATTTATTTGTTTACTTTATTAAACATTTCTTTCAGTGTAAGTTGTTTAAGTTGCTTCGTTTTATGCGATAATACTTTCTCTTTAATTCTATAAATAGACATAATTTCTCCTTCAGTTACAAAGTTCCGCTGTTCAAGTCCTATAATTGCTGTGTCGAGAATACCGACTAATTTGTCAATCGAAATTTTTTCGTTTTCAAAAGCCTCTATGTCACTTTCTTCACTATCAGGCATTATAATGAGGAGGAATTTGATTTAAATAATATCAAAGACGGAGTACATCGAGATGCATCTGCCCTGAAGATAAGGATATTGCTGACAGATCAACTTCCAATTCATTGCGCGCCACTGCGTTTCCCCCCTCCCCGCCGCCGCAGAGCAGCGTGAAATCGATAAACAGATTTCGGAATGGTTTTAGAAACGAAGGATATGCCTTTATCTATTTTTTGCAGCAATTTCACTTTTTGTTTAATGCACTTCGAAACATACTTTCGCTTTGTAGATCCTTTACATATTAGTAAATATATATCGGAAATTCTATTTGACATAATCGAAAGTTAAAGCTTACTTTTATAAAATTGCTCTAACAGTCTGCAAAAAATAATAAGCCGGATCCAATTAGAAGATTAAGGAAAAACGCAATCTGCAACATTAACTGAATTAGATAATTTTAGCTTAGCTTATACCGTCCGTTATACATTAAACGCGCATACGTAAACGTATTATGCGCATGCGCACACGCATATTCGCAGCTGTAAAGGTCGCACACGTCAACGCGACGCATGCGCAGAAAGTTTGTAGCTTTGAGGTCCAAATTAACGACTTTTGACTGTTCAAATTTTGTATCCCGACAAACAGAAATCGTGGCTACTTTACTTATAAATGCATGATATTTGTTGCAGGTGATCCTGTTTTAAAATATGTGTTATTGTGGCACTACGTTTTAAATAATTTTCCCTTTATTAAATGAATGGAGAAGTTCCTAAACAATGAATTAGAATAATAGCTTACAGACATATAAAAATTAATTTTAACAAATATATCAAATTTAAATAATTTTTTATCACAAACAGTGGAGAGATCCTGCCATTTATAACTTAATCAAACAACGAAACGCTGCTCGATGAACAACATAGATACGGAAGAATTGGTTTTGTGTACACTTACATAATATTTTTTAAAACCATACACGAACAATATAACTAGTTAAGTCCTTGGAGGTACTAAGTTATAACGAGATGAGAAGAGCCCTGGCACTGACCACGCTAACAACAGGATGGTTAAATATATGGGCTCCATCATGCGCTGTAACTTCAGTCAATTCATCAACCTGACCTTAGAAACAGAATTTTCCTCAAGTCTGGGAAACTGCAGTTATTTCTCTGATTATGAAGCAAGGAAAGCCACCGGATGACACAGCATATAGGCTTAACAAAATCGCTGAATATGTTATTCACAAACATGTCCTGGACTTCATTGCCAACAACAACATCCTTATTCCTGAGCAGCATGGATTTCGTCCTCGTTATTCAACAGTGCACCAACACCTACGTGTTGTTGAAAATATCTCAAAGGTACTACAAAACCACAAATCAACTGGTGGACTCTCGATACCTCAATGGATTTTGATTGTGTTTGGCTGGAAGGAATCACCTCCAGACTTATCGCTCTGGGCTTCCCAAGCTAACATCACACACACAATTAAGTCCTATCTTCCAGACAGATATTTTGTTGTTTGATAAATCACACATATTCGACAAGCTGACTAATTAACCCTAGCTTGATAATTTTCTAACTTTAAGTGAACGGCATACCCTAAACTACCAAGAAGACACTCACCATATATGCAGAAGATACATTACATCAGAGTCAGAGCCCCTGACCTAGAGGACTTAAGTCCCCCTTACGCAGAAGCTACAGCGATCCTTGCACAAAATACATTTCTGTGTTCAGTTACATATGCACTACAAAACTGCATACATGCATTAGAGTCCTTGCTTAAAAATGGCTGATCAAAATTTATGTGGACAGAACTGTGGTTGTGATGTTCACACATCGACGGACCATCATCGCACCAGTATGCTTGATTCTGTTATCCCTTGGGACACACAAGTAACTTATCTTGAGGTCATTTTAGACCAACGAATGAGTCACATTACGCTCGTAATCTTCAAATTCTGGAAATTCTACCCTGTACCGCCTAATTTGCCGAAACTATGGTCATTCCTTAGATAATAGTTTGTTCATCTATAAGACCAGGTTGAGGTCCATTGTTACCTATGCCTGTCCCGTCTGGGCATTTGTTTGTAAAACTACTTTAAATAAACTGCAAGTTAAAACGTGACTCTGAGACAGATTTCTTGAGCATGCTGGTTCTATAGAAATATTAAAATTCACGAGGAACTCGATGTTGAACCAATTGCTCAATTCATGGCAAAAATTGCCAGAAATTCTTCAGCAATACTGTACTTAAGATAAAATAACACGCTGAACAGGTATTAATTTAGAAGTCAAACAACAAAAATCAGCGTTATATTTGCAAATTTTCACACGACTAGTTTCAATAGTTTTACCGAACCATCCGCCTCGGTTGCCAAAGTGCAAATGAATGAGATGTAGTGATTACATACGATAAGACTGGCTGGACAGGAGTTAAGCTACTGACTTCATCTATTGATATTTTTGTGTGTGTGTGTATTTAATTATGGCAAAGCACACTAGGGCTCCATCTATTGATAAAACGAGAACTAAAAACATAATTTACTTAAAGTCTCAAGGGAAAGATGGATGGGAATCAGGGTCGTTAACTAGAACAGAAATATTCTTTTTGAACGTGAAATGCCTCTAGAAAATCCAGTTCACCAATGGAAGATGTTTTTTGAATAATTTTGGCAGCAGAAAAATTAAAAGTGATTTTCGGACCAACAATGTTGGGCAACAGAAAACTTCTGTGTTTCCTTTTTTCTAACATATGCCTTATGTTCCTTAACGGGAAATTTTAAGGCTTAGTTTGGCCAATGTAAATTAACCACACTGGCAAGGAATCCTGTAAATATCCCAGGAGTTCATATCCGGAATGGGGTCCTTGAGAATGGAACTCGGAATTTATTGATGGGAGAATAAATGACCCGAAAGTTAAATTTCTGTAAAATACGTGCAACTTTATAGCTAATTGATGGAAAGAAGGGAATGACAACAGAATTTTTATTATCTCCTAAAACAAGAGTGTGCCTTTTGGTGTGTTGAGATGAGAATTTAATTAATTAATGTTTTTTAACTGCTTCATTAATAATGTTGGGTGAAAATCCCCTGTCAATAGGTATTGCTTTTAAATAATTTAGTTCTTCATCAAGTGATAGTTTGGTGGAGCAAACTTGAAGAGTATGGAAAACATAGGAATAAAATGAAGCTAACCTTTGTTTAGTCGGATGACATGATTTGAAGTGTGGTGGAAGGCAAACCGATGAAGGTTTATTGTAAACCGTAGTACTGAAGTTGGATGTGTTATGTGGGAATAAAATATCGAGGAACGGAAGAGAATTGCATGTCTCAAGTTCAAAAGTAAACTGAATAGCAGGATCAATGAAATTCATTTTGATGAAGATCGTATTTTTTTATTATTATTCTCGAGTGTCAAGGTATGGAATGAAAGAACTTTATTTAAATAATCTTTATTACCGTCAAACAGGGTAAAAGTATCGTGTACGTAGTGGAACCATAATTTTGATTCATAATAATGCCTGTAGATATAAACCAGGATGGGACTGAGAGGGCTTCCCGTGGCTAACCCCTCAGTTTGCTTGTGATACTTATTTTGGAAAACAAAATACGTTAGTTTTAAACAGAGTTGAGGGAGGGAAATTAGCTCATCAATTTCAATTCAAGAGAAATGAAATTCACAAAGTCTGATTTCTAGACATCTTAATACACCCTCCACTGTAACAATGGTGAATAATGATTTTACATCAAAAGAAACTATGAGTAAATTTCTAGGAGAAATGTTTTTAACTATTTTATAATCTCTATTGAATATTTTATGGTGTAAATTTTATTATCTAATAGAGTTGAAAAGCTAGAAACTAATAAATACGAGTACGAGAGGCAGTGATAAATCCAAGAGTAGGGCAACCACTGTAGAAAGTTTCCTTTGGCTATATTAACCTCGCTGTTATATCATTGGTAAACAATTATGACGTCAGATGACGTATTTTAACTTCCGGTGATGACACGTTCCGGTTAGTGCATATGTATCTTGTTCGTTTAATTTTACCTCAAAGATGCTCAGAAAGCTTTGAAAGCAGAACTTTTTTATGAATTCGTATACGGTTTACGAGTTTCTGTTAAACTGATGAATTCATGATTGTTTTGTAGTAGTCTAAAAAAAAAAATAAAAAATGTCACGGCATAGAAATGTGCGAGCAATCGATGTAGATGAAGGTTTGTTAATTTACTTCAGTTCTGTTTACTTTGTTATTAAACTGCATTATGTTGATAGATAAAATTAATGATTCTTGAATTTGTATTTACCAACTGAATATTGTATTGAAAACTCGTATTATTGTGTTACTTACTGGATATTTTAATTAAAATTTGGAGAAAAAAAAAGATGATGCATGTGGTGCAAGCTGATATTGCTATTTGCACCCAGCAACTGAATATTACTTGCTGATTAGCCTTCTGTTGGGTGCCTACAGGAATGAGCTATGAAAATTTTAAAGAAGGACTCGCACTTAAAAAACGAAATATTGTAATATAGATCGTGATTAAACTGTAAAAGTAGAAAATATAAACAGTTTGCAAGAGGGGAAAAAATTAAATAAAAAATTCTTTAAAATATAAAAAATAAATCTCAAAACACCACAAAAATTCCAAGAAATAACGAGTACATTTAATTGTTCATCATAATTTATGCCAAATTATATACGTATGTGTACTGTTAGAGAAAGTTTTCCTTTCTGTTATATTATTATTTATGTAGCCATTTCAATAAAGTCCAGAAAATCATTAATTTTTATTTCATGTTTCAATATGAAAGTAAATCATTTCTACACTTTTACTTCCTTCTGGAGAGGGACATGTTATTTCTCCCACATCCCATGTTTCAACAAACATTAAAAGTCGCTTTTAATTCTTCATCACCATTTTCATTTCTTATCTTTATAGTAATTACATTGCTGCATTAATCTGTTTTGCAAAGATGTCAATCGATAGTTCAGGAATTTTCCATGCAATAATTTGTGAAATTTATTTTTGGTTTCATTATCAATCTTGCAGTTTCTTTCGATTTCAACACTTAATTATTTAGTTTGGATAATTGGCTGATCTTTAGAATATGGTAACTGGTAGTTTGGCGACATTTTGGAGGCGATAAAGGTTACATGGGGCTTTGGTAATAATGTGAGCAGTACTTAGTTCCGATTACGCATTATTTTGTGTGAGGGAAATGAGAGATCATGGGATATGTCATGTGATATTAATGGACGAATTATGGTTCTTTAATCGGAAAAGGGGGGAAATCGGGAAAAAATCTGGAAATTTTGTATTTGGCTTTGTTGTGTGAAACAGTGTTCGTTAATTTTTGGATCCCATGGCCCTAACTAAAGTGAATTGTTGGAAGAAGTGTTCAGTAGATAAAAAGAAAAGTAACATGTCTTTACTTTGTGAAGACAAAATGGCGGCGGGAAAAAAGAAATAGAGGGTTGCTGTATAGGAGAGTTGGTCGCCAAATTTTCGCCAAAAAATCACCAAGTTACTATAATTTAAAGATCAGCCTTATTTATTAATCACAGAGGTATATCTGATTGTTTGTTAAGTTTTTAAATAATAATAAACAATATTTTGCACAAAACATTGACTATAATAATATAGGAAAACCATGAAAACTAAACAAAAATACTGATGAAACAACAACTCGGCGATAAAGGAAACAACTTGCTGATAATCCAAGGGGCACCCTAATATATAGGCTAACCGTCTTTCTCATTTCATCCACATAAATGCCTCTAAATGAGGTTGTATTTATTTCTTATTGTTATTTTGCGTTAGAAAGTTAAAATTTAAGTTATACTTTTCTTTCCAATTATAAAAAAAATATCATTCAAATGGGGAAAAGGAAAAAAAAAAAAAAAAAAAAAAACTTTCCCGTTAACCCATGAAAGTTGAGGGAAAATCTTACCAAAGTTTTACCAATCATTCCTATGAAATTCGGAACTAATGCTTCTTTATTTAATAAACAATCACTACTTAACATGTTTTGTTTCTGTGCTTTGTAAAAAGGCTTTCATCAGTTCTGTTATTTTGCTAGGCCTTCTGATTTTACTGCTTAAAAATGTCATGAGTGCAAACTTCCCTCAGGAACGTTACCATTTTCTTGGCCATATTCAACAAAGCCTATTATTAATGTTTAGGATTCTGTAACTTAAAAAGAAGCCATTACTTGCTGTTCTGTAGAACACGTCCTAAATTTTAATCTTTTGTTTTGCAAAATGAAAGGGGAAAATGTAGCAATACCAGTTAATTTATATCGTTGTTTGTAAAACAAAAGATGTCTTATTAAGAATCACTTGGGTTACATCAAAGAAAAGCACAGATGTTATGAGTGTGTTGTTACACTGCTTTTATCCATAACTGGTGATGAATTGTGCTCTTTGGTGAGTTTTTAGGTTGCGGACAAGTACCAAAATTGTTTTCAAAACGGAAATTTTTGTAATTTATTCATAACTTAGATATTAAATATTGTTATCTAGTAGAGGTGTGCAGTTTGCTCTCAAACTGAATGAACTGATTTACTTTACTGAGTGAGCCAGAAATGTTCTACTCCCATTTTAGGGAAAAGAGATACCTATTTCTTTCTCCTCCCAAGTTAAAAATAAATTAAAATTTTTCCTTTCTTACCTTGAGTTTTTAAACTCTGAATTTTGTTGTTAGGAAAAGAGGTTTTAGAGAATCTCAAAACTACACTTGAAAAATTTTTTTTGAAAGAGCAGTTCGATTAATTTGATTCTTCTGATTCTGCTGTTCATCCGTTCTTTATTTCTATTACAGTACAAAGTCTGTAATCCGGACTCGGCGGGACTTCGACGATTCCGGATTAGGGTTTTTCCGGATTACAGATCATCAAAATCTGGTAAGGTGGCATGCAGAAATTATACAATTAAAAATATGAAACCATAATTTATGAAATAAAGACCAATTAGGATCTAAAGGGTATAAAATTTTACCCCACCAAAAAAGCTTAATATTTATTTGTTTATTCTATTAAACATTTCTTTCAATGTGTGCATGCGTAAAGCATGCACTGTGCACGCATGCGTGTGCATTCTTTGCACGCATGCATAAAGTTTGTGGCTTTGAGGTTTAGATTATAGATCATTCCGGGTAATGGACGTCCGGATTACAGACTTTGTACTGTATATATATTATATGAAATTACCTAAATGCAGGTCACTTATGTTCATTCATTCCCTTTGGGTTATTCAAGTTACTAGATTATGATTAAGTTTACTAAGAGTATTTGTCCCATTAAAAAGAATGCCTTTGTAGAGATGGCTTTTTAAGGAAAACTTTTTTTTTTTTTAAATGGCTGGGCACTTTTCTAGTTATATATTTGTTGGAAAGACTGAACTGATTAAACATATAGTTGTCTTATTGGAGAGAAACGATCCACTCCGGAATTGACTCGAAGAATCAATTCCCTTGACTTCAGTTCACCGAGAGTTGATGGGAAGCATGCCAAAAAGTTGATTCCTTTTAATGTTCTTAAGTCTTTTCTTTATTATTTAACAGAAACGTCTCTGACATTTTTTTTATGTGTGGATGTGTGCATTTGGCTTGCTTGTGTTCCATTTAGTATTTAAAAAACAAAACATTAATTTAGAAATAAAAATCAGGGTTATATTTGCAAATTTTCAAAGGACTGGTTTTGATGGTTCTACTGAACCATCATCCGCAGCTGCCAAAGCGCAAATGAATGAGATAAGATAAGATAAAAATGGTTGGACAGGAGTTAAAGTACTGGCATCATCTATTGATGAAACAAGAACTCGAACATAATTTCCTTAAAGCCTGAAGGCAAAGATGGATTGGAATTAGGGTCATTAACTAGAACAGAAAGATTTTTTGAATGTGAAATGCCTCTAGAAAATCTAATTCACCAGTGGATGATGTCTTTTGAATAATTTTGTCTACTGTTTCTTAATATGAAACTTTGCATTAAGGAACATGAGGCATATGTTAGAAAAAAGGAAACACAGAAGTCCTCTGTTGCCCAGCATTGTTGGTCCGAAAATCACACTTTCAATTTTTCTGAAGCCAAAATTATTCAAAAAACATCTTCCACTGGTGAATTAGATTTTCTAGAGGCATTTCATATTCACATAAATCTTTCTGTTCTAGTTAATGACCCTAATTCCAATCCATCATTGTCTTCAGCCTTTAAGGAAATTATGTTTTAGTTCTCCTTTCATCAGTAGATGGTGCCCAGTAGCTTAACTCCTGTCCAGCCAGTCTTATCGTATGTAATCACTACATCTCATTCATTTGCACTTTGGCAACCGAGGCGGATGGTTCGGTAAAACTATTGAAACTAGTCGTGTGAAAATTTGCAAATATAACGCTGATTTTTGTTGCTTGACTTCTAAATTAATACCTGTTCAGCGTGTTATTTTATCTTAAGTACAATATTGTTGAAGAATTTCTGGCAATTTTTGCCATGAATTGAGCAATTGGTTCAACAATTAATTCCTCGTGAATTTTAATATTTCTATAGAACCAGCATGCTTGAGAAATCTGTCTCTCACGTTTTAACTTGCAGTTTATTTAAAGTAGTTTTATAAACAAAAGCCCAGATGGGGCAGGCATAGGTAACAATGGACCTCAACCTGGTCTTATAGATGAACAAACTATAAACTATCACAATCAACTAAAACTATCAAAACTAGTCCTGTGAAAATTTTCAAATATTATGCTGATTTTTGTTGTTCGACTTCTTAATTAATACTTGTTTGGCGTGTTATTTTATCTTAAACCAATGCATCTCAGCGAAACTGATCACCCCATTTTGCAAATGGATGGAGTTTTTTTTTTTTTTTTTTTTTCCCAACTGGCAGTGCAAGGATCTGCTTAAAGTGTGTAGATTATAGGAATCTTGATTATTTGTTCATTTCCTCAGAGCTGTTCTTTTGAATTCCATTTCAATTCTTTGAATACTATGTCATAGTATAGCTATGTATATTAGGTATTACCTTTTTACACAGTATTACTGAAATATTTATGTAAACTAATAGTTGTATTTTTATTTATTTACTTATTTTACTAATGTTTTGTAATCAAGAGCTGTGAATTTCTCTTTAATTTTCTTTAGAATTGGTATAATGATAAGGTTTTCAAGGTTGCAGAACAAAATATGGATCCTACCGAATAGAAGAACCTCAAGTGATATTTGGCATCATTTTGCCAAATTAGATAAAAAAGGAAAACGTCAGTATTTGAAAATGTCAGTATAAATTGAATAAAAAAAGTGGATTTTGTTCTGTTTATAAAGACTTTAAAATTTTCATATAGAATTTTTTAATAATTTTTCAATCCATCTTTGCCTTCAGCCTTTGTCTCGTTGAGCTAAGCTTAATGAAATCGGGCGCTTCGGTCAGACCACTATCCCAATGTAGCAGTTTACTCTATTTTATGAACATTGAGTATAGCATGGGAATGGTAGAACTAGTAATGCCTTCAGCCTTTAAGGAAATTATGTTTTAGTTCTCCTTTCATCAATATATGGCGCCAGTAGCTTAACTCTTGTCCAGCTATTCTTATCTTATCTTCTTTAAGATATATCTTATCTCTTTCATTTACACTTTGGCAGCTAAAGAGGATAGTTCAGTAAACTTAATTTAAGACATTCAGTGCTTTTAAGTCAACTTATTTCAATAATTTTAATCCAAGAATCTTTTTTTTTTTCTTTTTATGACCTTTTTTACATATATAAAATAATGTTCCTTTAAATACTGATTCTTAATATTATACTGCATATGTATCCTCCTGTGTTACAGAATATGATGGCTATTATTCATGCTATGGGCATTCTGTTGAAGAAGATTTTTGCATTTCTCCACGAACGGGTAAGCCAAGTTAATACATATTGTTTAACAAATTTTCGCATACCACTGCTGTTTGTAATCATGTACTGTGTAAAATTAATCTCTGGGAAGTCTATCTGAAATTAAGGTTTTTTAATGCATTGGAAATTTGTTTTTTTCTTTTTTTACACTCGGTGCACAATGAGCTCAACATAGCTCATCCTAGGTAAGTGATGTGCGAAGCTCTAACTTAACCAGACTTGCTTGAATTTCATACAAGCATCAATTCTTGATAATTGTTTCAAGCTGTAAATTGTACTTGGTTGCTTCTGTTTGCATTTTATTTCACGTGGTTTTTCGCTGTGAGGTTTGGGGCATGAGCTGTGCTGTATTATATAATATTTAAATGCAAGAAAATGGCATTGGCACAGTTTGGGCTTAAAAAGATGCATTTTCAAAATTAGACAAAACGGCAACACTATTTTGGTGTAGATTTTGAATGTTATAGAAGTTAAAATTAAGCGAACAAGTGACATTAAGATGATATAATAGAAGTTTCTCATTGTGATGACATACCCCAGTCAGCAGTCAACGAGCGAACAGTGAATTCTGTAGTGTGGTTTTAAATCCAGAAAATTGGAAGCACATGTGATGCGTATTAGGGAAGTCTGGAATTTAAATCCTGCTGAGGTCACTGCACATTTTTCGCATCTCCAGCATAAAAATATCCAAGGACACTACAAGTGATGCTAAACTAAAAGGTAGTGGACAATAATTCATCACCACCAGGAACTGACTACTGGGTCACCTTATCTCCAGTCGCTCTTTAAAGGAATCGAAGTTTTCAAAACAATATCTATTTATCTGCTTCATTAAACATTTCTTTCAATATAACAACTTTATAACATTGCTTTTAAAACTTAAATTTTATAGACAAACATAACATTTTGCTCATTTACACAATTCCAGTGTTCAACTCCTGTAATTACCATGTTGGGAAATTCCACTAAACTGCCAATCAAAATCTTTTTTGTCACTTCCATTACTATGCAGAGTCATTAGGATTTTGTATACTGGAGACGTGAAAAATATGCAATGCTCTCACCAGGATTCAAACTCTGGACCTCCTAAATACGCGTCGAGTGTGCTTCCAGTTACGTCACGAAGGCATGCCGAAAGGAGGGAGAAAATACCTTATATACTCCCCCTTTTAAAGTCGTAAATGTTCATTATTTCATAAACAACTACTTCATATTATAATTTCTATGTGTCATTTTACTAGATTTAAACTGATGGTCTAAAACCAGAAATATGCAGAATTACCTAAGTCCTGACAAGTCTGGATCTCGAACTTTGTACTGTATTCGGTATGGCCAAATGCTTGGTATATATTATTGTATCTCTAGGATATTCTTGGCTGTTTCCTGAATTTAATTTTCTTGCTTTTCTGCAAAATAATTATAATAAGAAAAGTATTTAATATCGCCTGATAAATAATTTTATTAGAAAAAAGAATCAAATATGCCTGAAGCATATTACATAATTTTGATTATTTGAACTGTCTTTCTTTAAATTGCACGTGTGCTAGAACACGTTCTATGAATAAACTGGGCTTTAAACTGAATGAGTTGTGTAGAATTTGAGTTAGGAAATGTTTTTTCACAAAACTAATTACAAAATATTATAGTAGAATAAAAAAAATAGTCGCATAATGTTTCTTAGTACAGTCAAAAGTCGTTAATCCGGACTCGTCGGGACTTCGGCGATTCTGGATCATAGATCGTGAGTTTAAATCTGGTAAAATGGCATGCAGAAGTTACAAAATTAAAAATATTAAACCATAATTTATGAAATAAAGAACAATTATGATCTAAAGGGTATCAAAATTTACAAAAAAAAAAAAAAAAAAAGCTTAATATTTATTTGTTTACTTTATTAAACATTTCTTTCAATGTAAGTTGTTTAAGTTGCTTCATTTTATGTGATATTACTTTCTCTTTAATTCTATAAACAGACATAATTTCTTCTTCAGTTACAAAGTTCCGCTGTTGAAGTCTTATAATTGCTGTGTCGACAATACCGACTAATTTGTCAATCGAAATTTTTTCGTTTTCAATAGCCTCTATGTCACTTTCTTCACTATCGGAAGAGAATTATAATGATGAGGAATTTGATTTAAATCATATCAAAGACGGAGTACATCGAGATGAAATACTACATTTAGTAAGGAATTATAAGCCAAATAAAAATATCTGTCCTGAAGATAAGGATAGTGCAGACAGATCAACTTCCAATTCATTGCGCGCCGCGGCGTTTGCCCCCTCCCCGGCCGCAGAGCAGCATGAAATTGATAAACAGATTTCGGAATGGTTAGACAAACAAAGGATATGCCTTTATCCATTTTTTGAAGCAATTTCAGTTACAAAGTTCCGCTGTTCAAGTCCTATAATTGCTGTGTTGAGAATACCGACTAATTTGTCAATCGAAATTTTTTCGTTTTCAATAACCTCTGTGTCACTTTCTTCACTATCAGAAGCGAATTATAATGATGAGGAATTTGATTTAAATCATATTGAGATACGGAGACGGAATAAAAAGACGGAGTACATTGAGATGAAATACTACATTTAGTAAGGAATTATAAGCCAAATAAAATAAAAACATCTGAAGTTAAGGATAGTGCTGACAGATCAACTTCCAATTCATTGCCCCCGCCGCAGAGCAGCGTAAAATTGATAAACAGATTTTGGAATGTTTAGATAAACAAAGGATTATGCCTTTATCCATTTTTTGCAGCAATTCACTTTTTGTTTAATGGACTTCAAAACTTACTTTCGCTTTGTAGATCCTTTACATATTAGTAAATATATATCGGAAATTCTATTTGACATAATCAAAAGTTCAAGCTTACTTTTATAAAATTGCTCTAACAGTCTGCAAAAAATAATAAGCTGGATCCAATTCGAAGATTAAGGAACAACACAATCTGCAACACTAACTGAATTAGATAATTTTAGCTTAGCTTATACCATCCATTTTACATTAAACGTGCATGGGTAAACGTATTATGCGCATGCGCACACGCATATTCGTAGCCGTAAAGGTCTTACGCACTGACGCATGCGCAGAAAGCTTATACCTTTGAGGTCCGAATTAACGACTTTTGACTGTATAATATTTATTTTTTACTTGAAACATTTTTTTAACATAAGAAGTAAATTTTTATTGCCAAATTATGTGTGTTTTGTTTTTATTTTTCTAGAAGCACAGTTTCTTTATAATAGAAAGAACTGTAACCAACCGATGAATGCATTCTTTGAAGCAGAAGAACGTCTTCGTGGGAAGAATAGCAGCAATGAAGAAAGTTTTTCAGAATCAGCTAATGAAATGGATTCTGTGCACAGTTCAGATATTGGTACTTAGTTAAATATCTCACTTTTATTTTCTTTTTAAACTTAATTTGCAGAATCGGAAATCATTTGCTTTTAAACACTATAAACTTTGCCTGTTTGGTAGATATCAGTTTGTTCTCTTGGTACGGAAATATTTCAGTGTAAAATGATTACTGCATAGGACATTATTCAGTTATACATTTTCTCATTTAATTCATTAGTTGTTTGTGCAGAAAGTTTCATAACAGAGTAATTCTAGATTCATCTTACCCACAGCATGGATCTAGAAGTTAGAGAAAATCTTAGCTCCTAAATAAATGCATAGTGTTAATTTGGCTGCTGTGTCAATTCAGATTGTTTATGTGGTAGTGTTTCCATTAACCAGTGGAAACTGTTGCCAGATCGTGTAATATTTTGCAATTTTGCTACTTTTGGAAGCTCTGCTACTTAAATTTATGTCCATGTGATTTTGTAAATTTTCTGCTTCCTTTTTACATAGAAACTAATAATTTAATTACAGCTTAAATAAAAGTTGGCAAATGGCAGTTCTGCAGTCATAGCCCATCAGTGCAGGTGCACCCAAGTTTCAACACTAGGCGATGTTTTTAAGTGTGCCGTTCATTGCTTTGTTTAATATTTTGGTGGTCTATGGCTAGGATTCCAAAATTTAAATCAGATTATAGCTGCTGTATTAATTAATGTGTGAATTCTGAGAAAGGTGAAAAAATTCATTACCACCTTCCAAAAGAATTAGCTTAACTCTTTGAAAGCCAGACCATTCGCTAAACTGTACCCTCAAAATACCGAACCGCCCGAAATACTTTTCCAGTTTCACAGCAATTTCCTTCCCTCTCTGTCCACTAACGCAAAAAATAGGTGTGAAGATTTCGAATGACATCCTTTGTACTTTCTAACAAAGATTCCATTAGCCTTTAACCCCGTTCTTTATAAAACTATTCTGAAGGTCAGACCAATAAGCCTTTCTGGCTTTGTTATGATCACGACTTAGATTTTGTTTATTTCCGTTATTTTTAAAGGAAGGAATAAATTGATTAAAAATAAGTATAATACTTAAATTTTTAAACTGCAATTTTATTGCTGTTTAAAGCTAAAAAGCATCTGTACCACAAAAGAATCAACAACGAAATGTCATGATCAATCAAAAGATAAAAAAACCTCTTAGGACAAGCTGTCTGCAGTACACTGATACAATGCATTTGGGGAAACTGCACCTGCTACTGCATACCTTAGGGGGAGATAAGAAAACAAGATTACACTCTCGGCCGTTTTCGGGCAATTCTGGTTATTTCAATGTAGGGCCGTGGCGGGCGGATTGGTTATGAAAGAGCCTTCCAGCTTGGCAATTTTACATGAGTATGTGCGCATCATATTTTTTACGACATCCGTTATTTTACTGTTTTTGGCACGAAAAACAATAGAAATGAGTGAACATTGATAATAAATTTGTTAAGAAATAAAATATTAATCTTATTGCAAAATACAAATGATATCGCATTTTAAGTTCGTATGTTAGTGAGATGGAAATGCAATAATGTATTTCATTATAGAACATTTTAAATTTATTATTTAATAATTATATTTTAAAATCGAAGCTAATTTTAATATTCATCAAAGGCAAGTATAGACAAATAAAAAAGGAAAAAAACTTGGAAGGAAAAAAAGTAAGTTTAGCATTACTTACTTCTGGCAGGAAATTTATTTCTTAATGGTTACAAAATTGCACTTTAATATTTTTATTTATTTCTAAAAATAGAAATAAAAAAAATAAGGAATGGAAATCGCTATTGTTCCCCATCTAAAGGTTTCCTTGTCTTCCTTTTCTTCATCAGATAATTCTCAAAGAATGCGAGCAAAATCAGCTGGTTGCACATATTTTTTTGCCATGAAAACCGATATAAAATTTACAGAGCCAAATGTATTCAAATTAAAATAATACACGGCAATTAATAACACAAAATTACAAAATATTTGAGAAAAAAATATTTTTCGAATTTTCACTCACGAGCACGCGCATGTAGTAAACTTTACGAAAAAGCTGCCACGTAGCACAAAAGCCCAGTAAAAAAAAAAAAAAAAAAAAGTCAAATGACTTCCTTTTGGCACGTTCCATGTGTGGGGAAGGGTAGAAAGGAGGAATAACAATAACCTTCAGATGTCTCAGCTTTGATATGCGAAAAATGTGCATTAAAAACTGAATTTGTCGTAAAGTTTGCGTGTATGCGCTTGCAGGAAGGTTCAAATGCACATGTTTGAGAACTGGCTAAAAGGAATGACAACACATTACAAATTATGACAACACATTACATAAAAGTGGTTTATTGAAGCTCTATTTCTTTAAAGCATAAACAATAATTTAATAAAATTCTGTGTTTGAAAATGATGGTTGTCTTGGAGAATTCACTGTATTTGTTTTAGATTTCATTTCAAATGCAACTGGATTTATTTTTAAAATGAAAATTTTTTAGAAAAAATGATACATACAGTAAACGAAATAAAGACAAAATTTTAGAATGTAAGACATAAATGTCTGTTCGTAATTGGAATAATTATCTCAGTGTATCTGCAAAATTCCAAGATATCATTCTTTATATTTATTTTATACACTGATGGGGGGGAACCATCACCAAGAAGGAATTGTGCTAGATGAACGAAATTTGGTAGGTGTTTGGTCACATCTGAAAGATGATGTCCTTCCTAATTTTGTACTATGTGGCGCTAGTATCGCCACTATGACATGCAAATCATTATGAACATGCAAATTTAACTCGTAACTGGAGAGGTGCGGTCTCGGTTACCACTACAGGTGTTGTTCCTATCATCCCTTTTCTATATTTAGTCTGATTGAGTGGATTCTCCTGCTAGCTTCTCCTTTTGGGACCTTGATAATTTTCACCCATTAACTAACATTTTTTGCACCTGCTTCATTGTAAAATTCTAGTCCTTCGTCTGAGAGCGGTATGTCAGACCGCACCTCCCTCTCATTGCTACTGTTTCTGTCCCAGGTGGAAACATGGCTCTGAGAGTCAGTCGGAGAAATATCATATATCCTTCTGATTCGCGTTATGCAGAAGAGCTGCAAAGAATTCTTGATGAAGTAAGAAGTGAATTTAGCGATAAGATGAATGCCAAAAAGATTTTGCAAATGAAAGTTCACATTCCACGATATCAGAACTTTCTGAATCTAACAATGAATCACTGAACCAGAGACTGAAGCCATTTCATCTACAAAATATTATTATGGGAGAAACCGCTTCAAGTGGTCATCTATTGAACCTCTACCAAATGTGAGAACTTCCGTATATAATATAGTTCATCTTCCAGCATTAAGAGCATATGGAAAATTGGGTGAAAATACTGATTCTAAAACCGTTTGGGAACTCCTTTTCACAAACGAAATGTTAGAGAAAAAGAAAGAACTGAAACCTTCATATTTATGCGTAAGTTGTAAAACACCAGTTTGTTTGGTATGTACACAGAAATTATGTCGCAAATGTGCACAAGAGTATGCTGAGTAAATTGATATTTTTTACAAGAACACAATGATATTACTGATAGTTAAGGTATTGTCATTTTTTTATGTTTCCTACAATATTTATATTTTTCATCTGAATATATCTATCATATTGTAAATTAATGGAAAATAATTATTATTCATAAAAATAATAGTTATTCTGGTTTGTTTTGCATAATTTACATTTGCAAGTTATTTTTCGTAAAAAAAGTTCATGTTGCAGAAAAGACATTCCTTGTGTTGATTGATTTCTGTGTGAAATAATTTTTTTTTTCTCTTTGAAGATAAGGGTTTATAGAATGTATGGGTAAAATAAAATTTTAATATTTGAAATAAAACTTCTTATTTAAATCATAACGAGATGCAGTCTGTGTGACCGCATGTCCCCGGTTACATCCCAATATTTGATCTCTCCTGTTACGGGTTAAATATGCACTGTAAAGTTTGTGACTGTTATTTATCATTGAGATTTGACATAGTGAATTGATGTTAGTCAAGAACGCCTTTAAAAAGACGAATGGGCCATTATCAACAGCCCGGTGAGTTTGAACGAGGAAGTGTAATAAGGCTACTTGACAAGAATGTAATCCACTGTTGATATTGTTGGCAGCAGTGGTCAAGCATAGATACTGGCTCAAGACCAGGTTTAGGTGGCCGCGTGGCACTACTAGAGAGAAAATTGCTGTGTTCGGTACATGGCAGCATAAATCAAGCTGCAGTTGGCACCATAGTGATTCAATGACCTGTTAGAAATCGACAGTTCTTAATGTTATTTGAAAGATAGCTCCAAGCCAGATGCCTTGTAGCATGCATTCCACTGACTTCAAACCACTGCCATTAGCGATGTCAGTGGTGTCAAGCTGAAGTTCACTGAAGGATGTAGTGTGTAGTACAGATCTGTTGCGCTTCTTGGTGAAAGCTGGTTCTACCTTGGTGCCAGTGATGGCCGTGTGTTGGTTAGAAGCAGGTTAGGTGTGTGCCTGCAACCAACCTGTCTGCAGCCTAGATACAGTAGACCTGCTCCTGGAGTTATGTCTGGGGAGCAGAATCAGGAGGTCTCGTGGTTATCGCAAGCACTCTGACTGAAAAGTTGTACATCAGTCTGGTGGTTCATCCTGTTCTACTGCCATTCATGAAGAGTATTCAAGGGGTATTTTACGACAGGATAATGCTCACCTTCAAACTGCTGTTGTAACCTAACATGCTTGAGAATCAAACATGCTTCAAAATCAAGATGTCAACACTAAGTTGACATGTTGCTTTCACCAGACCTTTCTCCAGATGAACATGTATAGGACATATTGGACAACAACTCTAGCATCGTCCACAACCAGCATTAACCGTCCCTGTATTGAGCGATGAAGTGCAACCAGAATGGAACTCCATCCCACAAATTGACATCAGGCACAATGCACGCAGGTTTGCATGCTTTCATTCAAAATTCTGGTGGTTACGCTGGTTATTAACCCTCTGAGCGGCGCAGGATTGTAGATCCTTAATGAAGATCGGTATTTAAACAGCATTTATTAATTGAGTTTGCGTAATTACTTATTTTAGTCTGTATTTTCACACTCTTACATTCATTAAGATGAAACTTGCATTATTAAAGAAAGTAAGAAAGCAAAATTCTTAAATTATAAGCTAATACAGTCAAAAGTCGTTAATTCGGACACCCATAATCTGGAATGATCTATAATCCGGACCTCAAAGCTACAAACTTTCTGCGCATGCGTCGCGTTCACGCATGCGCACAGGCATTTACGAGAGCGCGTAAGACTCTTACGGCTGCGAATATGTTTGTGCGCATGCGCGTTTAATGTGTAACGGAGTTATACGCTAAGCTAAAGTTATCTAATTCAGTTAATGTTGCAGATTGCGTTGTTCCTTAATCTTCGAAATGGATCCGGCTTATTATTTTTTGCAGACTGTTAGAGCAATTTTATAAAAGTAAGCTTGAACTTTCGATTATGTCAAATAGAATTTCCGATATATATTTACTACAAAGCGAAATTATGTTTTGAAATCCGAAATCTGTTTATCAATTTCACGCTGCTCTGCGGCAGAGGGGGGGGGCAGAAACGTCATTATTAGATTATGATAGATTAGAAAGATTATGTCAAATAGAATTTCCGATATATATTTACTAATATGTAATTTGTATCTACAAAGCGAAAGTATGTTTTGAAATCGGAAATCTGTTTATCAATTTCACGCTGCGGATTGGAAGTTGATCTGTCAGCACTATCCTTATCTTCAGGGCAGATGTTTTTATTTTATTTGGTTTATAATTCCGTACTAAGTGTAGTATTTCATTTCGATGTACTCCGTCTTTGATATGATTTAAATCAAGTTTCTGGTCATTATAATTCGCTTCCGATAGTGAAGAAACTGACCCAGAGGTTATTGAAAACGAAAACATTTTGATTGACAAATTAGTCGGTATTCTCAACACAGCAATTATAGGACTTGAACAGCGGAACTTTATAACTAAACAAGAAATTATGTCTGTTTAATAGAATTAAAGAGAAAGTATTATCACATGAAACGAAGCAACTTACATTGAAAGAAATGTTTAATAAAGTAAACAAATAAATATTAAGCTTTTTCTTTTTGTAAATTTTGATACCCTTTAGATCATAATTGTTCTTTATTTCATAAATTATGGTTTCATATTTTTAATTTTGTAATTTCTGCATGCCATCTTACCAGATTTAAACTGATGATCTATAATCCGGAAAAATCGATAATCCGGAATCGCCGAAGTCCCGACGAGTCCGGATTAACGACTTTTGACTGTATATGCCAAGTAGCAAAACTTCTGATGACCGTATAAAACCGGTCATAACGCTCAGAGGGTTAATGTACCTGCATTTCACATTTGAAATTGGTCTTCTCGTGCGTGTATTAACATGTGATCTTTAAAATTTAATCAATTAAATATGCTACCTGGACAAATGCATTGCCAAAATTGCATTACTCTACAATAATTTTTTCTTGATGTTGTAGAGCTATTAGGTATATTTTTGGAAGCAGGAGAATTAAAAAATTAGCAAAATGGCTTTGTCGGAAATCGAACCACGGATCTCTGGATGATGGCCCAGCATGCAGAACCACTACACCATGAAGGCACGCTAAGAAAATGGGAGAAATACCTTATACAGTACAAAGTCTTTAATACGGACGTCCATAATCCGGAATGATCTATAATCCAGACATCAAAGCTACGAACTTTCTGCACATGCACATAATACCTTTATGCATGCATGTTTAATGCATAACAGGCGGTATAAGCTAGGCTAAAATTATCTAATTATCTATTTCAGTTAATGTTGCAGATTGCACTGTTCCTTAATCTTCTAATTGGATCCAGCTTATTATTTTTTGCAGACTGTTAGAGAAATTTTATAAAAAGTAAGCTTGAACTTTTGATTATGTCAAAAAGAGTTTCTGATTCTGCAGCGGGCAAGGGATCAACAAAGCGAAAACATGTTTCGATGTCCATCAAACAAAAAGTGGAATTGCTGCAAAAAATGGATAAAGGCATGAAGAATGTGACAGAGAGGTTAGTGAAAATGAAAAAATTTCGATTGACAAGTTAGTCAGCATTCTCGGCACAGCAATTACAGGACTTGAACAGCGGAACTTTGTAACTGAACAAGAAATTATGTCTCTTTATAGAATTAAAGAGAAAGTTTTAGCACATAAAACAAAGCAACTGAAACAACTTACATTGAAAGAAATGTTTAATAAAGTAAACAAATAAATATTAAGCTTTTTTTTGTAAATTTTGATACCCTTTAGATCATAATTGCTCTTTATTACATAAATTATGGTTTCATATTTTTAATTTTAATATTTCTGCATGCCATCTTACGAGATTTAAATTGATGATCTGTAATCCGGAAAAACCTCTAATCTGGAATCGCTGAAGTCCCAACGAGTCCGGATTAAAGACTTTGTACTGTATACTCCCCTTTTTGAAGGGGTGACTGGGGTTTTTAGGGGACTCAGTTGCCAAATCCTAGGTGTGGAGAATTCTCATCCAACATCCTTTTAGTTCGGGTGCCACTGTAGAGACATTAGGATTTTTGAAAGCAGGCAAGAAGAAAAATTAGTAAATGCCTTCTCCGGGAATCGAACCACGTGACCTCTGGATACTGGCCCAGCGGGCAGAACCACTTTACCACGAAGGCATGCTAGGCAAGTGGGAGAAATATAATTATAATGTTGGGATTATTTTTTTCCATCAGTGTAAAATTATGTACAAAAATTCAGTGTAAAGTTCTAAGGATCACTTTTATTTATTTATATAGTCTATTTGAGAATGTCGAACTTTCAGACCATATGTGTGGCTCTCTGAAGCAAAATTTCAGTGAAGTGGATATTCTGGAATTTTATAAATACTTCCCTTTGTGATTCTCAGAAAGCTGTAGATTTGCATCTTATACAATTTCCATATTTGGTAGCATATAAATAACTTTCCTCAATTAGGAAGCTTGATTCACATTAACAGACATTCATCTAACCTCTATTCGGAGAATCGGTAATGTGAGAGTAGTCTCTAAACATCTGAAAGATGGTTGTAGGAAAAAGATGCCAGGAAAGAAACAAGTGGCTATCCACCTACCACTCAGAGTTTCTTATGGTCCTTCCATTTAAAAAAAAAAAAAAAATCTTATCTATTAGGTCAGATTTTATACATTTACTCACTTTTTAAATACATTAAGTATGAAAATGACATATTTTTCCATTTTGTCCCACGCTGTTGTACATAATGACTGTTTGGCCCACTTGAGATACTAAGTTTGACATGCCTGGTCAATTAAATAATAATTTTTTTCTTTTCCATGCTAATAATTTCAGCTTAGGCAATCTCTACAAGTTAATATATATGCACGTTTATACACATGATGATGGTGGAATTTTGATGGTGTGATGAGAAAAGAAGACCCCAACTAATCTTAATCTAGACCCAACAATCTAGACTTAGCAATCATGATAGGATGGTGATAGAAGATAGCTTGAAACTGTTGCATAGATGGAAGGATGGGCTTGTATTCAAATGCTGCCATCTTAAATATATTTTATTTCTGGAAAAAAAAAAAAAATTCTTTAGAAGCACATTCCTTATCTTGAATAATACAGCATTCACAGTTTTATATATCTAAATAACATTGTTAGAATATACAAAAACTGCAATAGTTAGAAGTCTGTGTGGCTAAAGCGAGGGAGAAATGTGATGCATATTAAGCAGCTGAAATATTTAAAGGCTCGGAATACTTTGTATGCTGAACAGTGATTGCTTAAGAGTTTACAGCATTGTGGATTTTTGCAAAAGATAACGATGTCAGTGCAGTACAGATGCTTTGAAGGGGGTTGTATTTAAATTAAAATTAAGAATTAAAAGGTGTATTATCAATTAAGTTAGTAATTAGGAAAACTGGAAAACTGAAATTGAAAAGTGTTTATTAATTATTCATATTTCAATATTTCAGATCGACTTTTCAGGGGGTAATAGTATAATCCCTTTTAGAATTTTATATAATGTAAAAAATGAATACCAGAAAGATCATAAATTTTTACTGAAATTGCCCCGTTTTGTGTAAAGCCCTATTAAAAATTTATTATTTGAACTCATGGCCCACAAATTGTGTTATTGATTGATAGATAGGTCAACTCTGTAAAAATATAATAATAATTAATGAAACAAATGTATAGCAGTATGAGCGTAAAACTAAAGTTATGTACCTTAATATAAATATTGCCTAATTTATTGTTTTCAGATATTGTTTTTAAGTCAGTGTGTCCACCAATTCCAAAGTATTAATGTGTTGGTTCGAAGTTCTTGTGCCATATATTTGAAATTCATTCTCCTGATGTTACTAGGAACTAAACATTTGAAATAACTTAATAATCAAAGCAACATTAGATTTCTAAATAAAAACACAGATTAATTTAACTGAGAAGGAAAAATTTTATTAGTAACCAGAGTATTAGGAAGTGAAATAAATTCAACTGTCAGAAATAAACATTACTCGAAATGCATTAATAATAATAAAAAAGGGTTAATCTTCGGATTATGATAACTTGGCGATTTTTTGGCGAAAATTGGCGACCAACCCTGCTACAGCAACCTGCTAGTTTTGTTTTGGACGCCATTTTGTTTTCACGAAGTAAAGGCATGTTTTTTTGTTCTTTTTTTACTCAAAATTTTTTCCAACAATCTGCTAGCCGAATTACGCTTATACTAGAATTTTTATGGAATAAAAATGCTTAATCATGACGAAAATTAGGTGTGAAATTGGGAGAAAGTTCAGAATCGCCCACTGCTTGCCGCGTTTTTAAAAATTGCACATACACGATATCTTCCATGTACACGTCGACCTATTTTCACTTAAAAAAACATCCCAGAATTGCACAAAAATGGCATTGTGCACACTCTTGACTTTATCCATGTGCACTGCTAAAGTCCTAGCTAGTAACCTTTATCGCCTTACCAAAATGTCGCCAAACTACCTGTTACCATATTCTAAAGATTCGCCTAAAAAGTAAGAAACAATGAATGAAACAAGTAAACCACTAGCATAAAAGATATTAGTGCAAACCACCAGCATAAAAGCTATTAGTGCAATAATGCTAACAATCCAAATGGGAGAAAGCATCTAACAAGGGATATGAATAGATTAACTGAAAAAATAAAAACCTAAACTAAAACAGATTTTAATTTCTTTGTGATTTTTGTCTTCTTATTTTTCATGTTATGTTTCATCGTGACTGAATAATTTTTCTAGGTTCATGGAATTGATACAATGGGTATTTATTAAAAAAAGCAGATTTATTGGTACATTCTGACTATCACACTCCCAGTTTTATCATTCAGTAGAAGTATTTCTAAATATACATGCAACAATAGTCAGCTGACACATTTAACTTACTATAAACACATTTGATTATATGTGGAGTAACATGCTTTGTATTTAACCTTTATTTTGTTGTAGAGAAGTAATGTCCACCAGTTGTAAAAATGTAAGTATTGGCCATACAGATACCTTTTCCTAAATTTTTTTTTCTTATAAAAACTCCTTTTTATTATTTATGAACAGAACAATGCATCTGCTATTTTTATAATATTCAAAGAAACATTTTTCTTCAGTTCACAAAGTTGGCAGTGAGATGCAGATTTTTGTGATGGTGTCTGAAATCAGAACATACCAATTTATTTAGCAAGATAAAAAATTATATATCTTGTTTCCAGCTTGAAATATTTTAGTCTTTCTATTACTTTTGGAAATAAAGTAAAGATCAAATGAATTTACTACTTGACTTGCATGCTAATGAAAGTCACAGAGCTTCTTTCTTACTTCTTCCCTCTTTTCCTCCAGAAATGCAGTTTCAGTGTGATCAAGGCAGTCCAGTTAAGCCCATGGATACATTACATGCATCTCCTGTTCCCAGTATTACTTCAACTGGATCACCAGCTCCCAGTGTTAAAGATAGTGAAGAAAATTTCTACAGCCCAAAATTGAATCCTAGTTTAAAATCTAATTTATCCAGTGTAAATACTGCTAGTAAGAATCTCATTTTAATTATTTAATATATTCTCTATTGTATTTAAGTAGAAGATGTAATTTTTTTTATTATTTTATATTTAAAATGATTTTTGAATAAGAATTTTTTAGTTAACATGAAATTGAATTCTTTTTGTATATCTTAATCTTTAAAATGTGTAGTATTTAATATATAATTTAACAGACTAGAAGTTAAAATTTATGTCTGCTAATCCATTATTGAGTATAGTTATTAAAACTAACGAACTTGAACTCTTTTAAAAGATGATTTATAAGCAGACTAGTAACTTAAACTCTTTTATAGCCTGCAGCATAATACTAATGTTGCAGAATGATGATTGTACTTGAACAAGAAAATGTATGCCCTTTTTTGTTATAGAACCCATGAATACTAAAGTGTGAAATTTTTTTTGCACCAGAATTTACATTGTGTGTTACAATGTTACTAGGAAAAAAGAGAAGAAAAAAGAAAATGGATGTTAAAATTAAAGGTTAAGTTGATGCTGATTGCATCTTTTGATTGTAAAAGACTTATTCCCCATAAATTTGCACCTGAAAATAAATCAGTTAATCAGTATTTTTACGATGATATGCTTATTCTATTAAGAAACAGGATAAGGTGAGTGGTGAAGGAATTTTTTTATACTGGACAATGGTTTCTTTTAACCTGTCAGGACCAGCATCGTGTATATGCGGCGCAACGATTCCACTCTTACCAGCCCAGTGTCGCGTATATGCGAAGAGCTTCGATCAATCTCTTCAGCCCAGCGTCACGTATACATGTAACTTGAAAATGGAACGATTTTTAAATGTCAGTAGATGGTGCTAATGGTAATGGTTTTCACATCGGTTATATCATGTGTCTTTTTGACCTCATGTTTGAGCATCAGTTTCTGTTCTGTGCTTCTGATTTTGATAGATTTATTGGTGTAAGCAAACTGGGAATCACAGTTCTTTAAAGGACATGGGCGTGTTTATTTCGTTAGGATTTTTTTTTTTTTTTTGTTTGTTGTTGTTGTTGTCTTTGTTTTTATTCTTTACATTTTTCATTATTAGAATGTGGGAAAATGCATCCAGCTCTGTCTTTTTCTTTTCTTTTCTTTTTTTTTTTTTTGTTAAGAGAATGTGAGAAAATGCATCTACCTGACTTATAGCAGGTATAACATCGCCAAATTTTCGTGAAGGAAAAACTCAGACTAGTTGTCCTTTTATGTATTTAGTTTAAAATTGAACATAGACTATCTTGGTTAATTGAAAAGTAACTTTACAGTATAATAACAGAAGGGAAAGATATCGGCTTTCCCGATCGGTGATGCATCTTAACTTGCTCGAGGAAAAAAGCTGTCATTATCCTGTGTGTCGATTCTCGTTTTGAATTATTCTTAAATTGGAATTTAATTACCTAAAGATAGTTATTACTTTCTTTTACAATTCGTATTTGTAATTTTGTTTTCATATGTATAGTATTTGTTTTCATGCTTACAGTTGCAATTTTAGTATTTCACATGTTTCAATTATTTCTATTAATGTGATATTCTTTATATTAATACACATCAGTAAGTATATTAAGTACATAACTTCCAAAATTGAGATCATTGTATTAAAATGCTGGTTTTATATGAATTTGTTTGTAAAAGTAGGCTTAACTGCTGAAAAAGTGTGGGCCGGTCATTACGTTCCATTTCCGGGGATTTGGTCCCATGGCTGTGCTTCATCCTCGAGGGGTTAAGCGATAATGCTAGGCGCCGTACAGCACTGTCTGTTTAATAGTATCTTTAAGCATTCAGCTGCAGAGATAAGTCACATATCATATTCTCCAGGTTTATCGCCAGCTGATTTTTTTCTTTTTTTCCAAATCTTAAGATGGCCATGAAAGGCCACATATTTGAAAATGTCTTGATATTAAATCAAATGTTATGCATATTTTCAGAATGATTAGTTCCAATTCCTGTTGTAGAATTCACAAAAATGAATATAGTGTTGTTCCACTTTAGAATAGACACATTCTAAAGTGGCTCTTACCAATGCTTAGCAGCTATTGAATCGACTAAGTAAATGACTAAGAGACCCATTAACAATTCAATAACATTTAACTAATAACAAGTAATAAAAGAAATTAGAAACTGAAAGGGATCAAATTTAACAATGCTGCTTCACAGATTCACGTTCACAATTGAAGATGAAAGAAAAAGAGAAGTGTTCCTTCAGCTGAGTTCTTTCATATTGCTTGAAAAGAATTCATCGATAGCTTTACTTCAAATCCAGTGGAATAGTAAGGTTTGATTATCTTTTCTTCTTTATATTATCATTTCATCTTTTCATCTTCCTTTTGAGTGTACGCCTACTGCAGGTTCTTCAGAACTCTTGAAAATATTACACAGATCAAGGCGGCAAGATAATTAAATAATTCTTCTGAATGAAGAAGTTTGGACATCTAAGTCTGTTGTAAAATGGTTTCATTTCGACTGGCATCACTGCATTTAACTTTTAACCGCTTCCCTTACAATTTTTTTTTGAAAAAAATTGCAAAAAATCATCACATTTTTTTATTTTATTATTAAATACAACAAAACGAAACAAATCAAAATATGTAGGTTTTAAGTTGAATTTTTAATTTTTTGGAGGTGTAAAAGCATTTATTTTTAATATTAGTTTACTATCCCGAATTATCTCGGGCAAACGAAAATAGTTAAATATTAATCTTTGTATGATTGTTTTTGAAACAAGGGACAACACAGAGTGATACCTGACGTTCTACACTGGTATCTGGTCTCTTTTCTTACTGGCTTACCGCTGGAATCTCTTTCACGGGAGCACAGAGTACACTGTCTCGTTGGATTTGATTTTTTTTTACCTTCCCCACCTCTTCATAATCACTATCTGAAAAATCATCGCTTTTGCTATCTTGCATCATCGACAAAATTTTATTTTTTTCCCAACGCATGCATCCTTCTTTATACATTAGTAATCCACAAGCCAACGTATACTATACAAAAGGGAAACACGCAACCAGTCCTTCCAAAAGAACCGCGCAACCAACAAAATTTGGCAAACTGCCAATCAAAGCTGAATATTTCCTTTCATTTCCTCCAGACCGAGTAAAACCGTGATAAAAGAAATCGTACTAACAAATTCTGCTTTGCCCGAGTTTTCTCGGGATAATAATTCACTGCAATATATACAAACCCGAGATAACTCGGGATAATCAGGCAAGCGGTTAAAAGATAATTATTAGATTATAGCTCCAAAGGAAAGATTCTCTGGATAGGTCTAGTTAAAATATTAGAGTGAATTTTCACTTTGGCACTGTACTCCCTTTTCCCAGTATAAGCTCTATAACTGTGGCAAGAGGCCAATTAGGATGATTTTGAAAATCATCTCCAGTGAGAACACTACACCGAATTTCGCATTGGATTAATGAAGTTTCTGGTTTTAATGCTGAATTAACAAGCCAAGGTACTCTTTGTGAAAATGTATTCTTAGTTCCTCTAAAAGTTTATAATGATATCAAATACATTTATGATAGTGATTAGCATTAATAAAATCAGTGTCAGTCATCTTACTCTCAGAATTTTCAAGAAGGAATAAAGACTTGCATAAGAGGAATTAAATCAGCTGAATCTACAGATGGGTATGTAAGTGGATGTGAATTGATCACAGATTTACAGTCGCATAAGGTAGGCTGTATTTCTTCATATGTTAGACCTGCTTTTCCTGTGGTTCTCTTTAAAACCTCTTTCAGTGTCCTAACAATCCTCCTCCACTACCCTGCCCACCTGTGCCATGTGTGTGCACAAACTCATTTTCTAGTTTAAGAAAAGCAGCATTCAAGAGGATGCATGCACCCTTATGCAAGTCTGGTTTTAGGCATACCTACTAAAGCTCTCAATACCGAATAAGTATGAAAATAATTTATAATAGCTAGCAATGTAATATGCATTTTTATGAGAGACTTGTAATACTATATTTTGTTTTTTAACACTATTGGTTTATTTAGATCTTTACATTTTGGTTTATACAATTTGTGTATTCTTTTTTTTATATTTTTTAACAGTTTTGAATAGTTGCCAATAAGGCATTCATTGGCCACTGGCTATCTACTTGCATAGTCATCAGGAATACTGCTTAGTACCCAGGGTGTGACTAAAATTGTGTCTGCAAGAAGAGAGAAAGCATGCATGAAGTCAAGCTTTATACTGGTCCTAAAACTGTGACCTCAGTAACATATAAAGCATACACATCGAGAAATTGTTTATTAAATTAACATTTTAAATTCTGTATTACTTTGTTTGAATAATTGATTAGTTTCCTAAGTTAGAAATGAATATCACTTTCTGAACAGAAGGGAAATTAGGTTGGATAAAGAACACTATCAAAATTTTTTTGTAATAAGCATTGTATAATCTAAAAAAAAAAGTCATGTACTATGGTATGGAGTATGCTGCATTATTTATATTGTAATCTGTCTTTATGTTTGTATTTAGTAAATTCATAAGCAATTTCATATGCATTAAATTCTTTCCTCACCCTTTCTTGAAAATTAATTTACATTCATTTTCCTGATACATGCGTTTATGCTGAATGATTTTTTCCATAGTTCCTGATGCTCAGCTTGATTTTCAGTGTAAATCTCAAATTTTCTCTCAGTCTGGACCTGATAGTTCCAAAGATTCTCCTACTGCAAAATTGGAAACCATACAAGATGCTAAACTGTAAGTTTTAAATATGCATACTTTGTAATTAAATCATTTGTAGCAAAATCCTTAAAAAATGACATTATATTAATCGATTACATTAAAAAATACATTATATTACTAAAATAATTGAATTAGATGCAATTTAGGTACTTTTCCGTTTTGCCGGCACAACCAATAAAGTTGCCAATAATGGTACAACTGATGCCAAACGGAATATCCTCGCTGGTAACCTTTTACGCCTCATTTTCAAAACAAGTCGCAGCCATTTCTTATTAGATTTGTTGTTTCTTTCAATACTGGCATACAGTTACATAGAATATTTATCACATAGTACAATTTTATGCCCTAAGGCCATTCGCGATAATTAAGTCAATTAGAATGCAATCACACCGCTCACCTGAAGGCAAAAATATAGGAAAGGCAAAGTCAAGGATTAAATTCATCCATTCTAATGAGAATACGCTAGCAAAGTAAAGCACTCTGGTTTTACATAATTTCTGAATAAGCTATTCGTATGAATTGTAATAATTCTTGCTTTTAAACTTGTATTCCAAATTAAGATTTAACTTGAAATTAATGTAGATAATTACTGACAGAATTAGATTTTTGTACCGTAGTTTACATGATATGAGATCACTTGGAGTCACGTGATATGAACTGGAGAATCAGCTTGTTGAACCATGAAAGCATAATAAATTCTTAAATTAATGTCTCTTTACAAATTTATTGGCTTTTTACAAAATTTTAAATGATATTAAAATGTTTATGCATTCAAAATAAAAAAAATATAAAATTCTTAGAACTAACATTTGTTAACATTTATATGTATACCGTATCTTGTCGGTAATAAAGTCTGCTTGGCGAGATTTGCGCCGGCAAAGCGGAAAAGTACCGCATTTTGTTAAAATGTGCATTGGGGAAATCAGTTGATAAACAACTGATAACTTGTAAAGCTTTCATGTTTAATTTCAAATGATAGTAATGAAAAAAAAAAAAAAAAAAATTTAGTAAGTTTTCCCCTCTCATAATTTTATATTCTTACAAGTTAAGCTGTTTGTTCTTGGTAATTGAAATATTTTTGGAGTGTAGCATATTGGAGTTTACTAATTCAGAAGTCAAACAACAAAAATCAGTGTTATATTTACCAAATTTTCACAGGACTAGTTTCGATGATTTTACCGAACCACCATCTTCAGCTGCAAAACCGGATCCCCCCCCCCCGGTTTTGCAGCTGAAGATGGTGGTTCGGTAAAACCATCGAAACTAGTCCTGTGAAAATTTGGTAAATATAACGCTGATTTTTGTTGTTTGACTTCTGAATTAGTATTTATTCGGCGTGTTATTGTGTCTTAATATTGGAGTTTGATGGGTTCTCCCATTTTATAAAATAATAAATAATTCTTATTTTTTCGCCACTCTGTATGATATGATGAGTAGAGGATGAATACATCTGGTATTGGGTCCAGTTTCAAGTCCTGTATGAGGAAAGGATATAAATGACTGTAGTATATATTAGAGAGGCATTGGAAATTTTGTTGAGCTTGAAAGTTTTCTTGAAAGGTTGCTGGGACAGAAGGAGGAATATGTCCTTGAACATTATGGACATGCTGCTGTAACTGTTCAGCTTGCAGCTCAAATCTGTTAACTTATAAAGCAGATATATGACTTGAGTTATATAAATTCTTTTGGAAAAGGAAGATTGGAGTTAAAATTGATGATTAAATTTATTATATTTTGATGAATGTTCAAGGTTTCAGGGCAATCTAATTTTAGAATTGATAATTTTAGGGGTGGGGAATAGAATAGTTGAAAGACCAGCGGTACTTAATAAATTGTTTATCAAGTCTTCCTTTGGTGGCATAAGCTTCATGTTTTTTAATGCTGAAATTCAAGTCAAGTCTAGGCCAATGTAACTTGTAATAGATTTTATGAATTATTTAAGAATTCAGTTTGCCTTACTACTTACCTTTTTAAGTTGAAATGTTTCTAAATTTGAGAGGACAATAGCTTAATAATTCAAGATTTGTAACTAACTAACTGTAAAGGGAAAGAAGTTTACTAGATTGCTTCAGTTCTTTCTAATTGAAAAATTTCGTTTTTAATGGTTAAAAATTCAAAATTTAAAGTTTTTTTCCATGACAAATGATGAACATTCATTAGCAGTAAATAATTGATTTCTTGACAATGAGCAGCACGTTGAAAACATCAAGTTTGTTTTTCAGAGAAATATATCAGTGTAAAATTTAAAATTAGGCAAGAAATCAACTGTAGTCTCGCATAGATTTTAAATAAAACGGTATTGAATTCAAGGTTGATCAGACACACATAAGTCTATCTTTAATAGCAAAAAAGTTCTGCCAAAATTTTGGTACCCCCCTCTTTTTTTAACTCATAAAACTGCCTGATTGCCCTTTAATGGATAAAGTTTTATTCAAAATCTGCACCAGTCTAAGGTTCTTCCCCCAATTTTAAATATTAAATCCCCCCAAAAAAGGGGTAAAAATTGCAGAAAGGAGTTTTATATATATATATATATATATATATATATATATATATTTTATAGTGCCTAGATTTAATATGAAATGAAGACCAAACTGAATGAGTTTTCAATATGAAATACTCAAATTAAAGGGATTGCATGTTATTAAAATGCCAAGAAGGGAAAGTAACTGATTATAGTTGAATTGTACAAATTTAAATAGATATTTATATTAAAGTGTGTCTTTTGCTTCTCTGCTGTTTAGTATTTAAATTTTATTTGCAATAACAATTATGAGAAATTCGTATTCAAATAAGTCATGCTGTACCATGTTCAAATATTATGTGAATTGCTGAATTTTGTAGGTAAAAGTAAGTAACATCTGCTTTTGACATTTAGAAAGAATAGAAATAATTAGTTTCTTTATTATTTTACTATATGGGAATAGTACAAAAGTTCTGCTAAAGCTCCTGTTTTTCTTTTTTGATAGAAAAAGTAATTCCAGCGTCAGAGCAATAAAGCTCCAAACGAAATGGAATATTATTTGTTTTAGGAAATATTAAAAATAAAAAATGTGTTCTTTTAAATGAACTGAAATGCTGTTCAAATTGTTCGCTTTTTATACACTATGCTAAATGTATTTGATTCTATTTCTTTTGATATTATTTAAATTGTGTATCTTTTCGTTAGTTTCTTTAAATTTGTTACTTTTTTGTTTTAAATTTATTATGCTTATTTTAATTGAATTATTTATTAATAATTATCCCAAAGGGACGTTAAACCCAGAGGGCTATTAGTATCAAAACGGCATTTTGTGTCGTTTTACTTTCTGCATTGGTTCACTCTTCAAACTGTTGCCACCAAATATTATTGCCATGTATTATATTTAAAGAAACTAAATAATGAAGAATCTGCATGAGTGTATGTAGGTTTTTCGCATTGTGAGAAAACAACAGTACCGAAAGCCATCAAATTTTGAATAATACAGTCCTCTAACCGAACATGGGCAATTGGAAGGCTGAATTTTTAATTTAGAATTTGTTTTATTATTTAATTCAAATTTTGTAAAATTTTAATGAATTTTTGATTAACAAACTCAACGATATCTAAACAAGCAATGGCAACACTGTATGGGGGAAAAATTTTTTTTTATCTCCAGCGTTCAAGACTCTACATCAGAAATTTTAAAGATATGCTGTTTTTAAATATTTTGGGACATTGCTGTTGAATTGAATTTTATGTGGCTTAAGTGTGAAGGACATGGTATTTAATAAATAAAGGTAACATACAAAATGTTTAAAAATGCCCCTTTGGGCATAATATAAAATCTGAAAGCTTTCAGACTATCTTTTCTGTTTTTATTTTATTTAATTATTCATTTATTTATATCTGTTATTTTTATTCATTGCACTCTTTGACCTTTTAAAAGGGCTCTGGATTTCTTAATTTCAGAAATAAGGGAAATTAACAAATTATTCACTTTTCCGTAATACTTTTGTAATTTTCAAAAAATAAATAAATAAATATCCGGATACCTGTGTAGAAAACAACAAATATATAACACATCTAAGCTAACAGAGTGTGATTTTTTCAAAAACAGAAAAAATTGTGTATATGGTTGCAACAAGGAAGCAAGAATTATGGTTGATAGCAAATTACGTGTATTAGCATTTTATCATTTTTTGTTGCCTACCAAAATCCCACCTTTTGCACAATACATACATATCAAAAATCTGGGTTTTATGGGAAACACTTTTAATACCCTTCCTGTTTACCATTCTGCCATACTAAAGGCCACTGAGGTTCATTGAAAACAAATTTCCAGTTTTAATATTACACCACCCTCCAATATATAAAAGTGCAACACTGACAAGTCTGTCTGACACAGTTTGTCCGAGATGATTTGACTTGACTTCTATGGGCCAACGTATTTACATATTTTTTATGGTATTCTTTATGCATATTCATGAAAAACTAATTTCCCTTAAATAAAAGCTTATCATTAAAATCAGCTTAAGAAGCAGCTTTCATATGCTTTTAACTGTATATTTGAAACTAAATCTGACTAATTGTACTTATTTTTGACTTTGGTGTAATGTAATTTTTAAAAATTGTGTCTTAAAAATGCTTTCACCATTTGTAGCTAATTGCTTTTGAAAAATGTTTATGTAGTTTTAAATTCTGCATTAAGACTGCATAGGTTACTAACACACACATGACACTGATTAGTGTATCAGAAGTCTGAACATTGCTCTTGTACTTTGACTAGTGTCATGCATATATTGCTATTTTGCACTAGCTCATTTTCTCCTATATTTTAACTACATTGATTATTTTGTTAATAGTTGTGTTGTACATTTTAGATACATGATTGAAAATTTGTGTTTTACTTCCATCTCGAGAATTTTGTTTCGAAATCTTTTAGCAGTAAAGTTTTTTTTTTTTTTTTTTTAACTTTTAATTTTGTGTAATGCACCCAAATTTTTTTTTCTCTAAATTATTATAGTTGCTATTTGACATCAAGTCTTGAGAAAACATTGCTTACAAATAATCTTTTTATTTTAAGCCAAACTTCTGGGCTTTTGAGTGGAAATGTCTCTGAAATTGATAAAAAAGTCTATGAAGGAACTAAAATTAATAATGCAAAGTAAGTACTTATATTTTATGCATTACAAATAATAAAACATGCATAGTTATTTAGTTCTTAGATGTGACAATATAATTTATTTATTTATAGACTATTTTTAGAAGAATTTATTTAAAATGATCTGCATTTTTAAGATCTTTACTTCCCGTACCAGTTTCAAATGTTTCAGTAATGCTCTGAAAAAACTTATTTCTGATTATACTATTGATGACAATGCACTGGCATGAAGAATAACCATGTTTTTACCTAGAGTTTTAAACTAAACTAATCTGAATATGGAAAAAGATAATAAGTGTTAAGAAAACTATGTACAAAATGCTCAAAGACTTTTTTTTTTTTTTTTTTGTCTAGAATAGTTTTTCTTCAATTGCAGATTCAGGTAAATAACCCATCATAAAAATAGGAATTGATCTTCAGTAGGAAGTATAATTATCATAAACAGTGTATATAACATGTATATTCCTGTAGCAGAAGAAGGATGGAATTTTTTTCCTTGCTAAAATAAAAAGTCTAAAGCTGTGATTTTAATGTTTTTAATTCAAATCAAGGTTTTAATAATATATTTAGCACCATTTCTCCTATAAGCAGTGGCTCTACCTTTTAAGTATAGAATTATTTCTCATGAGCAAATATTGTACTATAATATAGCTTAATTTTGGGTCGAGAAGATGTGCTGGCATATCCACCACACACGTGATAATTGACTAAAAAAAGGGAAAGTTAATTGGATAAGATCCTCTGCCGTATATATCCTATATATTGCAGCAATGAATTCCAAAACATGGCACTTAATATTCATTTATTCAGTAATTCCATTTCATACTTATGGATCATTGATAACATTTTATAACATCTACAAAACAACTATAAACTGTAATATATAAATAAATAAAAATTAAACAAACATCTTACTTTGAACTTGCAAAAGACAATTTTGTTACGGTAAATTACCATACTATGAAAAAGAATATATGTAAATTAGATAGTCAAGCAAGCATTTATTTGCATTTATTTATAAATTAATTTTGACCATATTTATGAATACTTTTGATTTTGGTAACCATTGTTTAACTGTATGAGATTTTTTCCCCCTTCCTCAGATGTGTTTTTGCATTTGTAATAAACTACTTGTGCAATTTCAAAGTACAGTTCTTCTTTTCTGATATAAAGTGAAAGATACTTGGCCAAGAAAGAACTGCATATTCTGTTAACTTGAAACTGAAAGTTATCAGTTTTTTAGTATTATAGCGGAGCTGAAGATAATATTATCTCTGAGATAGGTGATAGCAATTTTAATGGTAGAATGTAGGAAGATGACATTAAAAAAGATTCACCTTTGCAGAAGAAGACCTTCAGGACAATTAGAAAATTCTGAGGCTAATGTTATATGGTTTAAATACAATAAAAATAATGTTTTTTAAATTCCTTAACCTATAATATCAATTTTGTGAACAAATTATATGTAAATTATTTTGCATTCATATATAAGCAAATCCTCAAACTTCAGTTGTAGAAACCTCCTTAAAAACTCTTGCCATGTACACAGAAATATGCAATAATTATTCTAAATTTATTTTTGAATTATGTTTTAGGTCATTAAAGTCAGAGAAAGCTATTTCTGAACTGTATTTAAAGGAAAGAAGTCAGGAAAAGCCTCTCATTAATCTTGTTGTTATTGGGCATGTTGATGCTGGGAAAAGTACTTTGATGGGCCATTTATTATACAGGTATTATAATAAGTACTGTAGTACATTGTTTTACAGATTAAATATGTTGCCTTACTTAAAATCTGTTCATACTTTTTTGGTGTGCATTTGTGTCTGTGTTTTCTATCATATAGAATTTTATAATGTGCTTAAAATTGTAAGGCATTGTTAATTTTTCTAACTAGTTTTATGTTCAGTACCTTTAATATCATTCTCACTTTCCGTTTTCCTGCCAGAAAGGAAGGTTTGTTTGTTTAATCAGAGCATCCCGTTTCACCTGCTGAAGGCCATTTTAGTAGTTGAATCTTTCTCATAGCTGTCTGTCTTTGGGATTGCATTATTCTTCCCTTAATGCTTATCATGCTGGCTTAAGTTTGAGCCATCTTGCACATATTAATTTTATGTAGGCCATGGCTAACTTACAGCTTAGTTTAACTTTAAATTGAATTCATTACTTTCTGGTGTTGTAAGCACAAGAAGTGCTATCTCTTAAATTACCAAGTTTTAATAAAAGGGTCTTTTACATCCTTCTTATATTCATTGTCTGATTACTGGACATAGTGATAAGCCGCTTGTGTTCAGCTTGAGTCTTGAAATTAGTTTATATCCCAAAGAAGGTGAGTAGGCTACAAAGTGTATCATTTCTGTATTACCAAAAGAGATGGGCATGATGTAGTATCTTGCTGCATTGTATTTGAGGTAAATCAGCAAACACAATTGCTGCCACAAGTACAATATTCTTTCACCTTTTCTACAAGATCATCATTATTTATTGATTTACACATATTATATGTATAATCACACAAGGACTAACAAATATTATTTCCCAATTTAACTACCAAATCTCCATTCTTCTTTTTGTAAGTTCTCTTAACTCCTTTACTGATTGTGAAGCCTTACTCGTCTTTCTATGTACTTTACCAAGCAAATTTTTCTTTAATAAAAATCTAATGATGATGATATCATCTATAAATTCTTCTAACACTTTACTTCTAGTTTTTAGCATTATCAGCTTCTATTATCTTTAAAATTTGTGCTGTTAACTCCATAATTTTATCTAGGCTCTGAGTCAGGCTGTAAGTAATTTCCTTAGTACCCATTTTCTTGTAACTTTTTATGCATTTTGTAACTCGATGCATTTTTAAAGCTCCATTACTACAAGGCTACTATTTTCCCCATCAATACAATTTTTAATAACAGATATTTTAATTACAGTTACGGTTTCCTGAGTGGGGGACCTCACCCTCACGAGTATTACAAATAGTTTTAGTTTCATTCATTTTACCAATGAATCCAAATACAGGTATAATATAATAGCAATACCATGGAAGGCTCAATATTTTATATTCACTTAAAATAATAAAAGAAGTTTAAAATACAATTAAAAATAAGAGCATGGATGCATTTAAAATATCAGAAAATCAGTAAAGTAAATCACCTTAAAATTCAAAAATATAAGTTCTAATGTAGTTTCAGTAAAAATTATCCAGTGGGCAGAAGAGCTTATTTAGCTCATGCACTAACAATAACATTTGTCCCACAGTGTTGGAGGCTGAAAATAACATAAAATAAACATGAAGGAAAAAACTCCTGGAAGAAGAGAGAATCAGCACCAGTGCAAAATCACTGTCTGTCTTGCTAGGCTTAATTACTCTGTGTGAGTAAAAGTGCTGAGCAAATTAGTTTAAATGATAAATATGCTTAAAAGAAGAGTTTACATTTGCAAAAACAATCATAATTTCAAAAAGTATGACATATGTACCAAGTATATACAATGTTTTTAAAATCACTTTCAAGACAAGCAGCTGCATTGAGTCGGGGATGCTCAGAATATATGAAATTGGTCGCTGAAGTATAAAGTCTAAAATCTAGATGTCCAATATCTGGAATGATCTAATATCCAGACTACCAGCCCCCCCCCCAAATGGTTAATTTGTTCATTACAAAAATTCTCCTCCCTACAAAATCCAGGAATGGAGAATATGATGCTCAACAAAGGGAAGCAGGTGTGACAAATTAATGTTTTTCTTCTGACTAATTACGATTCTTGAATGTCACTTACAGGTGCCAGGTGACCTGCTGGCCAGAATATCGCAGTGTAAATAATAACAATGCATTGAATGTCATTCACTGGATGTTGGTCAGGATTACAGTTTCTGCCATCCTTAATTTTTATTGCTTTGTCTTCTAAACTATGATGTCCAGTGCAACAGCACCAGCTCTTGTCAATCCTTTGGGGGGGGGGAGTTAGCATACTTTTATCTGACCTAAACAATGAGTGAGGCCTCAAAGTGCTGCCATGTCCATATATCATCTTCATCAGTTCCAAGTTTTGAACAGTCAGAATATCAAAGCATGAAGTGTTTTCTTCAGCTGAATGTTTTGGGGTAATATTGAGTACTATCTTTTACTAGCAGATTGTGCCAGTAGTATAATATATAAGCAAATCAACCATAGAAAACAAGGATAAAATTTTGCATGCTTTGAATCCAAACAAGAGTGATATAAACAAACTTATTGTAAAAGATTAAAATCTAGTATAAATGGGAAACAATATTTTATGCAGCCTTGGATTCTGATTGGAATAAAACATTAAATAATCTAAGTGTTGTCTTTTTTGCCAGTAAAATGTGGAGGAATTTGTTGGTAGTCTGTGTATAGAATTCTTTCTGAAAGGCTTCTTTGAGTACTGTAAGTATAGAATTTGAGGAGAGTGATGTCCTCTTAAGAATCAACTTCAATATATGAGTGCAAATATCACTTGGGCTGAAGATTTCATCAGTGCCAATTATGAATCCAGAGGATTGGAATGATAGGCTGATAAATTTCCATCCCATGGAAAGTCTTTTAATGAGAAGAATTTCTTAGATAGCAATTAGCCCTTGATTACATTAGAAATTGCTTTTTTATAGTAGTTTAAATGCTGGGAGGCCTTGATATATTTCAGATTTATGTGCTTGATGTAATTTCAGTAATAAGAGAAATGCTATATTGCAAGAAAAATCAAGATCCCCCCCATTAGAAAAAGTTTTTGAAAAAAAAATTATGCAATTTGTATTTAAACCATTCTTAATTTCATTAATGATATTTTGTTACTTTTGTGTATTTTTCAAGATTTTCTGAAGTCAAAAATTCTTTTTTTTTTTTTTTTTTTCTTTCCTTTTTTTTTATCAATTGTACAATTAGTCTGGTGTATATTAATGTAGTTATGTTTGAATTTTTTAGATTGGGTCAGGTTTCTAAAAGGGCAATGCATAAATTTGAACAAGATTCTAAAAAGCTTGGAAAATCATCTTTCATGTATGCTTGGGTCCTAGATGAAACTTCTGAAGAAAGGTTTGTTATTCCTTAAATTAGCAGAAATTAGAAATGTTGGTGCATTTGTTGAGGGCAATGATTCTTCATGAAAGTTTTTTTTTTTTTTTCAAGGAACCGTGGCATAACAATGGATATTGCTCAGACAAAATTTGAAACAAAACATAGATCTGTTGTACATATTGATGCGCCTGGTCACAAAGATTTCATTCCTAATATGATAGTTGGTAATAGTCATTACTTGATAAGTTTGTAATATTTAATTTCATATAAGAGTACTTTAAAATCATTTTATTTATTTTTAATATTCACTATTAATTAGGTGCTGCTCAAGCAGATGTTGCTATTTTAGTCGTTGATACTACAAGAGGGGAATTTGAAACAGGATTTGAAATGGGAGGTCAAACAAGAGAGCATACTATGCTAATACGTTCACTTGGTGAGAATTCCTATTTTCTTCATTGTTAAACTATATTTTTTAATAAGTTTTCAACTTTGAGTTAATTCTTGCCTACTTTTGCATCATTAACTTTTTGTAAGCAGGTGACTTTTAGCTTTTAGAAATTCACATTATCTACATAGAAATATGGCGATGAGGAGAAATATGGCAATGTAAAATGTAAAATTAAAGAAAAACAACCTCAAAGTGGTATAATTTTAAATAAATGGAATCAGTTTCAGTTGTATCTGTCCCTGATCAGATATGTTAAGCTATTGTCGGGCATAAAAAATAATTCCAAGTATGGTGTAGGTATTTTCTTAAGAGGGGCACATTTTGCACAGGATTAGAAAGATATAATACGTAAGAAATTAATTTTCTTTACCCTTTAAAATGCAGGTTTCATATGTGTATTTATTTCTGTTGCAAAATATATGATTTATATTATCCTCTTCAGATCTAACTAGCTTTATCCAGCATTATAATTTTACATTAGAAATAGTTTCTATCCTGTTACTGAGCTCAAAAACTATGTATCCAAATGCAGTGGAAAACTCTTATAACACTTATATTGTAATTTGCAACACTTGCAAAAGAAGTTTAGGGAGTAGCCTTACAGGACATTTACATCCAAGAAGTTTAATGCTTTATGTGCTAGTGTGCAAAATTTAAACAAGAAATCTGTTTTTCAATATACAGGCATGAAATTGGTGTAAAGGACTTTTGTGATCAGTACAATGAAAACCAAATCAGTGGAAAGGTGACTGCATATGCTAATATCAACACCATGATGTCAGAGAGTGCATCAAGGCATGCAAAACACAAAGAGTCAAGCATGTGCAGTGCAAGGCAACTTAGAAAGTTTTGGCTTAATATTTTGCAAATTTGCTTCAGCAGATTTGATCAGAAACCAGTCGGCAGTAAATTAAGGTGGTTGCTGCTGATAGCCCAAAAGTGGGCTTCATCTCTAAATCAAACTGCATTCACATAAAATTCTTGTTTGTCAATCATATTGACAATAGTTTTGGCAAAACACAAGCGCTGTTCAGTAGCAATGATGCCATTGCCATTGAAGTGAATTTGAATTTTGTACGTAAATAGCTGCAGGTCTTGAACAACAATTTGTTGCAAAGTCTCCCGTTTGATTCTGTCCTGTTGTGAAGCTCGTCTGATCAATGTACTTGTGCTATTTTGAAAAACAATTCATGTTTTCTCTATATTTTCATCCATTTTCTACTTTCACATTTGCTTAATGACCATCCTTGCCAACACAAACACTACTAGTTCTCTCGAATTTTTTAATTGAACTTTTAATTGTTATAACACTTGGACCGGTTGTCTTCAGCTTGTATTTGGTTGAAAATTTTTTTTTGCTTCAAAACATAAATGTTTTATAGCTTTTAATGTGTATTTATAATGTATGTATCTACTAATGTATACTTGTAACATATGCACTAATATCATTTTAGAGTCAATAATATAAATTATAACTGCTATAAAATATTCTTAGTGCTTTTTTAATGAATATTTATAAAAAATTTAAAAAAAATTGCATTTGTAACCAGCCAACTCTGTTATGACTAAGGGTATCTGGCTATATTATTTAATTATTTTTTGTAACTAACTGACCACCCATGGAAGTTACCTCTACATGTTAAGGTGAGTTACTGCTTTCCCTTAATCTTTGTTGTAGATGCAAGATAAAGCTAAACTTTACTCTTTATGGCTAATAAGACTTATAATAACCCCCCCCCAAAAAAAAATTCTCATCTCTGATACCTCAGTGGCTTATTGGAATTATGTATTAAATATTGTATATTAATTGGGTTAAAACTCTCACAAATATGCTTGAAGCTACAACACTAACTGGGTTGATAATGGGCAGCTAACTTTCAACACTTTCCAATCATACCAACTTCAGGCATTCATGTGTTTTCTGATCAGTGGTAGCAAATCTGCAATTAACTTAAGCAGCTGCAGTGGCAACAGCCAAGCTTCTGTTATGAGACATGTTGATTATTGTTTTACTTTACAATTTAACTTATGCCACTTAACGTAAAACTTGCATAATCTTTTGAACTGAGCAAGAACATGATGAAATAAAGCGCAAAAGAAAGAATCAATAAAGTAAACTATTAGTACAATTTAAAGAAAAAGCCTCTAAACTTCTTTAAAATATGTAGGACTATTATGAGTTTAAATTATAAATGTTTCAAGAAATTTTATAATTTAATGGTAATTACATGAAAAAAAATTATGAAGTTAATTTTATTCTTGAATTTGTTTTATAATTAAATTAAATATTAGATTATGCTTAATAATGCATATCACTGACAGCTGTATTTTATATTTACAAATTGCAAAAGTGTTACTACAAATGTTCAGGTGTAGATAATTGCTTTAGTTTATTCAGCTCCTATTTGCTTGATAGGTCCTTAATTTTTTTCATTGATGGTCCTTAAAAGTAATTAATTCCACATACAGAAAAGTGTACGAGCCCTTTGAAAAGCTGTTGATGGGTCTGTATGTAAAAGAACTGCTGATTTAAATGTGGTATGGAAAAGAACCTTTACGTCATCCAGTTCCAGCATATAATTTCAAAGATTCTAGCACTTGATTGTTTCTTATTTATTAATCTGCTCGTTGACGACAGCTGTTGTTATGTATCAGTAACGATCACATCAAAATGCATTCCAAAATATTTTATTTAATGTATGATTATTTATAATGGCATTGTTGTAAATAATAAGTCATCAATGTTAATTGTTATCTGTTATTCATTACAAAGTAAAGATAGATACTTGTCTGATTGGCGCTTTCTTAACAACACTTGTGATCTTGTAGCAAATTATTTCGGTTTTATTGTTATTCATGGTAATCTATTAACATTCACTTGTCCATGTGAAATTACACTTAGTGTATTTCAGAATTTGTCAACATGTGATTGCATGATTAATCGACCAACTCTTGGTTGCTTTTAAAATGTGTCTGTTTCATGCGTTTAGAATTTTTTTTTTTTTTTTAATTCTGATTTGACCAAATGTGTTGAAAGTAGGTGAGAAATTCTAAGTATATGTATTTAAATATTTAGTGACATATATCATAGGGCTTCACAGCATATTGATTGGGAAACAATTATAGTATTAAGAATATGTATCAAATAATTTTCAGTTCCTTTAATTTAAAATTTTTACATTTCAGGTGTTTCACAAATTGCTGTTGCTGTTAATAAAATGGACAATGTTAATTATGCTGAAGAAAGATATAAAGATATTGTAACTAAGATGTCATCGTTCTTAAAGCAAGTAGGTTTTAAGGAATGTGATGTAGCATTTGTTCCTTGCAGTGGTCTCACTGGAGAAAATTTGTTGAATCCACCTGAAACTCCAGAGCTCAGGAAGTGGTATACTGGCTCTACATTAATTGATGTGATTGGTAAATTTAATTTCAGATTCTTTTAAAATATTTTATTTAACATACTGTCTTTTTCACATGCAGAATTTATCTGTACATTGTGAATAAAAACTGATTATAACATTTTGAGATATGTAGGAGGAGTTTTCTGCAAGATTTTGTTCTTTATTATTATTGTAAATAATATTAAGATGTCTTAAATTATGCTACAAGTTCATGTAAATTTCCAAAACTGATGGGGGGGGGGAATGGAAATTCATGTCTTTAAAGTGCGAGTTGCTGCAGAGCTATTGTTATTGTTAAGATGAGTAAACTTTTGTGAAATAGGAATAATTTAACATGGACACATATTGATGGCATCTAAGGCATTTGATAGTGGCTGCTGTTTGTTCAATTTATTTATCATGACAGCAAAATTTCATAATCACTTCTATCACAAAGTATGGCAATTCAAGCTAGTGACTGCAGAGTTCAGCTTTTCTGGTCAAATGTGATTCATTTTGCAAGGAGGTTCACAGAAATGTGGAATATCTTAATTGTAAATATCTTCCAAACTAATAGACGGTAAAGAGGGCCATAACCTTAGAAATGAAATAGAAAGGAAATATATACATGATATATAAAAATGGCAATAGTCAACAGGAATCTAATCTAGAGATTGAAGATTCCATGGGATTTTCCAGAACTTACTCATATGTGTAACTTTGCCATGCAATTCTCATAAAGAATTTCCTTAATGGACATGGGATAGGAGCTGATGTTCCATCCTGCATAAATGTGACTTTAAGCAGAAAGATGGCATGACTTGCTAATTCAGGATTATAGAATACCTGCACATTTATTGTGCAAATCATCTAACCAGTTTTTATCAAAGGGGAAAAAGTTGTAGAATTTTGGATGCCGCAAAACTGGCTCTTGTGGACATGAAGTGGAAAAACTATGTCAACAGCTTCCTTACTTTTTACTAGATCTCTATGTCATGAATTGGCAGTTGATAGCCAATTCTGTTAACACATATGCTGCCATAAAATTATATATATGCTAAGAGGATTTCTTCTGGATAAGCCAGGTACATATTAGAAAAATTGCACTTTTTGTTCATTCATGGAAATTGCTTTTGATACATATTGGTCAGATACATATTGCTCTTTATATATTGCTCTCTACACACACACACAAGAAAAAGGCACAGTTCTATATTATCCATTCTACTGAGCCAGTTGACGAATGTTAATGTGCATTTTTCATATCTCGAATGCACAACTTAGGATAGGTATTAGGTTTATACAGTACAAAGTCTTTAATCCGGACATCAAAGCTACAAACTTTCTGCGCATGCGTAGCATTTACGTATGTGCATAATACCTTTATGCATGCGCATAATACATTAACGCATATATACAACCTTGCCGCTTGTCAAAGAAATAAAGGTAATATATCAAAAGAAAACAAATCCAGGTATGAAATACCAGGAGAGTTTTTACATTAAAATAAAAAAAAAAAGTAATTTGTTCTCATAGTAGTTTGGGTAAATTTGCGCTTTCTTAGCGAAAACCCTGCCCGATCAGAGGGTTAATAAACTGACTGTTGAAGGTGACTACAAAAGATGGTCACCAGCTACTGGTTCTGTTCTTCATGTTATTGCGTAATGCTTCATTTGAGCAAGATTTAATGCTGTTGTATACACAACATCAATTTTCATTTCAATTTACTGTTAATAAAATCAACTGATAATTATAATCAAAAGAAAATGCTTGATTTCTTATTTTAAAAATAAATACAGTACAAAGTCTTTAATCCGGAATGATCTGTAAACTTTACGTGTACGCATATGCGTTTACGCATGCACATAATATGTTCATGCATGCGCGTTTAATGTATAACAAACGGTATAAGCTAGGCTAAAATTATCTAATTATCTATTTCAGTTAATGTTGCAGATTGTGTTATTCCTTAATCTTCTAATTGGATCCGGCTTATTATTTTTTGCAGACTGTTAGAGCAATTTTATAAAAAGGAAGGTTGAACTTTCGATTATGTCAAAAAGAGTTTCCGATTCTGGAGCTGCCAAAGGATCTACAAAGCGAAAGCATGTTTCGATGCCCATCAAACAAAAAGTGGAATTGCTGCAAAAAATGGATTAAAGGCATGAAGAAAGTGACAGAGAGGTTAGTGAAAACGAAAAAATTTTGATTGACAAGTTAGTCGGTATTCTCAACACAGCAATTACAGGACTTGAATAGCGGAATTTTGTAACTGAACAAGCAAGAGAAAGTATTAGCACATAAAATGAAGCAGCTTAAACAACTTACATTGAAAGAAATGTTTAATAAAGTAAACAGATAAATATTAAGCTTTTTTTTTTTTTTTTTTTTTGTAAATTTTGATACCTTTTAGATCATAATTGCTCTTTATTTCATAAATTACGGTTTCATATTTTTAATTTTATAATTTCTGCATGCCATCTTACCAGATTTAAATTGATGATCTATAATCCAGAAAAACCCCTAATCCGGAATCGCCGAAGTCCCGACGAGTCCGGATTAAAGACTTTGCACTGTGTATTTTTACTTCAGATTATATTTCTCTTACGCAGAATATTTGGATGTAATCAGTTTTAACTATGTTTACATAAAGTTCTTTTAGGAAGCTTAGAGATCAAAACTCTTGGACATTACCTTAAATCCTATTGTTTAAATGCAGGAACATGGAGCTTTAGAGGCATGACAAGGAAAACTTAGAAGCTAAATTAAACTTTTAAAAGATCCATGTTGTTTTCACCTTTGCATTTACTTATAGCCAGTGGGAAAGCACTAGCAGTAATATCCCAAAGCCAACAGCTTGTGTGGTAAGTTAACCTACACTCTCAGTAAAGAGGCTTTTATTATAAAAGGTGCAGCATGCATGTGGATGAGCAATTACCTACTTGCAACTTTTGTGTGTGTTCATATCTCCATGCAGTAAAAAGCAGGTCTGATATGTCCTCTGTATTAAAAACGGTTATGTTTCCTGTGAAGATTTTAACTTTTGGCAACCGTACCTCTTTGTGCAGTATCTGAGCTTTTACCTCGCTACAGGTAACCCGATTTCACTGTGAAAAATTCGGAAAATACTTCCATGAAAATATTTTTCGCCAGAAATTTATTTTAAATTCAGTATCTTTAAATTCAATGCAGAAATTTCAGTATGTTTTCCTAAGAGTAATATTTTTCAGAGAATATTGCATTAAATACAGATTAAGTAAATATGTAAGTGAAAAATATGGTGGAAGTTAGCATTTCTATGACTATTTTTAAAATATTTTTACCAATTATATAATATCTATTATTTTGATTTAACAAGCATTTATCATGTAGTAAATTTGTATTATAATCGATTGTTTGATTATTATATTTTATGCAATCATTTTTTTTTATTTTAATTATTTTGCTTAAAATTTCATTTCATATGCTTAAAATTTGCTTTTACTGTTTTGTTTCGCTTCTAAGCTTTTAAATTCTTCTTGTAGATAATTTCAAGCCACCAGAAAGACAAGTAGAAAAACCCTTCCGTCTATGTGTGGCTGATGTTTTCAAAGGAACTTCTGGTGGGTTTTGTGTAGCAGGAAAAATTGAGGCTGGATTTGTTAAAAGTGGTGATAAAGTTCTTGTAATGCCAGCTGGAGAACAAGCTGTTGTAAAAGGTATATATTCTTATAGAAATGTTTAATACGATTTAGAGATATTCTTCATTGATATTAAAAAAAATAACAATAGTAAGGCTCATTTTAAATTTTTTTACTAGTACAGTTTTAAATTTAGAACAATAAATGATGCAGAGTAACATGCAGTAAAGATTGCAAAGATTATTATTTGCTCTGTATTTTAATTTGTAAAGGTATAAAATAAAAGGAAATTTTAAAAATATATAAATGTAGAGAGTAAATAAGGTAGAGAAATCATTGTGCATTATGCCATCAAATGTAAATAAGGTGTTATTACATAATTATAGTCAGTAATTTCTGCGATTATATATACGTGTGTGTTTTGATAAGCAAGTAAATAATATCAATAAATGCGTTAAAACACCAACATTAAACACAAGATAAAATAATTTTAGAATGCAAGAATACCACTTGTTGACACTGCAGTAATCCAATGGGAAAATAACTTTATGTACTCTAACTCTCTTTTGCATTTTGTCAAGGTAGAACTTTTTGAGAGCAATTAATATTTTTAACAGTTACCAGCATTTGCTCAATTTACATGTAGAATGAAAGCTAGCCAGTTTTGAAGTTCATGTTAAGGCAGAATTAAATGTTAGATTTTAAACATAGGTTATTTTTATTTGCAAACTATGTATTTCAAGAGGAATACATAAGATTTTTGCCCCTTAAAAAAAGAAATATCTTGCTTAGCACCCTTGAAATGCATAGTTTTCTAATATTTAAATATCATGCATGTAATTGAAAAAAGCAAAATATCTTTTTTCCTTTTATATTTCTTTTCCATAGTTTAAATTAAATCTTTGTTACACTTTTAACCAACTATGCATTTCTAAATTATTTTTCCATAAATTGCAAATTTTTTAAATAGCTATATATGAATATCTAGTCACTCAGGAAAAACGTGAGTATATATTTGCACAACCCTTAACTATAGTCTAAATCTCATTTAAACTCAAAGTTGGTTTCTTCCAACTTTTTTGTAAAGTTGAGCACCATATTTTAGTATGAATATTGTAATACAGTGCACACTAAAAATAGTTATTGTGCTGTACATTCTATCGGGTTTTAACGAAAGTTTTCTGCAACCGCAAATATCATCTGCACAAACAGTTTGCGTTGCCATGTTTAATCATATTTTGTCAAATAATTTTTGGCATTCAAAATAAAGAGACTTGTTTTAGAACAGTGTGTTGTGCAATTTGTAAAAAAAATATCGTTATGTATGAGGCGTCTGAAATGGAACTGTGTATCAGATTGTACACCAAAATCATGTATACCAGATTAGAACCATCATTTACTTCCATTTCTGTTGCAAAACATTCAGCTACAGAATGTCACCAAATCATGTGTACAGCTTTAGTGCACTGTGAAGGTTTGGTACTGAAAGTTCAAAAACAAGAACTATGACATTCAAGAAGCAGAGCACTCTGGCTGGCCTACTGATGTTCATAAGGCCTGCCTGCACGAACTTGTGGAAAAAGATCAATATGCAACCACTCGAGAGCTTGTTAAGGCATTAGACATTAGTACCATGTCCATTAGTTGCGCTATGCATTGCATAAATTTGATGTACAAGTTCAATCGCTCGGTGCCACATAACTTGACTCAAACAGATAAGGACAAACCTGTTCAGGCTTGTGCTAATCTGCTCGAATATCAAGGACAAAATTCTGGAGCGGATCACTTATGATAAGTGGATTTTCATCAAGAACATAGGCCAGAATGGGGGTTGGTCTGCACCCAGTGAGCTCATCAGCAGCGTCACAAAGTGCAATTTGACTAATAAAAAGATCATACTTTGTATCTTGTGGGATTGCCATGGCATTATCCGCAAAGAGTATCTGGAAAAAGATAAAATCCTCAACAGTAAGAGGTACAGTGAGATGCTAGTTCGTGTTGATGCTGCTATCAAAGAAAAATTTTTAAATGAGTTCCGGGGCACAGTGAGATGCTAGTTCGTGTTGATGCTGCTATCAAAGAAAAATTTTTAAATGAGTTCCGGGGAAAAAAAGTAATGTTCGATCAACGTAAGGCAAGACCATATGTGTCTGCATTCACCAGCTGGATTCTATACAAACTCGAATGGGATCTTTTGCCACACCCACCATAAAGTCCGTGCTCCTTCAGACTTATACCTTTTTTCACACCTGCAGCTAAATCTTGGTGCGGTCTTCCATTCTGCACAGTATGTTCAAAATGAGGTTGATCTGTTTTTGGACTCTTGGCCACCAAGTTTCTGGGCCTAAGGAAAAACTACCAAAATGTTGGCAAAAAGTCATACATTTGGGAGATGATTACTACCTGCACTAAAGGTACTGGTTTCATGTTTTTTCCCTAACTTTATTATGAATGTTTTTTGGTGAAAACTTTCATTACAACTAGATATAAATGTTATTAGTATATACCTGCATACCAGTTGCTTCATTAATGTAACTATGAAAGTTTAGTGATATGATGTAAGGATGTTTTATATTTTAATTTTTTATAGTTTTGTTTAAATAGTTGATGAATATTATACATAAAATTTGAAAAAGACAGCAAGAACAATCTGATATTGGAAAAATCAATTTTTATTTAATTTTTATTAATCATTTAATTAAAGATAAATTTATGGCAAACATAAGAAATGAATAATTTTATATTTTATTTTCTGTTGTTACATATTTGATAAATGCATTATAGAAAATTTTTAAAACATAATGAAAATAATCAGATTTTTATTTTATATTTATATTAAAAAAAGTCCTGTGTATTATTTCTGTATCAATTCTGCTCCTGTGTCTGTGGAAACCTTGAAATTTATTAGCTTCAGACTTCTAACAATTATTAACACAACCAGTTTTTATACTTAAAATCATTGTCACACATTCATATATTTATTTTTCAGTTATATGACTTGGTTTCCATCAATTGTTTGTAAAGACTTGCAAGTTGTATATGTTTTTATTTTAACATACATAGGTGTCTTCTGTTTAAAAAATACATGTATTTTGTATATAAACTCTTAACATTAATTTAAGAAAAATATATATAATAATAATTTTTAATTAATATTTAAATATAACTGGCTTTGGAAAAATTGAAGTATTTCTTTAACAATCTAGACAAGTTTATGAAACATTTACTAGATGCCCGAGCAGTTCATATTCACATATAAATTTTATGTAGTCATCTCAGTTGCACTCTGGCATAAAGACTAAGGAGATTAGAGCAACTATTTTAGCAATGATGTATGAAATGGAATAGTTATTTGTAAAAGCATAGCTTTAAAATATATTAACTTTTTTGTTAAGATTTTCAGAGGTAAATATCAAAACACGAAGGAACCTTGGATCAGAAACACTTCACAATCTTTTCAGTTTGCAAGCAAATTATCTGAACGAAAAAATGCCTTGTATGAGGAACAAAAAAATGTCTTTTATGAGGTGTCTCAAATTACAAAACTTGAGTTGGTAGCATATGGTTTCCAGAGGTGTTTTGATGTAATCTGTGTCTCATAATTAACATTCAGGACTTCTGGAAGTATTTGAATATTTTCCACTGCTTAACAAAGCCTGGCAGCAAATGGCTTACAGTGCTCTCAGACTGTTGGGCAACATGTGGTCCCTGAAGCGCTTTTGCATGGTCTGCAAATGCATTTCCCATAAATCAGTTAGCATTATTATTACAAGAATTTGGAGAAAAAGCTTAAGATTTTAATGATTTGATATCCAGTTTTACATTATTTTCATTACAAAGAATGAATGTGAGTAATGCCTCAAAAATTCTACAGATGGAGCCAATAAATTTACACTGTGATATAAATTTTATTCAAAGCTTGGAAAATACAGATTTGAATAACATTTTGTCGAAAGATAAATAAATACCGTTAGTTATGAACTTTTGAAATGTGAATGATTGCTTTTTTTTTGGAAGTTTGAATAGTTTTTTTATGCAGTTGAAATTATTAATTTATGCACATACAATTCATAATGAAGATGATTTCTAGTAATGTTTCTTCTTGTTTTATGAAAATCAAAACGACGTGAGGTTTTTGTTGTGAGAAATAAAGATGTTTCTCAGTTTATAATGCATCTGTATGTGTTTTGCCTGTATGCATGTAAGAAAAATTTAATAAATAAAAAAGAGAATAAGTTATGATTATTAATTCTAAAATTTTATCCCTTCTTTGAAGGTTTCATAATTTGTTTGTTTTCAGTTAAAAGCAAGTTATTTAGTGCATTAGAATTATTTGAAATAAATGTTATTTAAATTAAATTTATTATTATTTTTAAATAAATAAATGAAAATTTAATATTTAGCTGTCAATGCATTTAAATTACAAAATGTAACCAATGGAAATTTCTTACAAATACCAACCAACCTTTAGATTTCAGACAGAAAATAAGTACATTGGAACATCAAGATACGAGTCTAATTTGTTCCAGCATTGAGCTCGTATAGTGAATTTCTCCTATCTAAAACAAACTCCCCATTGAAAATAATAGAAATCCAGTTAATCCATTTCACACCCCAAAAATATCAACATAAAAATCAATTATTTCTAATAAATAATACGTGTAAATAATATAACCGCAGTTTATATTTATGACAGCTTCCGACCAGGGCTGTGGAGTTGGTAGGGAAAATGACCAACTCCTGGAATTTTAAAGACCCCGACTCCCTCATATAACATATACACATGGGTTACAGCTTATTTTTTAATATAAAAGTAATAGATGCTACAAAAAAATTGATGGCATAGCAAATTATTTATATTAATTAGCATTTATTGTGAAATTGAAAAACTGGCATTAGTTATTTCTAAAAAACAGTATAGCTTCTTCAAGATCTTCTTTGTTGGAGGGCCATAGATCCAATTTGATATAAAAGTTCTGCAAGCGCAATCATATTTTTTTTTCCCTTCAAAGGCCGTGTAGAAAATCTTGTTTTTATTTTTTCATTTTTATATCTAAAGGATCTTGGTTCTTTATTTTCATTTGCTTTGCCTTATCCTTTTCAATATTATCCAAAAATATTTCTCAAAATGTAATTCATCATTGGAAGAGGACGATAGAGACTCAAATGCAATGTCTGCAGTTTGACTGTCCTGATTCTAATTTTCTAATTGTTCTGAGAATAATTTCATTCTTAATGAAAGTTAATAGATGGCTTTCTTTGTCCTTTTTAATTTGTTTGTCATCCAAGAAAATTCAAGTGTTTCGGATCTACATATATTGAACCCAACAAGATCTCATCGTCTAGCAAACTAGTTTCTCTTTTCTTCATTGAAGAAATGATTCCTTCTGCAATAAACCCTCCATTTCAGATAGAACAAACATCACATCCTTCCATTCTCGCTTCCTGTCAATTCTTCAGATTGAAGTTTTTTTTGTTTTTGTGTGTGGCTATATACGATGTAGAAAGAAGAGTTTCCAATTCTGCAAGATCATTCCACAGTGTTTCTGTTAGTGAAACATTAGGGTTATCTATATCTTCTAAAAAAGTTCTTAATTCTAACTACTTCTTTATCATCAAATATGTACTTCCTTATTGCATTGCTTGATCAATAATTGCTCCTTTTCCTGCTCGCTTCCTAAGAATGGCATCAATTTTGGGAGTTTTTACTGCTATTCCTGCTTACTTAAATTTACCAGTGAAATTCGTAACTAAATGAATCAGTTTAATCACTAATGGCAAATATCACATCCACCCTCCTCCCTTATATTTATTTATTAATATGTCAATAAAATAGAAAATAACTATAAATATATAAAATATATATAAAAAATAAAAATAATAACTCAGCTTGTCATTAATTTTTTTTTCAATTCATTTTAATTTCATTTCAAATTCAAGCTGTCCAGTGAAAACTGGAGTCAGAGTCGACCTGTTTTTAGCGACTCCAGCTCCGACTCCTTTTACCCCAAAATCTGCATGACTCAAACTCCACAGCTCTGCTTCCGGCACCGACCTTTTAACTGCTTCTTGTTAATCCACACCAACAACAGCTCCTAGGAGTTTTGAACAGTGCTTGGAAGTAACGGTAACTCCTTTGTCTACATCAAGTTTCTAAATTTCTTCACTGTTCTTCAGAATAGTGCAGATCGTTGATGCTGAAAGGTCATAAGTCTTCGCCAATTCTGCCACTCTTACATCAAGTTTATATTTATCTATGATTTCTTTCTTAATTTCAACAGCTCCCGTATTTTTCTTTGCAGTACTATCTGAGGCAAAAATCTTCTTGGGAGGCATTGTGAAATAATAATTTTCACGTTAAATGTAATAAACAATTAACTTGCAAGCACACAAATGCATAGATAAAAAAACACTGAGTGATCTGATGTGGGAATTCTCTGAGTCGAGCCGAATCGGGAAATGGCACCATGCATATCAATAGCCTGGCTCATTACTCGAGTCAATGCTCATATTTTGAGACAAATTTTTCACTCATACTTTCCTCGTATCTCGAATTTCTGGTATATAAAGGTGCTCGTATCTCGAGGCTCCACTGTATAAATTTGAATTCTTTTTCGTGCCTATTTATATATGCTTTAAAAACTATTTAGTAAATGCAATTTAAAATTTATTTAAAAACATTTTATTTCTTTAAACTTTCATTTTATTAAAAAAAGTTCGGGCCCATCAGCTGCCGTCAGATCTGGCATTCTGCCTATGTGCAATTTGAGTTTGATATCACTAATGGGATCATGAATTTGGCTTGGAGGATATTACCACTAACCTGGGTTGTTGGTAGAGACTTCTTTAAGTATCTGTGATGCTGTGTTTCTTTAAGTATCTGTGATGCTGTGTTTCTTTAAGTATCTGTGATGCTGTGTGTCTAGGCAAAATCATAGAATAGTTAATAGTGAAGACATGGAGAAGTTACTGAAAGACCATAAAAATGAGTTCAACATGAAAGAACTACACCAACTTCAGAAGCAGCAATGAAAAATCTTTAGAAGAGGAAGAAGAAAAAAATGATCGTAATTCTTTTATTCATGATATTTGTGTAAAATGAGATAAGATGCAAATTTTGAATATAACAATATCGCCCTCATAAAGCAATAGTAAGCCTTTTCACTGATAATGTTATGTGTCATTTAAGAAATATTTAAAAACATTGACAACATCAAAACACAATGGTCAAATTTTGAGTGAAACAGAGGCGCAGTGAGTCTTAAGCAGAATTGACTGTTGCTTTGAAGCAAAGAAAATGTAAAAGAAAATTCCTGAGAAAAGACAGTTACCTGATGTTATAATGGAAGGAAATTTTGTACCCAAAGAATAACCTTTATATTTAATGATTTCCATTGGACATGAAGTTTTGCACAAAGTACCGTTGTACAGTTTAAAGATGTAATCATCTGTGATCTAGCAATGAGTGAATGCAGTTTACATTAATTCTTATGATGAAAAATTTTTTTTCCACTTTATGAACACTTTAGTTGGCAAATTACCTTCAGGAATGAATTAATTTTGTGAACCAAGGTTTCACTGTACACTATTAAAAAAACAGATGTATATTTTTAAGAAATGTTTCCTATAATATTAATAAAGTATGTCAATTTATTTCTTTGTAGCAATAACTACTGATGAATCTTCACTGCAGCACGGATTTGCTGGAGATCATGTAATACTGCAGCTTAGTGGAACTGATATGAATAACGTAGCATCTGGCAGCATGATCTGTGATATAGAGAGACCTGTAAAAGTAACAACATTGTTTGAAGCAAGACTAGTCATTTTCAACATTTCTACTCCAATTACTAAAGGATATCCAGTAATTCTGCATTATCAGAGCCTGAGTGAGCAAGCACTCATAAAAAAATTAATATCACAGTTAAATCGCAGCACAGGAGAAATTGTTAAAAAGAAACCAAGGTAATTTTCTCAGAAATGAGTAATGTTTTTAATGTTAGACTCTTTAGTCATATAAAATTCATATTTTTGCATTATTAAGGCCTGTTTATTAAATAATTAAATATTTGATTTGCATCATTGCCAACTTCCCAGGGTTTTCAATTCCTTTCCAAGTAGATAAGTGAAACTTTTGGTTTTTAAATTTTACCAAAGGAAATGTTTTCCAGCAATTAGTGAAGTGTAATGAATAAATAAAACTGACATTGTGTGAATTTCATTCCCTAACCTTTTGTGATTTTCAGAATATTTTTTCTTGTTAAATTTTACTTGATCAGAATTGTCTTAATGTACTGTAGATGTTTGTAGAATTTTTTTACAAAGATTCAGTCAAATGTGTCATAAATTAATATTTGTATTTAATTTCATTTTTAATCAATAAAAAATATGACTAAGTTTTTCAGTGCAGTATTATATACATTAATTGCTACTTTTATTTTCATTGTATTGAAAAATATTTTTATAAATAGAAGCTTTTTCCCTCTACTCAGGATTTTTTTTATATGAAAATGTAACCAAACTACAAAATAATCCGTAAAATTTAGAATAGCTAATAACATATTAATATGTTTTTCATCAAAATTATTATTCAAATAACATAATCGTGCATTATAAAGTCAATTTGTATTTCTCTTAAAATCACGTTGCTACACAATATGGAAACTCGGTTTTCCATATATCAAAGCTAGCAGCTCTTAAAATCACATTGCTACACAGTATGGAAACTCGGTTTTCCATATATCAAAGTTAGCAGCTCTTAAAATCACGTTGCTACACAGTATGGAAACTCGGTCTTCTATATAGGCTAGCAGCTGTAGACTCGTTATGCATTAGTCTAGTTTAGTGATACTGACCTATTAATTTCAGTTGTTAAAGATTTATTTTGCTTCAAGTACTAAAAATTTAAATAATCATGGAAATGTGCAATTTGAAATTTATTTAAATGTTGAAAATAATGTAGATGTTTATTTACTGATTGAAAGGTGAAGTTAAACTAGACACATTTTCAACATTTTTGTATCATAATCAAATTGGTTTAGATATATGAGTAATTTAAAGTTATTTATAATAAAAATTAATTCTTTCCATACAAACTTATTTAAAATTTACCATCTAAATCCCTCCCCTTTTGGTAGTCTTGTTTTTTTTATTGAATACCATTGCTAAATTGAAAATATTACTTCACTAAAGAAAGTTGACTGGTAATTGTGTAATCTAAGCATAGAATGTCAGTTTAATAATAATGCATTGCAGAATAAAAGGCTAGAATGAAATAAAGTTTCAGTAGAGTAGAATGCATAAAAATATGTTTTTAAATATCTTCTAGGCTAAAGAATGTATTTTGCTTATGTTATTCCTTTATATTTGGATATTGTTTAAAAATAATCCATAACTTTGTGTCTTTTTTTTATCTTAGGTGTTTAACAAAAAATAGTAGTGCTGTTGTTGAAATAGAAGTTAATCGTCCCATTTGCATTGAATTATTCAAAGATTATAAAGAATTGGGTCGAATTATGCTAAGAAGTGGTGGTTCTACAATTGCTGCTGGTTTAGTTACACAAATAAAGTGATTACACACACTTATGAGGTAAACTGATTTCTCTGTTAGTATCATATGTGTTAGAGAATACACTTTTGATAAAATTTTATTGGGCATGAGGTTTCCCCTCCCCCCCCATTCTGTAAGCTTGTTGTTATTATTATTTATTCTGTAGAAAAGGATTAGCCTTTGATATATATAGAGAAAAAAATTGCCGTTAAAAATTTTAAGAAAATTTATGTAAATTGTTAATTATAGATAGGTAGTACTTTTGTCACAGGGCAGTTGTAGGCAAATGATGGAAAGTTGATTTACAACAAAAGTTTTGCTTTGTATGATTTACACTAATTTCAAAATGGAAAGGAATTAATAATTTTTAAAAATTCCAGTATAATAGCAAGTAGTCCTAAATATAACATGCACATAATTAAAAAGTGCTATATATTACACACTTCTTAATGTAATACTTATGAAGTACTGGCATTATTATCTGCTGCCATTCTGTGAGATAGAATATCCTATTTGTATAGCTGATATTTTGATAAAAATATCTTTCATGTATATATAGGTTTTCTACTTTAATGCGTATTGCGTATAACACATTTAAAATTTAATAAAAAAGATCTCTGAACGATTTTAATATTGTTGGTATTAACTTTGACAGATTTTATGTTGAGGAGAAAGTGACTCATTTTTTCATATTGCAGAAATTTAGCAAACTATGTAATCTTTATCCTTGTTTTTAGAAATAGGAATACACCTGGGGGGGGGAATCCGCTTCATATAAAAGGTTGTAGGACGTATACTGTTGAAGTGCAAATATACTACTGGCTTTGAAGATGTGCATGGCTGGCTGACAAAAGTGGTATTTTTAATTTTCAAATAAAAATACAAATTTTGTCCTCAACAAATGAACAAAGCTTGTTCAGCAATTCAAAATATTTAAAAAAAAAAAAAAAAAAAAAATTTCTATAAATTTGAGCAAAAAGTGGATGCACCTAACAGTGTCATTATATTCTGCAGATCATTGGACAATGGTGATATGAATTTAGGCTGAAAAAAATAACCTTTGAATCACATGCAATATAAATAAGACTGATTTCGAAGATGATCAAACATAGGTCCATTGTTCTTCAAATGGAATGAAAAAATTTAAGGTGTGAGGAGTAAAGCAGGTTTTGCAATATTTAAGTGTAGTATAATTTTCATGTAAATTCTAAGAAAATGTATTTTTAATTCATTAATGCAAATATGAAAATTATTTTTAAATGAAAAATAATCCAATAGATAAAGAAAAGTTAGAAACAGAATATCAGAAATGTGGGAATTTATTTTATAACCAGTGAAGAATCTGTATTTTCAAGTTAAAAACTGATCATTCATCATAAGGGTACAAACACTTTTCTTTCAGACAGCCTTGTAAAAGTTTCTGCCTTGGTAAGTTGTGGCTGACTTCATAGAGGTGCCAGGACATTTTTGCACAGATTTTATCTTCAGAAATTTGAAACAGTATGAAAGATTTGCTTAGATCTAGATCAGCACTGTTCGACAGAAATACTCACATGTACAGTCAAACAAATGTGAATTGGCCGCTTTTTCATGAGATGAAATAGTTTTTTTTTTTTTTTTTTTTTCCATTTTAAATTAAAAAATTTATCAATAAATCTTTTCTATATGTTTAAAGATAATTACTAGAATAAAATAATGTAAATTATTGCAGCATTGCTGACTAAAACAAGTTATACATCCCAGGTTCAAATCCAGGCAAACAAGGAGGTTGGCTGCATGATTGATTTCTCCCATGTGTAACATGAATATGAGTATTCATTTCTCTTAGAAAGTCTTTGTCAGAGGCATCACTCCCGTCAAGCAGATAGTCCTCATATGCTTTGCCATTTCAAAATAACCATCTATTGGCCAGGACGTTCCATTTGAAATATGATGCTGGCCCTGTAAATGTATGTGAATAAACACATTACCAATATATGTTCATCAGATGAAAGAAAATATTTTCAATTTAAAATTTACCTGTAATGTTTCATTTGTAAAGAAAGTCATTAGAATAAAGGTAAATTGCTATAGTATTACTGATTGATTTTATATGGAAAATAATGATATAATTAATAGCAGTGCAAAAAGACAATGCTCTAAGAATAATAAAAAATCTATTTATACCTATTTATTTGCTAATTGTTTATGAGAATTCAGAAACTGCACTTCCATTGTAATATACAGTGGAAGCCTTAGGTACAATAGAACTCTGTAGGCTCAAAATTGCCTATATATAATGCTGCAGTATTTTTAACTCAAAAGAATGACTATTACAGTGGCCATTTTTTTTTTTTTTTTTTTCTTCTTATTTTTGTGATAAAGGCCCCAGGATAACTATCGGTCTCAGTGTCTCCAAAGGCTTCATCAAAGAGCTTTGTATAAAGCGTTATTTTCCATGTATTTTACTTGCTAATGAGCTTATGTGTAATCTATAGATCACACATTTGTCAGATCAAAAGAATACATGTAGCGGAAATCTTGGCTAATACTCAGGAACCCTTTGGACGAGGAATGGTTAATATAATAGCCATAGTGTGTGCAGTTTAAAAAGGTGGCTATTGTATTTGCCATGTCTTTTCCTCTATTTTTCATAATATCCTTTGTGCCTGAATTTATTATCTCTATCAAAGAGCTTTTTTATGAAATGTTGGTATTTCATCTTTTTGCCCTTTCATTATTGCTGTTTGGCAAATAATGTAATAATGCAACTTTTAGAAGCTGCACACTAATACTTTCATTGCAAATAGTGCAGCCAAAAAGTGAGCTATTGAAAGATAGGTAATAGAATTGTCTTCCTCCCCCTTTTTATACTTCATTGTACGAAGTAAAAAGGAAATATTGTAATCTTGAAAAATTTTGGGTTTCATATTTGAACGAAAATATCCATTTTGACCATTATCAAATGCAATCAACGGTGTTTTTGTGACATCTGTATGTAAGGACAGAATAAAGAACTCTTGTTCCCCCCAAAAAATTATAAAACTGATTAAAAATGAATTTTGATGAGAATTTTTTGTGTCCGCTGTGCATATGTACGTATGTTTATATCTCGCATAACTCGAAAACAAGTAGCCTCAGGACATTGAAATTCTGTATGGAAGACTGCTATAACATGTAGATGTGCACCTCCTATTTTGGTTGCAATTAGTGCACCAAAAGTATGTAAATAATTGTATATATATCCACTGAGTGATCTCAGTTTCTTTATTCATATATCTTTGTAAACTGTGCATTTTTTGCTTTAAAAAATGATTGAAATATGTTGTTTGTATCTTCCGGTTAAGGTTTTTATGCCTTTAGTAAGTTTGCATGCAATATTTGTAGAATTATCAACAATTTAAAAGTAGTTTAAGTGAGGCTAAGCCTAATTATTTTTACTATAGTAGCCATGTTTGTTTACATTTGAAACTTTATAGAATAGTGGATTTGTTGCCAATCTAGAAAAACTAAGCTTTGCAACAACAAAGATAATGCCTTCTTTTATTATTGCGAATTAAATCATCCTTAATCCGTTCTGGAATTTATTCGAAGAAATAAATGTTTAAGATATACTTCATAATTTTTAATAGAGATACGAGTTTTTGTGTATTTTTGCCTTGTCGCGAAGTGAGAACTGAATTAATTGAATGAGAAATACTGAATCGTCTGTGAAAAACTGTTTTTGTTCATTTGATTTCTTTTATGCATTGTTTTAGATTTATTATAGTATTTGAACAGAACATATGGCAACAATTAGATAATTTTTCAGATGATATAAATTTTGTGCATGCTGAGTTATAAATTGAATGAGATGTAACACTGATAAGTGAACCTAGCGCTAGAGTGTCACTATGCTGAACAAATATAGCGAATTTTAAAGAATTCATTTATTCTATTGTGGTTTATGCTCTATTGACGAAGTAGATTTAATTCAATCCACTAAGTTTAAATAATGCAAGAGAAAATGTGTATAATTTAACATTCTGTACAAGAAAGTCGTGGTGTACAAATCAGATTTTTTTTTTTTTTTTTTAAAATCTGAAAGCACTTCTGCTAAAATAAAATTTATAGCAATTATCATTGGTTTTCTTAAGAGGAAAGTGTATTCATAATTGCTTTGTGAGGTTCATATTCCAATTATGAATATGCTCATGGTTGGCAAAGAATCTGTTTTATTCTCGTAACATTTAGCAACTTTGTCCAGAAAATCATGTTTTTCACATTTCTCCATCAGCAGTTTTGTGCACCTTGAAATGCTTCGATTTTTCCCTTCCATAAATTAGATTGAGTTCAAGCTAGACTGTTTTGCTATGGCAAAGCATTAGGAAATGACAATGACCTTCCTTTAGGAGGGATGCATTTGTGGATGACATTGTAAGCTCACATTGACACGCTGTGGAGGACTTTTTTTTTCTTTTAAATTATGTTAACAATTTTTTATTTATGCTTGAGCATCACATTTTTCTTAATATTATATGATACACGTGTACTAGACAAAACTGCATAAAAATTTTATTTTCCTCTGCCATATTCGTGTTTCATCAGCTTGAAAATAATCCATATGCATTTAGCTTTCTAGATAAGAATTTAGATAGCAGTACATAATTTTTCCAAGCTTCCTTGAAGTGTCTAGTTAAATTTTCAATAGTTATCTAGAAAACTTTTCCTTTTACTTTGCAAAATATCTCAGTATGATATCTGTTATGCAGACAGAAAGGGCATGTAACAGATATAATGGATATTTTGTCTGAAATTTGGATTTCATAGTATGTCACTTTTCATCTGTGGGGAAGGCTAATTTGGGATATTGAACTGAAGTAGTCTCATGTTTTAAGTTTCATGCACAGATATTACTCAATACGACTAGTGTTACTCAATTATTATGCAGAGAAGAAAAACAAACAAAAAATAAAAATCTGAAAGGTTTCAGCTTTTTAACAGTCACCCAAAAGGTTTATTAAGGTATTTTGTGCTCTTGGTAAGCTTGCAGTCTACCAGTCTGCTGTTATATTTGCTGTTACTAACCCCTCTTTTTTTTAGTTTTAGTTTTATTATTAAGCATAATTTTCTTCACATTTATGCCATGTACAATTCAACAGCAAAATTTAAAAAAATTAAAAAACAGCATAGCAGTATACATTTAGAATTCCCAGTGTAGCATTAAGTATCAGCATACATTTTTCTTTTCTCTCCCCCCCCCGCAGTTTTTACTTAATTCATCATATCAATGTTCAGTTTTCTTACTAAGATGTCTTAACAAAACTTTTTTAAAAATCTTTTTGTTATTCATGTTTTGTACTTTATTAATGTCATATTCTTGGCCCTTACGCTGCATAAAATACAGTTCAACAATAAAATCACAAAAAATTAAAAAACAGCATATCTTTACAATTTCCAATAGACAGTCTCCCGTGATGGAAATAAAAATATATTTTTCCATATGGTGTTGCCGCTGCTTGCTTTGAAATCATTGAATTTGTTAATCAAAAATTCATTAAAGCTTTACAAAATATGAAATAGATAATAAAACAAATTTGAAATTCAGGTTTTAGAATTTACTGAATATTATATTGTAGTCCATATTAGTTATTTGAACTCAACTTAAGTACAATTTTCATCTATTTTTAGTCTAAAGGGGCTTTGTCCCTGAGGGACTATTATTTTCATTTTGGCATTTTGAGTTGAAATCTTTAAAAGGCTGTATCACTTTTCAATTTGTTGCCCCCAAATATTATCACCCTGTATTATATTTGAAGAAATTAAATAATGAAAAATCTGCATAAATTTATGTATGTTTCTTGCATTGTGATAAAACAACAGTATCTAGAGCGATCAAATTTTGAATGACGTAATCCTACTGCAAGTATGTTCATCTGGAAGCCCAAATTTGAAATTTGGAATATGTTTTATTATCGATTTCATATTTGTAAAACTTTAAAAATTTCTGATTAACAAAATCAATAATTTCAGAGTGAGTAATGGCAACGTTGTACAGAAAAAATATTATCTCCAGCGCTCGAAGACTGTGTATCGGAAATTCTAAAGATATGCTCAATTTAAATTATTTTGTGATTTTGCTGTTGAACTGAATTTTATGGTTTACGTGCGAAGAACATAATATTTAATAAATAAAGGTAACACAAAATGTTAAAAAATGCCTCTTTGGAAATAATTTAAAATCTAAAACCTTTCAGATTTTCTTTTTTATGTTTTAAAATAATTTTTTTACTCACAAGTTAGTAATTGAAGTATGTTTAAAAAATGTCCATTAATTTATTGGTCGTGATGTAACCTTTGTTTGATAACCATAGATTAATGAATTTGCTTACATTTTATAACTACAAAAACTATACAAGGACTTTATGCCTAACAGTAGGATTATCTGTTTGGGTAAGGAACAAAACTAGGAATGAAAGCAGTTATGTTTGTTTAAACATGCAGTATAAAATATTCATCCGCTGTCTACTTTAATATTGGATATGCAGCACTTTACATGTGAATGTACACAGTGTATAAAAAATAAATAGAAAATTGATTTATTTATAGCAAGTTTGTTGATATTAATAAATTGCATCATTCACTGAATTCTTGTTTAAAATTATGAAATGCCGAAAGATAAGATTTACAGCCCTACTTCTTGATTTGTACTTCCATCAAATTCCATTATTATTGATTATTTATGAATTTATTATTTATAAATTTGCATAAATTAAAAATAGTGAAAATCCTAAGTGTTATCTAGAACAATTCTGATTACCTATGTATTTATATTTTTAGGTTTTGTGGCTTCTAAAAGGAAAATATATGTTCTTCATGCAGAATTTGTTTAAATTTGGAATTGTAAAATAGTTTTCATTTTTCAATAAATTAAAATTATTTGTGTATATTGTTATAACTGTTGTATGAATTCAGATTTTATAAAACATATGAAACAAAATTTAACTACATAAAACATTTTAACTAAAAAATTTAATTATAATTGAATTCATGTATAAACAATGAAATTAGTATATATACTTCATATAAGCATAGTGAAAACTATTAACTGAAATTCTGATTATATAGGTAGTGGAATATCTGTGTTTCATACAAAAGAAAGAACAGAAGAAATTATAATCTTGTGAACATTTGCTTTCTTTGACTGAGATTTTTTGAAAGAAATTGGGGATTTTTTATAATTAAACTTACTGTTAAGATATAAGTAGAAGCTGAAAGTTTAATATTAATTTGTGTTTTAGGATTTGCAGTAGCATTAAGGAAAATAATCTACAGTCCCCAAATCACACACCTACTAAATCTGAGTTATAAAAGCTGGCTATATGTTTGATGTATCGTTACGGTGTTAAGGATTTTCAAAATGTAAGTGATAAACGGAGATTAGTGGTTGCAGAAAGGAACCATCTAGGATTTTATTAGACCAACGTCGTCCAACCCGCGGGCCGCATGTGGCCCTCTTTTTAATTTTTTTTGCACTTGGCCTTCTTTACTGGAGAAAAAAATGTCAGTTAAACATTTGCAAAGACAAAAGACCCTTCTTACTGCTTTAAATAATAAATAATAAATATAAATAATTACATTAAATATAATAATTAAATAATATAAATTATAAGGCTTGGACAATGAAAACTGTTGTAAATATTGTAAATTTAATAAGGCAAAGTCCAGAGACACAGAGCATTTATTGCATTTGTGGACAATTTGTATACTGAGTGTGGTGACATTTCATTGTACTGCCAAGTGCTCTGGCTAAGTGCTGGAAATTGTCTGCAACATTTTTTTGGGTTGAGGAATAAAACTCTTGCTTTTCTCAAAAAAGAAAACATTAGGCATGAGTATCAAGAAACATTGGAAGAAATCCAGTTTTTTTTCTTTGCTTTTCTGACAGATTTAACAACCCGTCTAAATGCTTTAAACTACGAGGCAGAAAACAAAATATATCCCAGCTTTATGGACATACTGAAGGCTTAGGCTTTCGCAAAAAAATTTAATGCGAATTGCACTGAAGACAAGTAATATGGCACATTTCTCATTTTGTCAGCAGCTGAAAAAAGAAAATGACACAAATTTTAGTACGTCTCATGAAATATTTACTGAAATCAAGAAAGAGTCCCAGGATTTTGATTTCCTAAAAACAAAACTTCGTTGAACAACCCCTTGGAGAATGAAGTGAGGTGCCTTGCGACCTTCGAATGGAAATTTGTGATCTTCAGGCAGATCCATTCTACCAGACTAAAACATGTGATGTCACTAAACATTTCTGGAAACTGATTTCTAAAGAATGTTTTCCCAAATTCTGCATAAATTCTCTTTGCAAATGTTATTGCTGTTTGGTAGTACATATGTGTGTCAAAGTGCTTTTTTCTGCTCTCAAACAAATTAAATCAAAAACGAGAAATCACATTGAATGTGCTTCACTGGAATCAAGCCTGAGACTTTGCCTTACTGAAATTACAGTGGACATTGATAAACTTGTATCAGAAAAGCAGTGCCAATCGTCACATTAATTTTTAGACTTAAGTGATATATTAAGTAAGACATAAAGTGATATATTAAACGAGTGATTTATATCCAATTAATTTTCTTTCTTTAATGTCTCTGGCCCTCACTCTGCTATAGATAGCTATATTAATGTTTGATTGGCCCTCGGGTAACTAAAGGTTGGACCACACTGTGTTAGACTATGAAAAACATCCAAAGTGTAATTCTATACATTTAGGTTGCATTCTTAATTATTTCAGTTCTGTTTACATAAAATATGGTTTCATACACAAATTTCAAATTGTAAATGGAATTTACATGATCATCTTAAAGTGATTCATCTTTCATTTATAGGTATAATAGTACTTTTAAATATAGTTTATTTTTCTTGTCAGTGTTCATTAAGAAGTGATTAAGCAGGCGAGCTGTACTTACACATGTTTTTTTTTTTTATTATTATTATTTCAAGTTTGATAAAAATAATAGTTATTTGAACTTGCAACATTAACAAAAAGTAGTCTACCAGTAGAGTTATCAGACACTGTAGTTTTCTTTTGATTCGTTATAAAAAGATACTTTAGTCCAACTCACTTTCCTATTGTTTGCACTGCTTAGTGATTTACGATAAACGTATATCATCAACTTTACTGCCTGGTGACTACAAGTGATATAGTGCAGAGATATGACACCATAACATATTACTTTACAATGTTTCTGAAACATTCTGATAGTTGGCAAATAAATTAAAAACTGCAAAACAACACTGTCCACCCGATGCTTGTATTGGCGATGTATTGAGTGCACCAAAGAACGAAACTGAACGTTTGATACATTTGAAAGATTAAGTAATTATGGGTTAAGAATTAATGTATCTAAATGTATTTTTGGTGTAATATCTTTTGGAGTTTTTAAGTGTGTATCTTTGGAACAGGATTAAAACCTTTATCCCAAAGAGTGGAAGCCATTCAAAAGTTTCCCAAACCAAACACTTTAACGCAATTAAGAAAATGTCTTGGCATTTTTTTCCAAGAGTTTCGCATGTTTTGGCTCCCTTGAATAGGTTATTCGAAGGCCATGTTAATAAAAAGAAATCCTCACAGTCAAGTAAAATTAAAGAACACTCTCTGGAATGGGATGATGAGGCTGAGAAAGAGTTCACCAATGCAAAAAAGGTAATCACTGAGGCTACCCTTCATAGACACCCAGTTCCTGTTGCTACTTCTAAACTCTATACTGATGTATCAAATGCTGCAGTTGGCAGCTCGTTAATGCAATTCAATAATTCAGTTTGGGAACCACTGCACTTCTATCCATTAAACTCAGGAAAAGTCAAATGAAATTAAAAAATATTTTGTAATAAACATAAAATTATTACTAGTATAAGAAAAGTAGTCAAAAGACGTTAATCTGGACTCGTCGGGACTTCGGCGATTCCGGATTATAGATCATCAGTTTAAATCTAGTAAGATGGCATGCAGAAATTACAAAATTCAAAATATGAAACCGTAATTTATGAAATAAAGAACAATTATTATCTAAAGGGTATCAAAATTTACAAAAAGGAAAAGCTTGTTTTCCTTTTTGCATGCATGAACGCGATGCATGCACAGAAAGTTTGTAGCTTTGAGGTCCGGATTATGGGTGTTTGAATTAACGACTTTTGACTGTATTTCAACTGCATTATCTGCAAGTTTAATAGATGAACTGGATTTTTTCTACATGCAGTGAAATTTATTCACATGCACTGAAATCCATTTCAGGTAATGATTGAAGTTCTCATCTTTTTTCTTACTTTTTATTTTTATAAGAAATTAATTCTTTCAGTGGATTTTGTCCAGTTTTCCATTAACTGACAGCAGTAGGTTTGCATTTTTCATAAGTTACCCTAATCTACTTTGAATCTTAATTCGATGATTCTAACTTGTCAATATCATCTTTTGTAAGATCTGTCATTTAAACTGGCAACAATGATTCACTGCAAATGCTTCAATACTTGATATTCCTAGATTTTATAAAGAAAAGAATGTAAAGACCACATTAATATACGTATATAAGACAAAATTATGAAGTAAAATTTAATTAGAACAAACTGACAACAGATCTTTAAATTACTGATTTTAAATTAAAGTACAACCACTTGAAGGTGCAATTTTATAATTTCTTAGAAGCATTTTTCTCCTGAAAAACTGAATAAATGAAGGATTTTGTAATACCAGTATAGAGCTTATAATACAGTACAAAGTCTGAAATCCGGACTCCTCGGGACTTCGGCGATTCCGGATTTGGGATTTTTCCAGATATTAGATCATAAGTTTAAATCTAGTAAGATGGCATGTAGAAATTATAAAATTAAAAATAAGAAATCGTGATTTATGAGATAATGAAGTATTTATGATCTAAAAGGTTAAAAAAAAAAAAAAAGCTTAATATTTATTTGTTTACCATATTAAACAATTTTTTCAATGTAAGTTGTTTAAGTTGCTTTGTTTTTTTTTTGTGCTAATACTTTTTCTTTAATTTTGTAGACAGACATAATGTCTTGTTCAGTTGCATTGTTGAAGTCCTGGAACTGCTGTGTCGAGAATTCCGACTAACTTGTCAATCTAAATGTTTTCGTTTTAAGTAACTTCTCTGTCACGCTCTTCACTATCGCTAGCGGTATTTTCTGGATCTAGAACCATACTACAGATTTCGCCATTTATTAATTGATTGATGATTGAGAAGCTTTGTCATCACAATGAAAAACTTCTTTTATATCATCATATATTACTGCTTCTCCACATTTCTTTACAAAATCCGTTAATTGGTAAATTTCATCTTTGTTTTGCTATATCTGAAAACCTTTAAAATTTGCGGCTATCATCATCATCAAATTTAGCTGTCGTTCACTATACATATTTGGCTATGCATCATGAGCTTGGCGACTAACGACAAGTTGTTCCGTTAAATGTTATCTTGCTTCTATGCTGAGACAAGCCTGAATTGCATTAGTTTAGTTATTTATTATACTTATGTCTATTTCTTGCACATGCTTAAGGCTTATCAGAGCTCCGAATAAATAAATTCCTATATATATGAGGGTCAGCCCTAGATATCTTACTGCCTGATGCTGTCTCTGTGGGTCCTAAATTCTGCAACCCAATGCAGCCATATGAGAACTGGTGCTGGTTCTGGGGTGATGTGAATAACAAATCAGTTATTCTTAATTCAAATAGTATTAAATGTAATCTTTTAGGTCTATGAGTATCAACAACAAAATCTATTTTTAGCATATGGAAAGAAACTTTTCTTAAAGTTTTCCTCGTCGATATTTATTAGCATATTTAATTTAAAACTGTAATCATTGCCAAGCGTAATGTCAACATAAAAGGTTACCATACTACTTTATGATTCAATTACGAACATAAAAAAATTGTTTAGGCATCGCTACAGGAGTCCTTACTGAACTTGTCATGTGATGAAAGGAAAGTATAATAAATAATGATTTGCCAGGTTGGCATCAGCAAAGATGTATCTGTGTGGAATGTTTCGGTTTGAGATGTGTGCCAAGCAGATACGCAGCAACCGAGCCAAATTATTGATTGTACAAATTTATGCTAAAATGATTGTTTCTTCAATAACAAGGTATTTTATTTAGTATCGAAGTGAAATTAAGAATCGGGACTCTCTAGATGTTATATTATGCGCAGAAGGGGGGAATCAAATGCGTAAAGCGTATGAGAAAAAAGTTATTGGTGGTTTTGAGGTCCTGATTTTAGATCATTCTGGATTGGATGTCCAGATTTCGGATTTTGTACTTTACTATTAACATGCATACATTGTTGCCAAACAATGTGATTTAATATCAACAATGGATTTTAGAAATATTAAATTCTGTGCATTGGCCTTGATATATTTTTGTCAGAAAGCATAAGCCTTAGCTTTTAAGATTATACTGCTAAGATATTTTGAAAATTTAGATGCTATTGATTTAAAACATTAGAGTGAATATAACCATGTTTTGAATTAACCTTTATTTATTTACCTTCATTTTCTGTAACAGATGATTCATGAAATATTTTATTAAGTTCTGCTAACCTCTGGAAACGAGCAATTTTTTTGTTTGCCTGTCCTGAACTTTGTGCTTAAAAATTGAAGGCACATAATCTGGATGATTAGGATCATTAGATGGTTTACCTGAAATATATATATACAGTCAAAAGTCGTTAATCCGGTCTCGTCGAGACTTCGGAAATTCCGGATTATAGATCCAGTTTAAATCTGGTAAGATGGCATGCAGAAATTACAAAATTAAAAATATGAAACCGTAATTTATGAAATAAAGAGCAATTATGATCTAAAGGGTATCAAAATTTACAAAAAAAAAAAAAAAAAAAAAAAAAAAGCTTAATATTTATTTGTTTACTTTATTAAACATTTCTTTCAATGTAAGTTGTTTAAGTTGCTTCGTTTTATGCGCTAATACTTTCTCTTTAATTCTATAAACAGACATAATTTTTTTTTTCAGTTACAAAGTTCTGCTGTTCAAGCCTTATAATTGCTCTGTCGAGAATACCGACTAATTTGTATATCGAAATTTTTTCGTTTTCAATAACCTCTGTGTCACTTTCTTCTTTATCGGAAGCGAATTATAATGACGAGGAATTTGATTTAAATCATAGCAAAGACGGTGTACATCGAGATGAAATACTACATTTAGTAAGGAATTATAAGCCAAATACAATAAAAACATCTGCCCTGAAGATGAGGATAGTGCTGACAGATCAACTTCCAGTTCATTTCCCTTCATTACACTCAGAAAATTTTATGCTCCGAATTTTATAAATTACTAAAATAAATATTCCACTTTAATGTTAATAAGTTAATGATGATATAATCAAATAAATGTTTGTTTTGTAATGTTATTATAGTTTTGAAAATCACTGCCTGAAAATGGTCATTAAATTTTTAAAAAAATTATCAGATCTTGCTTAATTTTACCTTATTTATTTCAAAGTATCTACGTACTATCAATCTTATTTAATTTTACGTTATTTGTACGCAAAATTAAGTTCATAAATTTTATGCTTAGAGTTTTTACCATTTTACCAAAGTAAAGATGTTTGTACAAGACTTACGCGTGAAAAAAAATACGCGAAATGCAGTAAAAAGTGCAGCAAACGCCATTGGTTTCAGTCTTAAAGTAAACCAGATCGTCCCTACTCTTTCTTGCGACATGTCGGTGACGCGCGCCCCGCCCACTAGGTTGGTCTATGACTTATAATGTCCGTGGAAAACACCACAGCCAACTCTATAGAGTCTGATAGAGTCGTCCATGGTAGAACACCATGGACCTTATAAGAGGTAGACCAACCCAGTGGGTGGGGCGCGCGTCACCGACATGTCGGCGAGAAAGAGTAGGGACGATCTGGTTTACTTTAACACTGAAACCTATGGCGTTTGTATCACGTAACGCTTTTTAATTATTAAATGTGATACGTTGTATAGTGATGAGATTATGAAAGCCACAGTTTTTTCCAAATAGGATTTAATATATCTCATTAAAGCACTTTTTACTGCATTTCGCGCATTTTTTTCACTCGTAATTCTTGTACAAGCATTTTTACTTTAGTAAAACGGTAAAAACTCTAAGCACAAAATTTATGAACTTAATTTTGCGTAAAAATAAAGTAAAACTAAATAAGATTGATAGTACGGGATACTTTGAAATAAATAAGGTAAAATTACACAAGATCTGATAGTTTTTTTTTTTTTTAATGAACATTTTCAGGCAGTGATTCTCCAAAGTATAATAACATTACAAAACGTTCCTATTTAATTGATTATAGGATCAATAAATTATTAACATTAAAGGGGATTAGTTATTTTAATAATTCATAAAATTCAGAGCATAAAATTTTCTGAGCGTAATGACGGGGGGGGGGGGAAGATAAAATAAAATCTAGGAGCACTCACATTTTATTTTACATTCAAAAGGAATCTTTTTTTTTTAAAGTTTTGTGTTACCTATATTTATTGAATATCATGTTCTTCGCCCGTAAACCACATACATTTGAAAACAGCATATCTTTAGAATTTCCGTACTGGAAATAAAACTGTAATTTTCCGTACAGTGCTCACTCTGAACTCGTTGAATTTGTTAATCAAAAATTCGTTAAAGTTTTACAAAATATAAAATAGATTAAAACAAATTCGAAATTCGGCTGGCGCCTATATTCGGGTGGAGGATTACATTATTCAAAATTTGATGGCTCTAGATACTGTCGTTTTTGTCACAGTGCAAGAAACATACATGTATTCATGCAGATTCTTCATTATTTAATTTCTTTATATATGATACAAGGCGATAATATTTGGTAACAACACTTTGCAAGGAGACATGGACACTTATAGTAAAACAACGCAAAATGTCGCTTCGAAACTAACAGACTTTCTAGGTTATCGCTGCTTTGAGCTATTAAATTAAATTAACAGTTAATAAAAAAATCTTATGCAGAACTAAAAATAAATTTAAAAAAAAATAAGCACCGCAAAATTAATTATTACGGTTAAATACAATTTTAATATTAGAATTAAATGTATAAACATTTTTAAGGAGTCAAAAGTGTTTATCACTATGTATTATGAAATATAATTGAAATAAAATTCCTTTATAGAAATTGTGCTATAATACTCATCTATAATTTTAAAAAAGCAGCACAATTTAGAATTTTAAACAAAACTTTCAAAAATTCGTTTTTAAATATTTTAGTACTTTTTACTTATTTACACACCAATAAAAAGCATAAAAATTGCAAGAGAAAATTGCTTGTTTGAAATTTTCTATTAGATCAGATTTAAAATATTATTTTTTAAAAATCAATCTCAATTTCAAAAATAAAAATATGGAGAAATTCTAATTTGTGAAATGAGGCGCTACAAACAGCTTTTCTTGTTAATTATACACGCTGCAATAGGAAACCAATGTTAAATGACCAAAAAGTCGTCCCTACTCCTGCGGATGTGATCAAGGTGACAGCCGGCAACGCCACAGACGAGGGAGAAAACCCGTTTGGGTTAGTCTATTTCTTATGTGGTCCATGCAGAACACATTGTGACGTCACAAGCTTAGTCCCACCCATTTATGGACGTCACACAGCTCCGCCTTCTGAACTTTGTTGATGCAGCCTATTCTGCGCTTTTACCTACATATTACCTACCAATAATAAAATGATTACTGCATAGAGCAGTCGAATTATTCGCAGTCCAGTTTGCTCTACGAACCGCAACTTCCCACAGGTGTCTACGTAATGGATTTCTTGGAAAATCACGGAGTAAAAATTCACGGAGTATTTTCCTCACGGAGTATTTAGAACATTTTTATTTTAGATAATAAATTAGTTTTAGCTGTCATGCTACAGCCCACAACCACACAACACTGACTCAATTTCCTTTTATGCATACTTCTGTATTCATCAGAATAAAAGAAAAAATTAAACAATTCTAAAATAAATTCACAACAGCAACATAAACAAACATAACAATGCCGGAAACGGAATCTACTGGGGTGTTCGCGATGTGAGCGCCTTCTTCGTTGAGCTCATTATTTGGTTGAGCCAAGGCCGACTTATAATACTAAACTTATGAGTATAGATTGACTTTGATTGAGCTTTACAAAAGACTGCAATCGAAGCTCTCATTTCAGTACATGCTGTTCATACATTTTTTATGTATCAAAACCTTTAAACTCAAATACTACCAGGGTGCTGTTTATTATCCGTGCGGGAGGAAGACTTAGCAGCTGCAAAAGAAGATATCTGTTTATTCTGTCTGTCTGCTGATTGCTTGAAAATGCGCAAGACTTTCATTACAATCTCATCCTTCAGAGAGATGTAGTTTAGCTTATATAACATAATTGCAGGAATTCATAATAAACATATTAATAAACATATACTCCGGCAAGAAATCATATATGTGTGAAATATAACAAATTAACGTTTTATGAAGTATTCTTGGAAATCAAGCCACGTTTATATTTAACAGTAAGAAAGCTTTATGCTTAATATGACGTAATATTTTTATAATCACCCGTATTTGTGCACCAGAAGCTAATGTGAATTATTCAAGAATTATTCTAGGTAAAATTTCCGTTATGCAACTCATTTACATTCTTGCAGACCATGAATATTATGGTTAGATATGCAGAAATGATATGATATCAAGGTCAGAGTCGTAGCTAGGGTTTTCAGCGCCCAGGGGCAACTGAAGATTTCGTGCCCCCTACTGCTTGCTAAGGATGGAAAACATTTAATTCTAAAATGCCGTAACATCAATTTGGCGCCCCTTGGATTCTGCGACCGGGGACAGGTGTCCCCACTTTCCCCCTTCTAGCTACGCCTCTGATCAAGGTTTTCAGTTATAATTACCTGTATAGTGCTAAAGTTTCATATTCTGTTAGGTATGGAACAATTGATTTAGTAACAAATCATCTTTTAGGTACGTAGCAATTATGCAAAAAAGCAGTATTTTAAAAGAAGATATACATACCCATACTGAAAAGAAATCTCATGTATATGAGAAATCACATCAATCATTCAGTGGAAAGGGAATTTTAAAAAATCGTATGGTTAATCACACAGGAGCAAAATATCATATCTGTGAAGTATGTAAGAAATCATTGAGTTGCAAATCTAGTTTGATCACTCACATGCTTGTTCACACAGGAGAGAAACCTCATATGTGTGAAGTATGTAAAAGGTCATTTAGTCATAAAGGTAGTTTAAAAATGCATATGAGCATTCACAGAAGAGAGAAACCTCATGTGTGTGAAATATGTAAAAAACCATTTAATCGAAAGACTCATTTAAACAGTCATATGCTTACTCACACTGGAGAGAAACCTTATACATGTGAAGTATGTATGAGTTCATTTAATCAAAAGTCTTATTTAAAAAGCCATATGCTTAGTCACACAGGAGAGAAACCTCATGCGTGTGAAGTATGTAAGAAATCATTTAGTCGAAAAGGTCATCTAAACAGTCATATGCTTATTCACACGGGAGAGAAGCCTCATATCTGTGAAGTATGTAAGAAGTCATTTAATCAAAAGTTCAATTTAAAAAAGCATGTTTATATACACAGGAGAGAAGTCTCATGATTGTAAAGTATGTAAGAAGTCATTTACTCAAAAGCATAAATGAAAATATATTGTGTGTATACGCACAAGACACAAACCTCTTATGTGTGAAGTATGTAAGAAGTCATTTAATCATAAGTTCAATTGAAAAAAAAAAAAAAATTATTTATGCAGGAGAGAAGTCTTGTGCATAAATAAATGTAAGAAGAATGTATGAAAAGTATGTAAGAAGTCATTTAGTCAAAAGCATGAATTAGACATGCATGTTTGTATTCATATAGGAGAGAAACATCGTATGCGAGAGGTCATTTTAGACCAAAGCATTATTTAAATATGGATATGTTTGTTCATACAGAAGAGACCCATATATGTAAGGTATGTAAAATCTCCTTTATACTAAATGATGATTTAAATATGTATATCCACTTAGAAGAGAAATCTCAGGAGTTATATATGTAACAAGTTATTTGGGCAGAAGAATAATTTGAAGAAACATGTATACAGAGGGAAAAAATCCTCTTTCTCTTTGCGATTAGTAACAGCCTTACAATGTTGCAATAGAACTTGTCCACACAACAAGAAAACTTCATTAGCTGAGGTCAGGGCTGGTTTATTTGCACCGGATAGCAGAATGTAGAGTGCCAAAATTTTTGGACTGAAGAGAGTTACTTATTGGCGGAATTGAGAATTTGCAAAGATTATGTCAGGTTGCTTAAAGCCTATCACTGGCCCTGTGTGAGGTACATAAATTGTTATTTGATCAAAATAAGTAGTAATGTTTTATTTATTTATTTCTTCTAGAGAAAAAATTTAATTTATGCAAGATAAATTTGTAATGAAAGAGAGATTTAAAACAACCTATGTGTAGCCAGATTGAAAAGTTTGGACTGTTCCTCTGATTTGGAGTTCAATTTGATAGGTTTTTCTTTTTTTGTAGTCCTTCCCGAATAACAATCGGTAAAAGTTTACAATTGGGTGCCCCTTGTTTTTTTTAGCCATTCCTTTTTGGTGCTAAGATCGGCACCAGGAAGACAAAATTTCAAGATGGCCACTGTACAAAACCAAAGAAGTCATTGCACAGGCTTGGTGTCCATGTACATACCGATCTATTTTCACTTGAAAAATCAGGAAGCTAAAAGAAAGTTAAAACTACATCGGTAGCCTGAAATTAGGTTTCATCGCCAAAATTAAGCGAAATTTGTTGCTAATCAAAAGGGTACTCAGTTCTATACTAGAGCTTTACAGTCTTTTAGAGTGGATTGCACTTTTCTCTGCATTTTGTTAAGTAGTACAAAGATGTGAAATATAATGTTTTGTGATATTCTGTTTATGACTGCAGTTTGTAATTTTTTGTTTACTTTTCAAAAATGAAATATTCACAATAATTGCACTTTGAATGTGGAGAATGTTTAGAAATTAAACATTGTGGACAAGATACACACAAAATGTTCTTGGTTTACAAGACCAGTTCCTGACTTTGCTTCTGATGGTGCAGGCATAATATACAGCTTTCATTATCTTCAAACAAACCCAGAGATATTTTGGCAAATAAAGTTTTTCTTTGTAGTAGCTGCATACAAATGGTTTTCAAGACATTTTTATGTAATGATAACTGTTCACTATCTACTCATATATGTTCAGTATTTACATCTGTCGCCTACCAAAATATGTTCTGGAGATAATATGTATGTTACCACCATGAAGTACTTCTGATACTGAAATTCTGAAGCATGGGTGAATGTTTCATCCCATATGTGTTCTGTAATTCGCATTTGCTTTTTAACCTTAACTTTCTTGAGTTTAATGCAGATACCTGTCGCAGTTCTGCCATTAGTAATAGAAATGCCTTCCTTTTGCATGAATGAATGTATTAGGTGCTGTCTTTCAGTGTGATCAAATAATCAAGGCCATGGCCATCAAACTCCACTATCAATGCTTCAGTCAAACATTCACAAAATGTGTGCAGTGATACCATGTGATAGTGTCATATTAGAAAAGAGAAGTGAGGTCTAAAATTTTCATTCAAATCTTGAACTTACCAAGTTGAGTAATGTTATGTTTATGAAATATATTAGAAGATATTTAGGAAGTATTTCAATGCAGATAAGAAATCCATGTATATTAGATATTTGTTCAAGAAACTTTTTCCTTCTCCTTATCCAATTGTGAAAGAAACTTAATTTTTAACTTAAGGATGTGCACTTATTTTATAAGCATAAAGATTTGTGTATAAAAAAAAAAAGAAATGTTTCACTTTCTGTTTGCAGTTCATGCTCAGTTTTCAAACTTGGCATAAATTATCAGTATAAGAATCCAAAGCCTAATTTTTTTTTTTTCTCTCAATGGTTCCTTTACTAATGTAACTTTGTTATTTGACTAGACACTAATCACATTTGGCACTTTGTCACTATATCTGTGGTTTTAATTCAAAGAACAACCTGTATGGGAATTAGCATTAACAGATACTTTCTTAATTTCAGAATCTGATTTCTTTTTGATGAAACATAATTTTTTAAAATTTTAGTAAAATTATTCACAGTCTTAAGTGGAAGTAGATAAAAAATATTGAAGTTAAGAAGATATTTAATGAAAGAATTTTAAAATTTTTGTAATATACATGTTTCCCATTTTGGTACTATTCGGTTTCGAGGGCCGTAAAAAATCTCCAAACTATTGTTGATGCTAATGCTGCCAAAAATAATTGCGGCAAGAAAGGAAGTATAATAGTAAATAACTATTCAAGATTGATGTTTTAATTTAGATGAAAGGTTAATTTCATATACTTTTTTTATTATTATAATTTATATGACAAAGGCTAAACATGACTGAATGGAAGCATAAGAGTAAATAAATATTTCAGATCATTATTATAATTTATATAAAAATTGCTGAACATAACTGAATGGATGCCTTCATCGTTATTTCGCTACCGACTTATCGCTAAAGCATAATTTCATCTTGTTGGTTGTTCAAACGTAATTTTCTATAATGAATGATGCCTTTTCTTTGAAAATATTCTCGGTAAAGTGCAGAATCGCTTACTTATTTGTTTGCCGCTTTTTACAAGGGTAAAAGCAATTGCATTTTAGTCAATTTTCTTTTAAAGTGAAAATAGGTCGATGTGTACATAGATAAAGTCAAGGGTGTGCGCAGTACTATTTTTGTGCAATTCTAAGATATTTTTTTAAAGTGAAAAATAGGTCGATATGCACATCGATACTGAGTATGTGCAATTCTTAAAAACGTGTCAAGCAGTGGGTGATTCTGCACTTTACCCAAAATTCTACTGCCGACTTTTCGCCATGGCCCAAATTGTTAAATCCATAGGATATCAAAAAAGGATTTCAAATCAAAAAGAGGATTTAAAAATTAAACTAGTATTTCAATGGCGTCTTTAGAAATATAGAACTATATAAACTTACGCAATCTGAAATCAGCGCATACGCTAGATTTAGTGCGCTGTTAAATGAGCGCGTTTGCTAGATTTGGTGCTTTTGCGCATACATTTTTGCTGCAATTTTTTTACGGCCCTCGAAACCGAATAGTATATTTTAAATGTTTATTTTTTCCGTATTTGAAGATTCTGTTAATGTGAAAACCAAATGTTAATTAATTTATGTATAAAGTGAAGGTTATGGGATGAGTTAACAAATGCCTTGATAATGATATAGCTTCAGGTATTTTTTTTAAATATTTATTATGCCAAGTATACAAATTTTAATGTTTAGTCAGTAACTTTTAAAATTCATGCACATAAGTTTATTATTACTTACTCATAATGCATTTTCATGATATTCTCATAAATTGAAACTAAAAGAGATATGCGATGTATGAATAATTCAGCATGTTGTGTCGTGTAACTTTATATCTCCGTAAATTAAAATATAACCGTTTTCATTCAAAAAATTAACTGAAATAGCATTCATCTCAGTTAATATCTATTAGTGGTTTTAAACATGATGTTCAGCATAAAGTTAGCAGAACATACATGATATTAAGCACATATAAGTCAAATGTAGGTTGTTAAGTATATTTAGCAAAAGTTTGGAGAAACAGCATGACATTAAGCATAGAGCATATGTAAGTTAAATTTATGTTTGTTAAAAAAAAAAAATTGAGCCTATGTGTATAATAATTAGTTAATTAAACATGGTATTAAACATAAAGTTACCAGAAAAAGAATGATATTAAACATGTATCTAAGTCAAATTTAGCTGATTATACATGCTGGTCAGTGGTTAGAGAGGGACACCTGTTCATAGGTGCAAAATTGATGCTATAAAATTTTAGGATGAAATATTTTCCATTCTTGACAAACAGGAAGGGGTGCAAAATCTTCAGCTGTCCCCGGGCACTGCTGAAAATCCTAGCTGCGTCTTTGATGCTGGTTAGTATATATCAGTTAAAGCTATGAAGAAAAGTAATTTGTGTAAATCTCTCAAACATGAGATTTAAGATGTGTAAATTTTGCTTTTCCGAATAGCAGTAGTAATTGTAAATCGTGTCTTTTATTGTTTATTATCAAGAAACTTATTAGCGTCTAAGTCAATTTCTTATAAACTTGCACCCATAAAATATGAAACTATGTCGATGGTTTCTGTTTTTCAGTACTTAATCAGTGATTCATACATATGATTTGAAGCATTACCATATTTTGTACGATATCCCTCTTTCTCTGTATTTATTCGATGTTATTGCATCCTTTTCCAAAATGATCGTATAGTGCATATAGTGTTGTACACTCTGAAAGTTTCTTTATGGAAACTCATTTTTTCATTTTTGTATTTATATGTGGTTTTTATAATGCGAGTAGATATTTGAGTTTAATCCTAGTAAAGTACAAAGTCCGTAATGCAGACTTCCATTATCCGGTATGATCTATAATCTGGACCTCAAAGCCACAACCTTTTTTTTTTTTTTTTTTGTACGCTTTAAGCATGCACGTAAAGTGTTTACGCATTCGTGTTTAATGTATAACGGACGGTATAAGTTAGGCTAAAATTCTCTTTTCTGATTCTAAGGCATTTCAGTTAATATTGCAGATTGCGCTGTTCCTTAATCTTCTAATTGTATCCGGCGGATTATTTTTTGCAGAATGTTAGAGCAATTTTATAAAAATTAAGCTTGAACTTTCGATTATGTCAAAAGGAGTTTCCAATTCTGGAGCTGCCAAAGGATCTACAAATCGAAAGCATGTTCCGATGTCCATCCAACAAAAAGTGAAATTACTCCAAAAAATGGATAAAGGCATATCCGTCTCAAAATTATGCGAGGAGTACGACATTGGAAAGTCAACTGTATATGACATAAGCAAAAAGAAAAAGGAACTTTTCGAATTTTTTGAGGATTCCGACACCCCACTTGCAATGGATAACAGGAAAAGGGCTCGTTATGCTAAAAATGACGATCATGGCAAAGTGATGATTGAATAGGTCAGACTGTGTCGCAGCGAGGGCGTGCAATTGACGGATCCAATGCTAATGGCTAGAGCCATAATATTTCATGAAGAAATGAACTTAAACACTGAGTGCACATATTCGACAGGTTGGCTAACCAAATTTAAAAATTGCCATGGTATAAGACAATTAAAAATTTCACGTGAAAAAGCTTCAGCTGATACTGAAGCTGCTGAACAATTGGCAGATCAATTCATTGAACTCATTACTAAGGAACAATTATCTCCAGAACAAATTTACAATGCTTATGAAACTGGTCTTTTCTGGCAATATGTACCACGAAATACCTTGGCAACCTCTACAGAAAAGGCTCCAACTGGGGTCAAAGATTCAAAAGTGAGACTAACAATTTTAGCATGCGCAAATGTGGCCAGAATGCATAAGTGCAAACTTTTCATAATCGGAAAACATGCACGACCTCGAGCATTTAAAGTAGTAACGATTTTCCCTGTTATATGTGGCGCAAATAAAAGAGCATGGATAACCCAAGCATTGATGAATGACTAGTTTGAAAATCATTTTATACCCGAGGCTCGGCGACATTTGAATTCGGTTGGTTTACCTGAAGACTCAAAAATAGTCCTGATTGTTGTCATTCAGCCTATAGATATGGGAATAGTGCACGTACTGAAATGCAAATATAAAGTAGCATTTTTAAAATCAATGTTAAATTTCTTGAACAATCAAGACTATTCAAGACTTTTTGACATTTTTTAGCATAAAATCTGCTGTGTGGAGCATCGCAAGATCGTGGGAGGATGTGTCTCCAGACACGTTCAAAAATGCTTGGCATAATTTTTGGCCAGCTACCATATTTTAAGGTGAGGACGATGAAGATGATAGCCGCGAATTTGAAGGTTTTTGGACATCGCAAACTAAAGGGGAAATTTTCCAGTTATTGGATTTTGTAAAGAAATGTGGTGAAGCGGTAATATATGAAGATGATATAACAGAAGATTTTCATTGCAACGACAATGCCCCCAATCATCAATCAATTAATGGACAGTGAAATCTGTAGTATGGTTCTAGATCCAGAAAATACCGCTTTCGATAGTGAAGAAAGTGACAGAGAGATTGAAAACGAAAAATTTTCAATTGACAAGTTAGTCAATATTCTTGATGCAGCAATTACAGGACTTGAACAGTGGAACTTTGTAGCTGAACAAGAAATTATATATGTTTATAGAATTAAAGGGAAAGTATTAGCACAAAAAACGAAGCAATTTACATTGAAAGAAATGTTTAATAAAGGAAACAAATAAATATGAATCTTTTTTTTTTTTGTAATTTTGATACCCTTTAGATCATAATTGCTCTTTATTTCATAAATTAAGGTTTCATATTTTTAATTGTATAATTTCTCCATGCCATCTTACCAGATTTAAATTGATGATCTCTAATCCAGAAAAAGTCCTAATACGGAATCAACGAAATCCCGACGATTCCGGATTACGGACTTTGTACTGTATATGGTACATATGGGATTAGGCCACTATTGGCGACATTATGATCAATAGTAAACACAGTATTTATGATGAGTAGTAAACAAGTCACAGTTGGTGTTGGCAACAATTTTTAAAAAATTATGGCAAGGCCACACCAGGATTTTATTTTTCTATTATTATAAATGAGTTTAGCAATATATGATTGAGTTTTGAGATAAAACATGGTATAAAGCATATGCAGTCAAAAGTCTTTAATCTGGACTCGTTGGGACTTCGGCGATTCCAGATTATAGATCATCAGTTTAAAACTGGTAAGATGGCATGCAGAAATTATAAAATTAAAAATATGAAACCGTAATTTATGAAATAAAAATTAAATTATGATCTAAAAGGTTTGAAAATTTACAAAAAAAAGCTTAATATTTATTTGTTTACTTTATTAAACATTTATTTCAACGCGCACATGCGTAAAGCATACATTACACATAGTCGAAATTAGAAAATTGCAACCGGAAAACTATTAGATGTGTATTCTTGATATTTGTAATGACGAGGCATTTGATTTAAATCATATCAAAGATGGAGTACATCGAGATGAAATAATACATTTAGTAAGGAATTATAAGCCGAATAAAATAAAAAATCTGCTCTGAAGATAAGGATAGTGCTGACAGATCAACTTCCAGTTCATTGCGCGCCGCGACATTCCCCCCCCCCTCGCAGAGCAGCGTGAAATTGATAAACAGATTTTGGAATGGGTAGATAAACAAAGGATATGCCTTTATCCATTTTTTGCAGCAATTCCACTTTTTGTTTGATGGACATCGAAACATGCTTTCGCTTTGTAGATCCTTTGGCAGCTCCAGAATCGGAAATTCTTTTTGCTCGGAAATGTAGTTTGCTGAACATGATAATTAGTACAATTAAATTCAAGTTAGCCGAAAAGCATGAAATTAAGCGTATGCAAGTAAAAATTAGCTGGTTAAATATTCTATTTAAAAATTTAAATTCAGGTTGATAGAAAAGCTTTATTTTTATTATTTTTTTTTTTTGATGGCAAGCACTAGCCATTTTTAGGTTTTTACCACTACTGTGGCCAGAAGTAGTGATCATTTGATTATGGAGGTGCTAAATAGGCAGCTACTGTTACCTCCTATCAGGGGACACACTATTTAAATTCATGCCTTCTCCGGTATTCAAACTGGGGTCCTAAATACATGAAAGTAAAAAGTAACATAAAAAAATAAAATATTAGTGTATTATTATTGAAATAGATTTCTAATTTATTCTATTATTATAAATGAGTTTAAAAAAAAAAACTTGCATACTTATATCTAGCATTACCTCATTTACTTAATTACATGAAAATAAGTAAATTTTATGAGCATTTATTAAATAAATTTTATGAGTGAGTTTTTAATTTTACTTTTAGAGGCCACCTGTTCAATTCTCTGGTTTGTGTTTGTGCACCATATGCTGGATTAATGAAATTTGTGAAATTATTAATAGTCTGGTGCACATAATACCCATGCCTGCCTAAGAATGAATGTTCATCAGTCTTAGAAGTCTCTGTCATGTGCTTCTTAATCAGCAACATTAAAATCTCCACTGATCTGTTATTTGCTGTGAACATGTTTTCGATGAAGGCAATAATTCTTCTGATAGGCACCACTGCAAACTAGCATCTGTTTCTGATCATTTCCTTAATTACATGAAAATTTTTCTATTTATTCATTGTTAAAGAATTCAGAAAATCAGGCAGAATAATAACAAATAAGTGGAGAATAAATTTTTGTGGGAAAGGCAAACAATGAGTGTGACGCTTCAACAAAAACAGTATACGTAATCTGAGGAATGATTTCTACTTCTGAACAAGTGAATCCCTTGGGTTATCAGGCTTGAACTGTTATTGTTATTGTTGGCAGTGTTTACATTTACCTATTTTGCAGAAGTGCTTCCGATATTTTATATACATATACAGCCGTTTATGTAAACAGTGATTATTTTGCGGTCTTACACGTAGTTGAGAATTCTTATAGGATTATCTTAAGCACCTGAGGATATTCACATTTAGAATTATACCTACATTTTAAGTATTTCATGGCATTTGATTATATTTCATATCAAATTACTATTGTTCCTTATTTTGTCATAGACAATGTGAGCATAAAATTCCTGCATTTGGATTCAATCCATAGGCTTATTTATTTATTTTACAAATGCCAAACATTACCGCTTAAGCCAGTTCACGGGCTCTCCAGTACTTTTTAACAATGTCCTCATACTAAGAAAGTGCAATACAATCAATCCATAGGTAAAATCCTAGTATTATAGTATGGCCTTGGCACAATTTTGAAAATTGTCGCCAACTCATTTACTTCTCATCATAAATACCACGTCGTAAGTTGCCAAATCCTATGTGTACCGTATATTAGAATTAAACCAATCCATACATGCATATTATGTATACTGTGTTATTTTTATGTACTTAATTAAGTAAGAATCTTCATACCATTTAAACATTTTATTTGCATTTATGTTATTCCAGGTTACTTGCATTAATAATACATTTTCTATATGTAATGCAATTTTTATGTTTCACATCTTACCAAGAATGCTTATGTGTTTTCATAAGTATGCTCTTAATAATATATTTTGTACGCTTAATTTACATTTCTTACATGTAAACAAGAATTCCCATGTTTTTCTTGCACTGTTTTTCATTTTTATACTCGGAAGCATCTCTTAAGATACTCATCTTACTGTATGGTGATTTCCTATATATTTTACCAACAAACCTCGAATTCGATATCACAGATTATGTTCCTACGGCATTAATATAAATCACAAGACATAGTGCACAATAAAAATTAAGCTTTATTTCGGAACATCGCGCACACTCCCGACAGCCGGCCTGTTTCGCTCTGCTCGCTACTCGTAGGAAATTCCTCATCTAGGGTTGCCACACTTATCGGAGGGCGCAAGGCGCGCTCCTCATCGCCATCACCACAGAGTTTTCCCCCAGTTCCTTTGATGGCTATTCAAAGGAACGACATAGGTTATGAAATTATCTCAGAGGATCCGTACTGTCGGGTATGTTTTTCATAATTACCAAATTAGAATATAAAATTAAAAAAGATCAAAATGCAATTCAATGTATAATAAGGTAATGACACATATAATAAACATGAAATAACAAAAAACATGTTACGATATGAATTTCAAAAAAAAGTTTGGGTTTTCATCCGCAGAGAACCCGTTGGCGCTTCGGGAAAGAACCCTTTGGCGCAGTGGCAGTTTTACTCGCCAATGAGCCAAGCCGTAAGCGTGATATTTTGTAAACGTGGTTTTTAGTGATGTAAATTCAAGTTAGCAGACAATGGTAGTAAAAATTCACAGATAATAAGTATGTAGATATGAAACTAACAGGTTAAACGTGATATACGAAAATAAATTTCTATTAAATTCAGGTTAGCACAGAAAACAATGTATTAAACATAACGGCAAGTAAAAATTCATTTAAAAAATAACAATTAGTATTCTTATACTTACGTTTACAATATACTTATATGTATTTTCTCTAATTCATATAGAATACTAATATTTCTATTACAAATGTCTTTTTTCACTATTAAGTACTTTGCCTGTTGATTGATGTATTTCGGTAAGAGCCATGCCCATGTAATAAATTAATGAATGCATGACCTTTAATATATCCATTTTACATAGTTTTAAGTATTTTTTTTTTCAAGTTACTTGCATACAGCTTAAAGCATTTTACGTTGAAACAAATACCTATCCTTTTTCATAATATATTTCACAATACAAATAACCTTCAACAGTAATCAAATTTTCTTCAGTAGCATTTTTAATAAAACTAGAACTTTATACATTTTAAAATTATTATAGGGGTTGAAAACCTCATGGTTCTGCGTGCTTACAGCTGTTAATAATTAAGAACATAACGTGAACAGCCATGTTACAAATTAGCATTCACCCCTCCCGCCATAATTTCTTCCTTTGATCCCGAACTGACGACCCGAGAACCGGCATCTTTCGACGAAAACTTCTTTAATTATGCGAAAATATTTCTATCTATTCGTTGTTAAAAAATTCAGAAAAAATAATAATAAATAAGAGAAAAATAATATAAATCTCCAAATGCGAACAACGACAACCTTCGCATAAGCGAATAGGATGAATTAGCTAGGTTACCAGGTTTGAACTATTATCGCCAAAGTTGGCGATGTTTACATTTACCGGGTTCTCTGCGGAAGTGCTTGTTATGTAAGAAGCAAGTTTCTTAGGGAAGTGAACGTGTCTTCCCGATCTGGTGACAGTTTGTGTCTTAGAGAGTTCGTTTGCAGATTTATTCTGCTGAACTGTCTTTAAGTCTATTTGTTTTCAGTTCAGGCAAATTAGAGTCTGAAAGCAAATAGGCTGGTTTCACACGGTCAATAGACACAGTAGATTTCAGACCGTTAATATCAATTGTGAAAGTTTTGTTCGTTCTAGAAAGGACTTTATGCGGACCTGTATATGGTTGGCACAGAGGTGGCTTTACTCGATCGACACGTAAGTATACATGCGTACACGACTTTAAGGTAGCACTTACGTAACACTTTTCTTGGCAATGTGCAGATGTTGCTATTGGATTCGATTGTTGCATTCTATGCCGAAGATTCGTGATAAATTGAGTGTCATACGGAGATATCTTAGATGACGTTATCATATCACTAGGCAGCTTGAGAGTTGTGCCGTACACCAGTTCAGCACAAGATGACTGTAGATCCTCCTTTACGGCTGTCCGAATACCAAGCATAACAACTGGTAGTGTTTCAGTCCAGTTATTGGTCTCGTGAGCCTTGAGAGAAGATTTTAAATGTCGATGAAATCGTTCAACAATGCCGTTGGACATTGGATGATAGGCTGTAGTTGTGATTCTGTTCGTACCCAAAATGCGCGTAAATTCTGCAAAAAGTGCGGATCTCATTTGAGAACCTTGGTCTCTAGTTATGATCCATGGGCAGTCAAAACGAGATATCCCACAGATGAAGATGGCTCTGCAAGTGGTTTCCGTTTTCATATCCGGGATGGGAATGGCTTCAGGCCATCTGGAGAATCTATCTAGAGTCAAAAGGTACACATTGCCTTCTGATGGAGGTAACGGTCCGACGATATCCATATGGATTTCTGAAAAACGTGCATCAGGAAGAGAGAATGTGCCCATTGGTGCTTTAGTATGCCTAGTAATTTTCGAATTTTGGCAAGATTCACAGGATTTCACCCAATTTTTGATATGACGTTTCATATCGGGCCATACATAACGAGAACAAATAAGCTTCGTAGTAGCTGCAATTCCTGGATGTGACAGATTGTGCAGATGATTAAAGATGAGTCTGCGAAAGGAATTCGGAACAAATGGACGAGGAATGTCCGTTGATATGTCACAAAGAATATTACCATCAGAATACTGGCACGGTTTATATTCCAGTTTCAAAGATGATGTGTTGTTTTTGAGAAGGTCTTGTACCTCCGGATCATGTTGTTGAGCTTCCGAAAATTTATTAAAATCCAAAAATGGAGATTTTGTTATGGAATCAATTTCGATTCTTGAAAGAGCGTCAGCAACGACGTTTTTTGAACCTTGCACATGCTTAATATCAGTAGAGTACTGAGAAATAAAATCGGTACTTTTCCGTTTCGCCGGCGCAAATCTCGCCAAGCAGACTTTGTTGGCGACAACATACAGTATACACATAAAAAATGTTAACAAATGTTAGTTCTAAGAATTTGTTATTTTGAAGGCATAAACATTTTAATATGGTTTAAAATATTTTAAAAAGCCAATAAATAAAGACAATAAATTCGTAAGAAGACATTAATTTAAGAATTTACTATGCTTTCGTGGTTCAACATCCCGATTCGCCAGTTCTTATCACGTGACCCCCCAAGTGATCTCATCTCACGTAAACTACGCTACAAAAATCTAATTCTACCATTAATGATTTACATTAATTTCAAGTTAAATCTTGGTTTGGAATACAAGTTAGTTTAAATGCAAGAATTATTTCAATTCGTACGAATAGCTTACTCAGAAATTATGTAAAACCGCAGTGCTTTACTTCGCTAGTGCATTCTCATTAGAATGGATGAATTTAACCCTTGAATTTGCCTTTTCTATATTTCCTCCTTCCGATGAGCGGTGTGATTGCATCCTAATTGACTTAATTACCGGGAATAGCCTTAGGGCATAAAATTGAACCATCTTGTAAAAATTCTATGTAATTGTATGCCAGTATTGAAAGAATGGCTGCAACTTGTTTTGAAAATGAAGCGTAAAAGTTTGCCAGCGAAGGTATTCCGTTTGGCTTCAGTTGTACCATTATTGGCGACTTTATCATTTGCGCCGGCAAAACGGAAAAGTACCAAAATCTAAATGGCGCAATTGTCGAGGTGAACATTTATGATGGTTCTGTTTAAAAGAGTATATTAACGGTTTTTGATCCGTATAAATTATAAAATTTCTGCCTTCTAACATGTGTCGGAATTTCTTAATTGCAGAATAAATTGAAAATAATTCCCTATCGTACGCGGACCATTTCTGTTGACTTCTATTGAGTTTCATAGAGAAAAATGCTATAGGTTCCCATGTTTGTTGAGACAACTGCATAAGTGTGCCGCCTATTGCGACGTCTGAGGCATCTACCCAGATGCTTAGCTGGGCTCCGGGAAGAGGGTAGCCTGAGCAATGGCATTTTTGGCAGCAATAAAGGCTTGTTCATCATTCTCGTTCCAATTTAATTGTGGGGATGAATCCTGAACACGAGAACGAGATTTCTTTTTATTAATATAGCCTTCTAACAGTTTTATTAAAGGAGAAAGAATATGTGCTGCTTTAGGTATGAAACATCTGGGTTTAATCCTAGTATCCGGTGCACACGGGATTTGGCTACTTTTGGCGACTTTTTGATGAGCGGCAAAAACGGAACATATAGCAAATACGGGACATATACGATGAGTAATAAACGGGCCATTCAAAGAATATATATAGTTATACATAGTATATACACTAGTATATAGTGTATAGTATATAGACGTTCTTTGGATCATTTTTGGTGTTGGCGATAATTTTCAAAATCGCGCCAAGGCTGCACCATATACTAGGATATTACCGTAAAAGTTAAACATGCCTAAAAATCGGGGTAAAATCCACCGAAAATTACCAAAAGAACGTCTATGTATATATAGTGATAGTATTCCTTGGAGAAAATTGATAGTACACTATACACTATATACATAGTATATACTATGTATAACTATATATATTCTTATAACGGGACATATACGATTCCCGTTTTTACTGCTCACATCGTATATGTCCCGTATTTGCTATATGTTCCGTTTTTGCTGCTCATCAAAAAGTCGCCAAAAGTAGCCAAATCCCGTGGGCACCGGATACTAGGATTAAACCGCCACCCCCAAACCTATCACAGAATCCATTACTAAATATAAGTATGTAGTTGCTCATCTTCCTCCAGATATTGCATCAATAGTGAGAGATTTACTTATGAAACCAGACCCTATTGATCCATAGACAAAGCTCAAAACTGAGTTAATAAATCGTTCGGGAGAATCTTCTCGGCAAGAAATTCGCCAATTATTATCTGGAGAGGAATTAGGCTCTCGAAAACCTTCCGATTTGCTTAGAAATATGAAACGTCGAGCAGAATCTTTAAATGTTCCTGATAACTTAATGTTAGAATTATTCCTCAGCTTCGCCGATTTTGGTTTAATCCTAGTATTCGGTGCACACGGGATTTGACTGCTTTTGGCGACTTTTATGATGAGCAGTAAAAACGGGACATATACGATAAGTATATGTCCCGTTATAAAAATATATATAGTTATACATAGTATATACTATGTATATAGTGTATAGTGTACTATCAATTTTCTCCAAGGAATACTATCACTATATATACATAGACGTTCTTTTGGTAATTTTCGGTGTTGGCGATAATTTTTAAAAGCGCGCCAAGACTGCACCGTATACTAGGATTTTATATTCTTATAACGGGACATACTGCTCATCATAAAAGTCGCCAAAAGCAGCCAAATCCCGTGTGCACCGAATACTAGGATTAAACCAAAATCGGCGAAGCTGAGGAATAATTCTAACATTAAGTTATCAGGAACATTTAAAGATTCTGCTCGACGTTTCATATTTCTAAGCAAATCGGAAGGTTCTCGAGAGCCTAATTCCTCTCCAGATAATAATTGGCGAATTTCTTGCCGAGAAGATTCTCCCGAACGATTTATTAACTCAGTTTTGAGCTTTGTATATGGATCAATAGGGTCTGGTTTCATAAGTAAATCTCTCACTATTGATGCAATATCTGGAGGAAGATGAGCAACTACATAATTATATTTAGTAATGGATTCTGTGATAGGTTTGGGGGTGGCAAGAGCAAAAGTACTTTTACACATAATAAACCATAAAGATGGGTCTGATCGGTTATAAACCGGAATTTGGATGGCATGAACATCAGACATTGTGCAACGTTTTTAAGCCAAAATAAAAGCAAAAATTTAAGTAAAGAACATGAAATTAAATTATAAGTAGAAAACAGAATTATAAAATGATCTATAATTACTACTCATCTGTGATCCGGAAGATGAAAACCGATGTAATCCATTACTTCTGGTTTGGAGATCTTGAGTGATGGCTTGTAGTCAAAACCGAAAGCGCTTGAGAACTGTTCATACGGCCTGATTTAGCACAATCCGGGTTACCATTATGGTGATTTCCTATATGTTTTACCAACAATCCTCGAATTCGATATCACAGATTATGTTCTTACTGCATTAATATAAATATTAACAAGACATAGTGCACAATAAAAATTAAGCTTTATTTCGGAACATCGCGCACACTCCCGACAGCCGGCCTGTTTCGCTCTGCTCGCTACTCAATAGGAAATTCCTCCTCTAGGGTTGCCACACTTATCGGAGGGCGCAAGGCGCGCTCCTCATAGCCATCACCACAACTGCTTCTGAATTTACATAAAATTTATAAGCATGTTTATGTATAAATTTAAATTCAGAAGTTTGAAAATTATCATTATTTTATGTTTTGGTATTTTCAGAAGATCATCTCATTGTTTCCAAAATTTTGTGGTTTTCCAGTATATACTGTACTTTCTTGCATACCTCTTAGCTTTTTAGTGACAGATTCTAAATTTTTTTTTTAAATATTAACATGATTTAGCTTTCTCCAGTGCATTAAGCTCTCGTAAGTTTTAAAATGATGTCAACCATATAGTGATTATTTTCATCTTATTAACAAAAACAAACCCTCACACTTTACTAGGGCTTTCAGCGTCCAGGGACATCTCAAGATCTTGTGCCCCTCTTGTTTGCCAAGAATGGAAAATATTTTATTCTAAAATTTCATAACATCAGTTCGGCACTCCGTGGTTGCTGCGCTTGGGGATAAACGTTCTCTAGCTATGTCTCATTTGTGAAGTTCAGGTCGTACGTTTCCTATCTAACTCTTGAACTTTATGTCAGCTTTGTACAAGAACTGATTCATCATAGAGAAGACACAGGAACTGATATTCAGTCTATGATTTCAATGAGTCAGCCGCACATTCACTTTCTCTAATTATTTCTAGATCATTTCAGGTTTAAGGAGTAGCAGAGATAACAATACAAATGGGTGAGGTTCAAGTTACAGGGATTGAAAAAATGAAGATAATATTATTGGATACTTTAATGTTAACCTTTAACTGCTGTGAGCGGTCTGAGAGACTACTGAGGATTTTCTAACCGTCATATCCACCCCTAAAAACGAAAAATGGTCCCTTTCCTTCCTCTTACCCCCACCTGTCTCCGTTTGATGATGAAAATATAGAAATAAGTGATGTTAAGCTTAAATTAACTACTTTGAAATGCATTAGTGCTGATTTAATGACTCTTGACAACGAAATATCAGAACTTGCCTTAAGTGCTGACGATAATAGTAAAAAATATTCTGATGAATTTGAAGCTGTAGAAGAATATAAAGTCAAATTTCATGAAGCTATAGTTTGCGTCAATTCTTTATAGAGAGTAAATCATAACCAAATGGGAATATATTAAGTAATGAGAATTCAAAAATAAAACTTCCCAAACTTGAACGAATGAAATCTGGCTTGTTGAAGTTAAAGAATGCTTGTGTTTCTGGAGAGAGTTTAAATGAATTCACGATCATAAAGAAATTGAGTTGGAAGAGAAATTCCAATATTTAATATAGTGTATCAAGAAAGAAAGAGATCATTGATAGCTATTCAACTACAGCATAAAATTATACGAAAGTGATTAAGCAAGATTTGGCCGTGAGGAATTGTTAGTGGAATATTATATGTTCTTGAACTATTGACTTTAGTTGTTAAAAATGCTACCAAATCAAGACTTAGTATCACTCAGTTATATGATAAACTTGAATCCCACCTCAGATCACTAGAATCCATTGAAATGACCGCAGACAAATATTCTACAATACTCTTCCCACTTGTGGAGTCGTATGAGAAACTCAGTAAATGAAGAGAAATTGTATAGTGCAAAACTGACACAGCTTTTAAATTTTGTAAGGGCTGAGATCGAAGGGGAAGAAATAATAACTGAAGCAAAGCGATCCCCACACACACACACACACACACACAAAAAAAAAAAAAAAAATTCATAAGGATAGCGAAGATATTACTATACCTACTGCAAACAACTTGTTTTCGGGAGCAGAATAAATAAATAACAATGATATAATAAATTGTATATTCTTTGAAAAATCTCATCAAAGCAAAGATGGCTACAAAGCACAAAATTTAAGTCATGATGAAAAATTGAAAATTATCGATAGAGAAAAAGTGTTGCTTTACGCGTTTGAAAACAAACCGTCGAGTTAAAAATTGTAAAAGCAAAGCTCTATGCATGTTTTGTGGTAGGAAGCATTTTGTTTGTCAAGAATTTAAGCAGAAATCAAAAGTTCCTGTCGAGTGCAATCAAGAAAATTGTCAAATTAGTACTCTTTCTTCAACATGTACTTCAGGAAGTTTTGCTTCAAATTTTAGTGGTTGCCATGCAACATGAAGGAAAGAAACTTCATCTTTGAAGCTTTGGTCGATACTGAATCTGAATATTCCTATGTTTTAAAATCAACAGTAGAATCCTTAGGAATAAGATCAGAAACTCATAAAAAATTAACACACGTTGTGTTTAGAGGAAGGATATCTGATATGAATCATAAATGTTGAGAATCTACATACTGGTTATAGCTGCAAAATTCCTGTTTTAGATCAGCCTATTATTTGTGGACCTATACTTAGTCTACAGAAAGGACCTTCGGGATCAGAATTAGCTCTAAAGGGAATTCATATCACAGATGTTGATTATGTCAACCCGAGGATTGAACTTTTGATAGTAGGGTTCAGAATTTTCTGGAAATATTTATATAGGAAAAATACAGAAATTAAGTACAGGGATTTTTGCCATGGAAACAGTGCTCGGATGGGTAAATCGCCAACAACTAGGGGTGAAAATTGTATTGGTGCTATAGTTACCTTCCTCTTAATTCAAAATCAAGATAACAGAAAAATCTCTGGGAATTAGAAACCATTAGCATTACAGATCCCTTTGAATTGAAATCTAAGGGGAATTTGATAAGATCGTAAACGGTCATTTATGACAAATTTAAGAAAGATAATGAGGGAAGATATGAAGTGAAATTTCCATGGGTACATGAGAAAAAGAAGCTATAATTGAAAAGGTACCACGTGAAGAACTATCTAAATTTGATTGCTACTTGCCACATAGAGGCATTATCAAGGAAAATTCAACAACTAAGTTTAGACCAGTTTTGACGCATCAAGTTGAAAGAAAGGATTTCCTTCACTTAATGATTGTCTTGAAAAAGGACCTAAACAATTTAGAATTGATACCGCCATTATTAGTAAGATTTAGGGGAAAAGGAATAAGTGTTATACTTGACATAAAAATGGTGTTTTTACAGATAAGCATTGCCGAAGAAGCTCGGGATAATCTTCAATTTCTGTCGTGGAAGGATAGTGAGAGTAAAGAAATTCAAGTTTTTTAGGCACCATAGAGTAGATTTCGGAGTTATCTGCAGTTCGTTTTTTCTTGGAGCAGTTATTCGTCATCATCTAGAGAATACATGCATAGAACGTAAAGAAATTGCTGAAAAGTTATTGAGATCGTTTTGTGTTGATAACTGCGTCATTTCATTGGATACAGAATGTGAAACTCAGCATTTTATAGACGTCTGTATATAGTTAATGTAAAACTCTAAATTTGAATTGAGAAGCTGAGAGTTTACCAATTTTAATACGAGTATATCAACTCCAAAACTAGAAATATCTCAAGTCTGAGGAGTGCTGTGGAATCGAAGAACTGACACTTTATCTTGTGAAGTTGATTTAAGAACTGAGATGATGGAACCATTTACTAGAAAAAGTTACTTTCTATTGCACAAAGAGTTTTTGATCAGATTGGGGTTTGTTGCCCTGTAACATTGTATCAAAAACTACTTCTTCAAGAAAGCTGGAAATCAAAACTTGGTTGGGATGATGAACTGTTAAAAGATGTAACTGAAAAGTTTAAGAAATGGTTTAAGGATCTTCATCTTTTGAAATTCGTTGAAATTCCAAGATATATGTCAATAGAAAATCGTGTATCCATCAGCCTGCATACATTCGGTGATGCATCTAAATTATCTTATTTAACTGTCATTTTCTTGAGGGGGAAGTGAAAATCAAGTTCTAGTGCGACTCCTGATTTCTAAATCGAGGATCGTACCATTGAAAGCAATGTCAATTCCTAGACTAATGGCATGTGCAATAGGCATACGACTTTCTGATATGATGGAAAAGGCCTTAAGTATCCAAGATATTGAAGAATATTATTGGACAGATTCAACTTCAGTACGGTATTGGATAAGTCATGATGATACATGGATTGTGTGTGTAAAAAACGAGTTAAGGAGATAAGAAATCGAACAAGGTGGAGACATGTACCAGGCACTGAGAATCCTGATGACTTGCCTTCAAGAGGTTGTTCAGCGAAGAATCTAAAAGAATCACATTGGTGGGAGGGTCCTCAGTGGCTGAAGTTGTAGGAAAAAGAATGGCCTCATCATACCCGAAATGATGAAGAAGAAAATGTTGACATTGTTGAATAGTTCTAACAGCATTTAATAATGTCAACGACTTGTCTTCAAGAGTTGTTAGCTACTTTTCGATTTACACGAAAATTTCAAGAATGATCGGGTGGATGTACAGGATTATAGAAAATTCTCGAAAGAAAAGAGAAGAAAGAAGCAGGGAAAGTCTAGAGTTCATGAGCTATAAAAAGCAGAAAAAATTATAGTAAAGCTCGTACAACTTAACTCCTTTTCATCTGAAAATATTAAAAATTTAAAGTCCGTGTGTTTAAGGATGAAGGGATTTTGCGAGTCAAGACAAGAGTAACAGAGAAGAAAGATTTAGAAAATTTTTCCAGTTTTATTGCCAAGTACACATAAATTAGATAAACTATTCATCCTAGAATATCATTTGATTTTACATCATGCTGCACTTCATATGCTCTCAGAGATTAAATTGCGCCGGTGCTTGTCAATTTTCAAGATAAATTATAATTTCTGTCGGAGCCCTAAATCAAAAAGCTTTCTTTTATGTACGTGAACCACAATTTGAGCACATAAATTTTGTTTTAATAACAAACATGCCTTAAAAATCAATTCTAACTTCTGAACGCAGACCTCGCACTTTCCCTTTAAGTAAAGAAAACCTATCCAATCATATGTCAAAGGCTTATTCTCCAGGATATGCAATGAATTTGTAAGAGCGGGTAAATTTTGCATTCCCCTCAAAGAACCAAAAGTGATACTTTGGTCGTGAACGTTCCGCTATAGTGACTTCCTACTGCAGAGCTCCTGTAGACTTTCTGACTGATGTAACCAAACGGTATAACAACTTCTATCACTATACAGAGAATTCTTACGTTTATTCTCACGCTGTATTCAGGAAAGTTTATTCATGAAAACTTTCTCCTTCACGGCTAGAATTATATCGACAGAGCATCGCAATCGGAAAGTCTTTAACTCTTCCCTCATTATTTTCAAAGCTATACATTTCCGTTATCTTCATACCGTTTCTAGAATTTTCACTATTCTCCTTAGTGAAGCTTTAATCATTTTAACTTGGTGTGCTTTAAAAAAAAAAGAGGGATACCTGTCATCCCTTGAAATAGTACATTATACGTATACAATCAGGGCTTAAACTCAGATGGAGATCGACTGAGCTGCTTCTTAGCATCTAAGTGGAATTGTAATTCCAACCGACGCCCCAAATAAGACAAGGTCCGATACTTTTTTCTGTTTAACTATGTAAAACTAATTTAATAATTTATTAGATTTCTCTTTATCTCTTTACATTTTTCTTAATTAAAATAATATTAATCTGAATTTAAATTTGTTATTTAATTATTTTAATTTTTAGCTATTTTTTTATTCTTTTTCCCTTCCTCACAGCATTCCATAGGGCTCCTCCATTTTTAATTGTAAAAATTAAGTCCCTTTATGCTCTTAACCAATCTTCGAGAGAAATTTTGGATTATAAACGGTAGAAAAACTATAAGAAGAGCTATTTCTAAATGCATTGCCTGTAGGAGACGCAGTGCAAAAGCAATGAGGACAGATTCTGTCCCACTTCCAGGTAACCTATTTAATATTTTCATCGACTTACACTGGTGTGCAAAACTTAAGGACGAGACGCTTTTTTCAATATAACTTTGTACAAAAGCTTTCCAAATCAACACATTTAATACCGTAAGATCCCCAATACGTAAGGACATGAGTAATGTAAGCAACACTTACTAAAAGAGAAATCAGAGGGATAAAAATAAGCTTTATTGAAAAAGTAGCATGGAGCGCAATGCGACTGAAGTCCGAAACATCCCTGTGATGGGTGTCCAGCAAGAAACATCCGGTCTTTAATAGGGGATATGATATCCTCTGACTGCTAGGCAGGTTTCACAGCGTCTGCCCATGCTGAGAATGAGGGTGTCAATTAGTTGTTGAGGCCTTGCTGCCCATTCGTCTTGCAGCGCCAATCGAAGCTCCGGAATCGTTACTGGTGGTAAGGTACGAGCTGCCAAGCGTCTGCCTAGAAAATCCCATACCTGCTCGATGGGATTGAGATCCGGAGATCGTGCCGGCCAATCCATACGTTTAATATCCTCACTCTCTAAGAGCTGTTCGGCAGCTACTGTGCGATGACATGGTGCATTGTCGTCCATGAAAATGAACTGCGTACCCATAGCGCCTCTAAAAAGACGCACATATGGAAGAAGAATCTCGTTGACTGAACCTGCGTCGAAGATGTGAAGGTCTGTACGACTACCAAGCATGATGCCTCCCCAAACGAGAATACCGCCACCTCCATACCTGTCCCTTTCAATGATATTCGAGGGATGATTGCGGCTTCCCCGCTCTCTCCAGATGAGTATGCGATGAGAATCACTACTCAGACTGAATCTGCTCTCATCTGTAAAGAGTACTCGTCCCCATTCATTGTCTCTCCAATTCCGGTGTTCGCGGCACCACAGAGAACGCCTTCTCCGATGGGCAGGCGTTAGAGGTACACACCGTACAGGGCGTCGTGCAAACAGACCACCACCGTGCAGTCTTCTGGCCACGGTAAAACGCGATTTCGGTCGTCCAGTCGCCTGTGTCGTGTGTCTAGCGATTTCTCCCGCTGTCTGCCGCCTGTTTTTTCTGACCTGTAAGGCAATATACCGGTCATCTGCGGGTGTGGGTCCTCGTGGATGACCACTACTAAACCTCCGGATAGCTGTTCCTGTAGTTTAAAATTGTCTCCAAAGTCGTGAAACGATGCTGTGAGCAATTCCGAACTCTGCAGCCACACTTGTCACACTGCGGCCTTCCTCCAACTTCCCAGCGATTCGACCTCGGGTAAAAGCATCCAGATGTCGTCTAACAGATTGATTATTCGCAATTTCTCGCTGAGGTAGCAACTCAGTGTGATTTTAACTGCTATACGGCGTGCAATCTCTTTGCCAGAAATACTGATCTTACACCGACAACATGCTTTATACTACTCAGACACTCTCTCATTACGTCTACCTGCATATCTGCGCATGTGCTACCGTACATCACCTTACTTAATCTCCTGATTGGTCTTTCTGTCCGCTCTGCCTCTTCGTTCAGCTGATATGCTAATTTTTCGACTTCGTCCTTAATTTTTGCACACCAGTGTATAGTTACCTGGAAATACTTGAATTTTACACAGTAAAAAGACTCAAAAAATTGAGATTGATTTTAACTTGAATAAGATTTTTACTTTATGAGCTGTTAGATTTGTTTACACGAGTTCATTCTTTCTTAGTATCGAATACTAGTCGTTTGGTTTTATTTAATCTGTTGCTACAAAACACGGAAAAAAAAAAAAAAAAAAAAAAAAAAAAAACCATTACGAATTAAACATCTGGCGCGAGGGCAGCCCCATTTATAGAAAAAGATGAAATAAGGCATAAATATATATAAAGCTGAACATTTCTCCTACCCCTTCGGGCTGAACACTCAAGTTCAGGAATGACTACTTTCTCGTAGTTGTAGTTGATTCGGATATTCCTTCTGCCATCTTGACCAAAACTGATTACGAAGCTGTTGAATCAGATGCCATTTTGACTTAAGGCAAAGAGACTTTGTTGGAGCTCTTTCAGAAAAGGAAGTTACAGGAGCACCTATTAAGAAGTGTCCTGGAGTAAGCGGTTCTAAATCCTGAGCATCTGAAGAAAGAGGAGTCGGTGGCCTAGAATTTAAACATGCTTCCATCTGTATTACTAGAGTGGTAAATTCCTCAAAAGTTAAGATAGCTGACTTGCAAACTTTCAATAAATGTTGCTTCGCAGATTTGATTCCAGCCTCCCACAGTCCTCCAAAATGTGGAGCTGAAGTGGGATGAAATGCCATACAATAAATTCTTGAGCTGCAAAGTTTTGAATTTTAGCAGAACTGAGAAGCACTGATTCGTCTTTTATGTAGGTTACTGCTCCTCGAAAATTCGTTGCGTTATCAGAATACAAATTTACCGCCCTTCCACGTCTAGAGATAAACCGTCTTAAAGCCGCTAGAAAGGCATCTGTTGATCAGTCTGAAACAACCTCGAGATGAATTGCTTTAGTGGCAAAGCAAATAAAAAGAGCAATGTACGATTTAATTCTTAGGTAAATTCTGCGTGTCAGGTTAGGTTTTGCAATGAATGGTCCACTAAAATCAAGTCCATCGTTAAGAAATGCTCTTCCAACACCAAATCTACTAGAAGGCAAGTCTCCCATGATGGTATGGCATGATTGCGACTTCAATTTTAAGCAAGTCAAACATTTAGATAGAATTCGTCGGACTGCATCTCTTCCAGAGGGTATCCAAGATTTTTGACGGATACAACACAAAGTAAGTAGAGGACCACTATGTAAATGCATTTTGTGATAATACTATATCAGTAGCGTAGTGAAATGATGATTCTTTGGCCTGAGAATATGATGTTTTTGATTGTGATCTAAGTTCGAGTTTGTTAAGCGTCCTCTAATAATTCCCTCTCCATCAAGGAAAACATTCTTTGGAAACAGTTTACTATTCTGAGGCAAGGAAAGTCTCTTTTGTAAGTAGTTGTACTGAAGCTTGAATTCTGATTTTTGAATGAGCTTAATTATAGATTTAGTTGCTTCTTTAAGCTCTCCAGGTGATAATTCACCTTTGATGTTTTTAAGTCTGAGCTTGTATTTTGCAATTTCTAATGTATCTTAAACACCACGAAATTATTCTAATGCATTTTGAAAATGATGAATATTTTGAAATAATTTCTAGCATAGCAGTAACTTCAGGTGTATCTGAAATGGTGATACTGACTGACAGAAACGATTTCTTTTCTTCGCATCTGATATCATCTACACATGCTTCCTGTGGATCTCTAGGCAGAGGGAGCATATTATGCTGATACAACCATTGAGGACCATGCCACCACAAAGTGTGACTTTTCAGTTTTAATACAGAAATACCTCTGGAGGCAAAATCTTCTTGATTTTCTTGACTTTTCATGTAATTCCATGAAGCTTCTGAAGTTAAGTCTTGAAATTTTGATATTCTATACGCAACAAAACTTTTCCACCCTTGAGGAGATGAACTAAATCTAAAACTATTTTTGAGTCTGAATATAAAATAGCCTGATCAATGTGAATATTCTCTCTTAAGGATGTTGAAACAACTTTATAGAGTCTAGAAAGAAGAAGCGCTGCGCATAGTTCGAATCTTGGCAATGTTATTATCTTTACAGGAGAAGTTTTTGATCAATGAAACGTGGAATGTTCCATTTTCGAATATTGTTCTTAGATAAAACACTGCAGCATAGGCATGTTCAGACGCATCGCAAAAGCCAATTAACTGAATATTTTTAATACAACTGTTTTTCATCATGAATCGTGAAATCTTGATTTCAGCTAAATGTTATATTTGAGATTTAAAGAGATTCCATGCTTGGGAAATATCATTTGATAATAAATCATCCCATTCAATATTTTTCCTTCGTTTAAATGCTGCTTTAAAGTTTTTAATTGAATCGTTGTAGGTGATAAAAACCCAAGAGGATCATAAATTTTGGCGATAGTTGACAGAAGTTGACGTTTTGTTAAAACACCATCCATAGGTGGGATTATTCTAATTCTGAATACATCTTCTTTAGCATCCCAAATGAAGAATTTTAGAATTTCTAGAATTGTATGGATTTGACTTTCTTCACTCTGCCAAAGGTCCGTTCGGCTTCTTAGTTCTTGGGGTAAAAATTCAATGACTGACGGTCCATTAGATACCCACTTTCTTATTGGAAAACCGCCTTTTTTGATTAATTCGATAATTTTTCTAACTGTTTTGCTTCCTCATTATTCTTCGCTCCTGTGAGAACATCATCTACATAGATGTCTTCCACTATGACTCTCGAAGCTTCTGAAAAACTCGTTTGTTCCTCTATGGCAAGTTGTTTTAATGTCCGAATAGCCAAATGTGGAGCACAAGAAGTGCCATACGTAACTGTCAGAAGTTGGAATTCTTTAAGCGGTTCTTCAGGATTTTCTCTCCAAAAATGTTTATTGACTAGAATTTGTCGGAACATTTCCTCAATATATCCAGTGAGTGCGATACAATGAGTTCTAAATTTCAATGGGATGTCAAACAATTCATTTCGTGTCAAACATCATTTAAAGAAACTCCTGAATCAGACTTTGCAGAACCGTCGAATACGACCCGTAATTTGGTAGTTTCACTTTTATCTCTAGTAATTCCAAAATGAGGTAAATAGAAAAACTCTGACGATGATTTTGAAAGATCAACTTTTGGAACAATCCGCGTATGATTCATCGTTTGATATTCCCGCATGAAATGTATATATTGAGTTTTAAGCTCTAAATTCTGTTGAATTTTCCTTTCCAAGGAAAAGAACCGCTTCTTAGCTCGATTTCTTGACCCACCCAATAGAACTTTATTCTTAAATGGGAGATTGACAACAGATCTACCATCAGAATTTCGACTAGTGTGATTTAAATAAAATGCCTCGACATCTTGCTCTTCATCATTCAGTGTACTCACTTCTGGAACCGATTCGACTTTTAGAATTTTTTCATTGAATTTTCAATGTCTATTAAAGCATGACAATTGATTAACGAATTCTGAATTCTATTTGAAACGGATACCCTTCCTGAAATGAGTCAACCCAATTTTGAATTTAGAGCGGATGGTTGGTTTTGATTTCGCATTATCTTTCTAGTTTGAATTAAATCTAAGAATATATCCGCCTACTTAATCCTTTCAGATGAGGCCAATTTATTTCTGACAGATCAAAGTTTGGTAAATTTGACGTCAGCTTTTTGACTACTAAAGCCTTAACAGAAAAGTTCCCCTTATTAAAATGAGGAGTAAAATTTAAATTAGCTACTTTCGTAACACGTGCGGCAACTGTATCATCAAGTCCTAGGATAGTGTGTTGAGACTTTTGAAATGAAAGCTTTAGTCGATTGCAACACGATTCAGTGATTAAAGATGTTTGAGAACCATTATCAATCAGAGCACAACATTCGATAAACTGTTCTCGATTATTTTTTACTCTTATTACAGCTGTGGTACGTAATATTAAATTAGAATTTTTTACATTCCCTGTGAAGCAAAACTGCTGCTCTTCCGAGGTTGATATAAAGGCTGATTTTGAGATAGACCTTTTTGAGTAGACTGTACTTGACTTTCAGCAGAATGTTTTTTTATCAGTTCGAAAAGCACGAAGAATTGTGGGATGTTCCTGTTTACATACCCTGCAAGATGTAGTAAATCTGCAGGATGATACACCATGATTTAGTCTCAGACAGTTAAAACAAAGATTTGCTTTTCGTATGAAGTTCCAACGCTCATCAATACTCATTTTAAGAAATTTCTTGCACTTATGTAAAAGATGTGGTAACTGGCAAAGTGCACAAGAATCCTGCCTTAACTTGTTTTAAGAGCAAAAGTTTTGTTAATTAATTTTACTGATTTGTCTGGAATTTTATAATTTCCTTTTACGCTCTGAAGGCTTCTAGCTTGTTTTTCCAAAAACGAAAGAAAATTTTTTAAAGATGGAAATGTTTTATTCTCTAGCGTTAATACCCACTTGATTTTAAGTGAATCTTCTGGCTTATCTTGTAACGCAAATATTAGAAGAATTTCGACTAACTGATTGCATTCTAGTTTTAAAATTCCGAATAATTTCATTGCTGGTATCTATCATTGTTCGAATGGAATCAGATGTTAGTTTTACAAATTTTAAATTAAATAATTTTCTACACTGAGAAAATCCTAATCCCTTTGGTTATCTTTCGAGTAAAGTGTCCCAAGCATTTTTATAATTTTCATAGGTTATTGCGAATCCTCTAATAAGTCTTGAAGCATCAGAAGAAACTGCTCTTTGAAGATATTGCAATTTTTGAATGTCAGTTAAAGATGCATTACGTGGCAGATTTTACCGTCTTACCATTATTGAGCTGTGCTTCTTTATTAAAAAAATGAGTTTAGATATGTTTCTATTTTAAATAATGATTCGTCTGCCAAAGCCTGAGTCTGAGACAAATTTTTAAACTCAGATTCTTCATCAAAATCTTCAAGAATAGAGTATTCATAATAACATTCTTCAAGCTTGTCACGACATCTTTGCAGATTTCATTTTAATGTAAGAATTTTATCTAAATTTTCTGATGTTAAAACATCGTCAACAGTTCCAGTAAATCTTCCGATTTGCTTGATTTGAGTTTGATACATTAACGGAACTGTTAATTTCCTTTTTGACGTTTTTATTTTACCTTAAAGAATAAAATTACCTACAAAATAGTTATGTACAGATGTCGTGCAAACTTCAAACATATATTTAAAAAATGTATAGTAGAAACCAATGTTAAAGAATGAATTTTACATGAAAATAATCTGAATACAACTAAAACTTCGTTATAGTTTTTCATTTACAACATAAAAATGCATGCCTCTTTTTTTTTTTTTTTTTTTTTTTTTTGTAAACCACGTAATTTTAATGGAATACTAGATTTGGATTTTCAAATGTTTGTTCATAAGTTCAATAATTAATAATTATTAAATAGCTTACCTTGAATTTTCATCGACTTATAGTAACCTGGAAATACTTGAATTTACACAGTAAAAAGACTCAGAGAATTGAATAAGATTTTTACTTTATCAGCTGTTAGAATTGTTTACATGAGTTCATTCTTTCTTAGCATCGAATACTGATCGTTTGGTTTTATTTAATCAGTTGCTACAAACACACGGCAAAATTAAGAAATGCATTACGAATTAGACATCTGGCGTGAGGGCAGCGCCATCTATAGGATAAGATAAAATAAGGCATAAACACTTTTAAAAGTGCTCCCTTTATGCTCTTAACCAATCTTCGAGAGAAATTTTGGATTATAAACGGTGGAAAAACAATAAGAAGAGCTATTTCTAAATGAATTGTTTGTAGGAGACGCAGTGCAAAAGCAATGAAAACACATTCTGGCCCACTTCCAGAAGACAGATTTAGAGTAGCATCCATTTTTGAAGTCGTTGGAATAGATCTAGCAGGCCCTTTTATTCTTAAAGATGGAACAAAAGGTTGGTTTGCTTTATATACATTCGCTGTATTCAGAGCTATTCATCTGGAACTGCTAATTTCTCCTTCTATGAATTGCTTTCTCTTCAGTTTACGAAGACATAAACGTGGACGTCCTAAAGTAATGTATAGTGATGATGGGACGAACTTCACAGGGGCTTTATAATCTGTTTAATGCTATTGGTTGGAAAATGATTGAAGGTGAAGCAGCTAATAGAAGAATTAAACGGAAGATTAATCATCCCCCCTCAGCTTGCTTTGGGGTGATATCTGGGAATGTTTGATCCAAATCGTTAAGAAAATGCCAAGAAGAGTCTTGAAGAATGCTCCACTAACTTATGAAGAGATGCTTAGCTTACTTTGTGAATGTGAAGCTACAGTTAATTCGAAACCATTAACTTATGTATACGAAGATTCGGATGAGTTAAAAACCAATTACTCCTGCAATGTTCCTCCAAGAAATTCCAGAAGTTGGTGTACCAGATCTTGACCATATGGGCAAGATAAATTTAAAGAGAAGGTTACGGTACCAGCAAAGAATTCGGGAAGAGTTGAGAAAATGTTTTAGAGTAGAATACCTAGGAAATCTCATGCTCGAACAAACAAATAAGAAGTCATCTTACGAATTAAAAGTTGGGGACATAGTTTTAATTAAGAATGAAAATAAGAGGCGAACCTTTTGGCCTTTGGGACGAATAGTCAAATTGTATCCCGGTAAAGACAATAACGTCAGAATGGTTAAAATTAAGGCATCGAATGGATAGATGCTAAGACCAATTCAACGCTTATATCCATTGGAAATACAACCAGAATCTGAAGGAAGCCCTGAAAAGGCAGATATTGAAGAAGAAAATATCCATACAAGTCCTTCAAGCGATACTGAAAGAGTTACTAGAAGTGGTCTAGCTATAAAAGTACCTTCTAGATTTAAGGACTTTTTGAACTTTAAAATAGACTTTTAAGTGAATTTAAAATGGACTTTTAAATTTTAGTTTAATTAAATATTTGTTTTGATAAAAATCCTGTTATCAAAAGGGGAAAGTATGTTAAGTATAGCATTGTTCATATACATTCAACCAGTGTAGTTTTATTTTCCCTTTAGTTTTGCTTTCAGTGGCAACTGTTGTAAAAAGTTATTCTTATTATTATTTTGTAGAATAAATTTGTTTTGTTGTGTTTAAATTTTTAAAGACATTATTTAGAAGGATTGAGTTTATGGGATGGACAAAGTGGTGAACATTTACTATCGTATATAACACTTCTATACAACTGCCATGATCTTCACTCCAGTTTCGCTTAGAACTCCATTTTTACTTGTTTCTGCAAATATGGCTAAGACTACATACAAACGTTCCAAAATGTGTGTAATAAAGGCAAATTTCAGAGAAGTATTGATATAGGAAAACTGAGAACTAGGAACACACTTATCCCAAGAAATAAAACAAAATGCTGAAATTTCCTCAGAGATATTCGTACAATATCGCAATATCTCACATTAGTTATATTTTGAACTACTAAAACGTTGAACAGAACTCCAATTCAAAACAGAGAAAGCTAATCCGATCTCACTGCGAATTCGCTACAGTCAATAACAGCACTAAGTAAGCAACTGAATTGAGATGTTTTCCTTCAGCTTTTATAAGCTTTTTAATCCTGCACGAGAATATTCTAGTATTTTCTCGATTTTTCTGGATAGCAAAAGAGTACAATTACGAGATATATATTTATTAAAATGTTAAATGCGCGTGCTTCCTGTATTTAAATATTTCCGGCGTAGCTTTCTCTTCAAATGAGTCTCGTGCTGCATTGCACGGGAATATAAAACAATTTTAATTACAAATTCTACTAAAAATAGCTAAATAAATACAAAAACATTAACAGTATTGAAACTAAATCCTTGAAAATATAGAATATCTTGAATTTCTGTTATCTGGAGTGTTTAGTTTTTTATATATATCTAAAATGATACAAAATTTTAGAAGAACATATATTATTAGTAGAAATAATGGGTTGGGGAAGAAAGAGAACTTTGAGTGTCTCCGATTAAGTGGTCAGTAGCATAGAAATATGCAGTGTAGTATTTCTATGTGTCCTAACTGAAAATGCGAGAAAGAACATAGCATCGATTTAGATCTCTTTTATTTTACAGAAAATCTTTGAAAGTGATTGACTTTAATTTATATTCACGTAAATTCCAACTTTAATTTAATGAATTAAAAAAAAAAAAAAAAACATATACACATGTTTATGCATAGGTTTATCTCTGAAGAAAAGGGGTATTGTATAAATAAGCATTTAAAAGAAAAAAGGTAAACAGATATTTTTTTAAAAAACATGATATTGCTAAGATAAAGTGAATGACAACCCTATTACCGGGGGGAAATAAAAGGAAGAAAAAAATATCATTGTGTAAACAGATTTCTGTGGTAGAATGAGAGGAAAAAATTCAGTCTGCCTCAGAACTGGCATTTTTTATAAGAAATGGATGGTACTAGAACACCTACCACATCATATGAACTCATTTCAGGCGATTTCTGAGCAACCTCAAAATTCAAAGTGTAGCTATGCAAAAACAGACTTTTCATGCGAAGATATAAAAACTACGACGGCCACAGTGTTGAAAGAGATGTCATAAATCACTCAATTTCATATTTTAAAAATGTTTCCAGACTTTTTAATGTAATCTGATATGGAGTCCCCAGTGCAATTCCCAATTTATAAATGAAATACTCAGTCTGAAACCTATTTAATAAATCTGTACATATATAACAAACATAATTCTAATTTCAACAAATATAATTTCAGTTTTAATTTTATGCTTTAAGAATTTTATATCTTGAAGCCCAGGTAATTATTAAATTATTCTCCACTCTGATTAAATAAATATATTTTATTATTTGTATGCTTGTAATCATTTTCTTTAATTACACATATTTCATACATAATAAGCCTCTATCAGAGTTAAATAGTGTAGGTGTAGATATTATGCTTTTACTGCTATATTCTTCAAACAGTTTTTTCTTCTAATTCTTCTTGCAATTATGCAAAAGTCCGAACTTTCTTTTGACCAAGAAAGGCACTTTCGCATTTTGATACCGATATAGCTTCAGTACGTCTTCCTTTGTTGTTTTGGAAATGTTATATATAGAATCATTCTTCTGAAAGTTTTCTTTTCCACGATTATATCTGGAACCTTGATTAGAGGAAGAATTTTCCGAAGATGCCTGGAATCTCTTTCTCTCAACATATTTCAGATCTCCTTTTCCATCTTGAACAGAAGAGATACCATTATTTAAAGGCGTTGCAAAAAGAGGGCTGTTATGAAAATCCTGACTTTTCCTTTTCGCTACATTTTTATATTTTGTATCTTGTCCTGAATCTGTTATGGAAAAAAAAAAAAAAAAAAAAAAAAAAAAAAAAAAAAAAAATTTAAAGAACAAAAATAGTACATTTGCTTGCAGTGTATTGAAATACGATTAAGTAAAACAGTAATATTCACTTCAAGTAATTATTAACATTTCACCATTTCCCCCGAGACAGAATGGTCGATTTGAAAAGTATTGTCGAGCATCAGCAGCACACAGTCGTCGGGGTTAAATGTGGGCTGGATCGTAACCGCAAAACAGACTCGTCTGCCGTTCGTAATTTGAACCTATTATATGACATTAAAGGAAAAAGAAATATGCCAATGTGCCTTTTAACAGGTTTTTCTCACAGAAGGAAAAAAAAAAAAAACTAAGCTGTTTGTATATTTTAGAATGATTATAATAAAGGAAAGAAAAATATATAACATTTTTATTAAAACATTTTTATTTAAAGAATTATTTCTCTTCAGTTCATTTAAACTAAATTATTGTCTGACATAGTTAAATATCGTCTGCTTTTAAAACAACTCAAGTAAAACTGATAGAAAGTTGGGCCTTGTGTTCTTTCCATAGATATAAATATTTATTTTATTTATTTTCTATTATTCAACACGCCAGAATGCAGAGAAAATGAAAAGAGTTGAATGATGGCCTAATTAGACACGCTCTCTCCACAACGGGAGTGGTATTAGGATTGTTGTGGTTTACTCTATTTGAAAAAGTCTTTAAAAGAACATCCTACCAATTCAACCCCAGTATAGCCGAGAGATGGCAGCACCTGATTACAGAGTAAAATTTTCTCTTCTAAGATCCTAATAAAGCAAAGGCAGTCAGTTGTCGAACGCTCGGGGATACGCACGTGTGTAGCTTGGAATGTTGTTAAGTTTGAAATTTTTGCATCTAATTTGATCTTCATAATTAATTATCGGCGATTCCTAAGAGGATCATACAAAGATGGAAAAAAGGAAAGAACTTCTGGTCCATTTCAACAGGCATTGCAATAAAACTATTGCTCATGCCTTTAGGGGCTCGTCTTTGTTAAGTTTTCAGATAAGAAACTAGTTAACACAATATAATTTTTTCTCCCTGGTAAAGAGACGTTACTCAACATCCTTGAATGGAATTTTTCTGAATAGACAGCTGGTGAAAGGGGGAAAAGAAACATTTCTGAAGTCAGTTTTCGAGGCAAAATTTGGAGGAAAGAAAAAGAAGCAAATAATTCAATTTTGTAAAACAGTGAAATGGTTTAAGCTATTTCTTGAGAATAAGCAAATTTAACCTTGGAGGAGATGAACAAGACGTATTAAATACGCTGGTGCCTTGCACAACAAATCTGATTCATTCTGCAACAACATTCGTTATGCAGGGCCTAGGTTTCCATAAGTAACTGCGGTAATAATTTTCATCCGTTTCCAAACTCAATCCGAAAGCACGAAGCATCATAAAAACTTCAGAGAATATTAATAACACCGTCAATGCTCGAACATCATAGAATTCATTAAATATAAAAATACTTATACGCAATATCTATAAAATAGAGTCTCACAGTTTTTAGTAACCAATTAGGACAAAATCCTTATGAATTCTAATCAGTACTTTTAACCACTTTCACTTAAGCCTGCCAGCTTTAATAGCGGGCCACTGCGAATGATTTCAACACATCCGAGAAACATTTTTTTGACCTTTAATTTGCTTAATGAATGCACATTAAAGTGTAGTATTTTTCTGAGTATAATCGAAACTTTCCCGAAAAGATTTATTTTCAAGTAACGTACAGTTTTTACATTTTCTTTTCTAGAGTTTTTTTGTTTCACCGTAAATGAAGGCTTTCATTTACATGTTCCTAAGCGAACATATTACAAATAACAACTTAGACTGACGTTAGCGGAAAGTTCACTGTAAGCGAGTTGCATATGTCCAGAATTCGATGTATTTTGAGTGCTAAATTTCTGAGACAATGACTTCAAATTTTATTTTGAAATATCAATATGTTTATCTTGATCCATCGTAACATGATTAAAATTAAGGTTATGATATCAAAGGGAAACATACACTCCATTCTGCAACACCTTCTGGACTATTTTGTACTGTTTTAGGTAACTTCAAGTTTCCAAATTATTATGTGGCTTTTCTGTGTACTAAGAGCTGATCACAGCAATAAGAGGTATTACATAAGATTCTTTCATCAAGTACTCACTTATTTCTGAATACAAAATTCTTATTTGTCCTAGATTTTTGAGAAGAAAGTTTATGTCTTCCACTCTTTCATTTATGTAGAATTTTTCCGACAATTTGCCTAGCATGCTATTTATATTGATTTTTCTGGTAATTAACTATATGAAAAGTGTTGGCAATTTAGATCCCAAAGCATGAAAACTAAGATTCGTTTCTTGCTGATAACCCACAAAGTAAGTAGGAAAGAAAGGGTGAAATACGCTGCACCATCTTCCTTGTAGTCCTGATAAAATTATTTGGAGATTTTCAGAAAGGTTCTACAGGTACAACAATTTCCAATAAGATGCAGACATTTTAAACGCAGTTTACAAGTGTGTAAAAAAGCAGCTAAAATTATTTTCTGCAAATGATACTTATTTTCTTCCCAACTCAGATATGTGTCTGGATGCTTAGAGCTATTTGTTCAAAAGAAAAGATTCTGCCACACCTGCTGATGCATCCGTTTGTTTCCGGCAATAATGCCATTCAAAGAGGTTTTATGTGATTGCATGTCATAACAGAACTACGTTCAACTGAATTTATTAACATGTTGACACTTACATATTTTCCATCATAAGGGTTAATTTTTAAGGCAAAATATCTTATTCAGTATTTTTAAAGTACATTCTTCCGGATCCTATTATTATTTCACAACAGATTCAGGTATTTTAGATTTCATAACAGAATTAAGGTAAAATTATGGGGGACACCAGCGATGTACCACGGGCCAACTGGTAGTGCCTTTCCGTACTAACTCTTAAAAAAAAAAAAAAAAAAAAAAAAAAAAAAAAAAATCTGAAAGGTTTCAGATTTTACATTATGCCCAAAGGGGCTTTTTTTTAACATTTTCTGTGTTACCTCTATTTATTGAATAGCATGTTCTTCGCACTTAAGCCACACAAATTCAACAGCAATATCACAAAATAGTATATAAAACAGCCAGGGGCGTAGCTAGAGGGGGGCATCTGTCCCCGGGCGCAGAAACCAAGGGGCGCCAAACTGATGTTACGACATTTTAGAATTACATATTTTCCATCTTTGGCAAGCAGTTGTTGAATCTTCAGTAATCTTCAGTTGTGTCACGAAATCTTCAGTTGTCTCTGGGCGCTGAAATCCCTAGCTACGACTCTGAAAACAGCATATGTGTTTAGGATTTCCGATAGATGGTCTCGCGCGCTGGACATAATTTTTCCCCCCGTGCAGTGTTGCCATTGCTCGCTTTGAAATCGTTGAGTTTGTTAATCAAGTGTTACAAAATATGAAATCAATAATAAAGCAAATTTCAAATTCTAAATTCGGGCTTCCAGATGCCCATATTTAGTTTAAGGTTACATTATTTAAAATTTGATGGCTCTGGGTGCCGTTGTTTTATCACAATGCGAGAAACATACATACATTAATGCAGATTATTCATTATTTAATTTCTTTAAATATAAGACAGGGGGATAATATTTGGCAACAACACTTTGAAAAGTAAAACGGACATTTAAAGTTTTTAACGCAAAATGCCAAAACGAAATTAATAGCCCTTCTGGGCTAACGCCCTTTGGGCTTTAAAAAAAAAAAAAAAAAAAAAAAAAAAAAAAGAGAGAGAGATTTATAAAAATTTACAAAGAATGGCTGAGGAAATAGGCAACGGAAGATTTCCAAATTATCTCAGAATTTACTTATTATGGTACATCGTGCAATACCACCCTACGCCCTGCATCCAGTATTTATTAAAAACTAGCTACCCGCTCCGGCTTCGCACGGGTATAAAATATTAATGGATATTTTAACAATGAATCGCAGTTCATAATCTTTTTCTGAACTTACATACCTCACCTTAAATTACGATTTTTGAAAATAATTTCCCTAATATTAAATTGATTTAACTCTAAATTTTGACCAAGATCTTAATAGAAAATTCCAATCCATAAATTATGGTTTTATTTAATCTAATCTTATCTAACCTTATGTACTTATAATTACTATAAGTGCGATTTAAAAATTAACCTTAGAATAGAATATCATTTATATTTTAAAACTACTATCATGCAATTATTTATCTTATAATTACTGATACGTTGTCGCGCTGAAAGCTAGAGAGCTCCGATAATAAACGCGTTCGATCGCTGCTAAATTCAAAGTGCTATAAGGAGAACCGCGGCCTCCGACGCGCTATTTTTAGGCACGCTCCCGCCGCCCCGGCCGGCCGGTACCGCCGCAAACGCTACGTCCCGCAATTTTTAAATCTGTAGACCTTTTCAGTGTGTACAATACTTAGTACATTATTTTGATAAATCTCGTAGGGTTCAGCCTGCGTTTGCAATGTAAGCGGAAAAAATGCAATTATTTACGACATCGCATTAGAAACCTAAAAAATAACAGTATTTCTCCACTATTTAATAGATGTTATTATACATATAAACCTTTCTCTTCAATCACTCTATCTATTAAAAAACAAAAACCGCATCAAAATCCGTTGCGTAGTTTTAAAGATTTAAGCATACATAGGGATTATAGGGACAGAGAAAGCGACTTTGTTTTATACTATGTAGTGATAATGATTTAGGACATAAAAGAGATTACAGTGTAGTCTCAATGCAATTTGAAATTCACAACTTAAATTGAACAATCTGCTTTAGTGTAACAAAAATAACAGATAAACATAATTAGTATACAGATAAACATAATAAGACGATTATAATAAGTACTGGGAGCACAATGAATATAATAATATAATGAACTGTAATAATCACACTAAAGAGGAAGGTTTCAATGGGGTTATTTCCATAACAGGTTTACAATAAAAACGAAGGCCCATTTTTAAATAACAGGCATTGAATATTATGTAGGAATATAGCTGTGAAATCCACTCAGTTTCGAATTTTAGAGAATTTAGTATAATCATGTATTATGAATATCAATACATGATTATACTAAATTCCCTAAAATGCGAAATCAATTTTGAATAACCATAAGGAGCTGCCAGCGGACAACTATAACAACCAAAGTTCAAAGTAAAACTGTTTATTTACCCGTCGACCTGGTATTTACACAAAATCAGTGCTTAAAGTAGAACTCCACTAGCATGCGGAACACAAGTTCAAATTGTATAGAGTGCAAAGTACATGCTTAAGTAAAACTTTTCTCACCCTTGACTAAATGTTCGTAAAGTAACTGCGGCTAACAAGAGCTTAAGCTGATAGTCAAACCGCAATAGCAGAAAAACCGAAGAAGAGTGACTGTCAAACTCTCTCTGTTGAATTTTAGACCTTAAAAGCTCACTTTTACATTAAATTACTGCCTGGTGAAAGCTGAGGAAAGTAGACCTTATAGAAAAGGCAACATAATAACTGGGTAAACTCAAATAAAAACTTATACGGTCTTTTTAATCACGAAATCTAACCCGTAGCATTCGGATACAACCATAAAAAAAAAAATTAAAAAGAAACTAAGAAAACTGCCTTTAATACCTTGAGTAACAATGATACGAATAATTGGAAAATAAAACATTCTTTTAATATCAATATCACTATGTACTCGAAAGGAAAACAAAGAATTAAGAATAATACTTTACTGATATTTTTTCAATGTATCATCTACAAAAAGGTCTGGTCAGTAATTTTAAATCCAATGTAAATTTAATTTAGCTTTATTTATTTCTAGCCCAAAGGGTGTTAGGCCGGAAACGGTACTAATTTCGTTTTCGCATTTTGCGTTGAAAACTTTAAATGTCCGTTTCATTTTTCAGACTATTACAACCAAATATCATTGCCATGTCTTATATTTAAAGAAATTAAAAAAAAATTAAGACTCTGCAAAAATTTATGTATGTTTCTCGCATTGTGATAAAACAACGGCATATAGAGCCATCAAATTTTGAATAACGTAATCCTCCACCGAATATGGGCCGAATATCGATTTCATACTTTGTAATACTTTAGCGAATTTTTAATTAACAAAGTCAACGATTTAAAGCCAGCAATGGCAACACTGAACGATTTTTTTTTTTTTTTTAAATCTCTAGCGCGCGAGACTGTGTATCGAAAATTCTAAATATAAGGTCATTTTAAAATTATTCTGCAATATTGCTGTTGAATTGAATTTTATGGTTTAAGTACGAAGAACATGATATTTAATAAATAAAAGCAACCCATAAAACGTTAAAAACCGCCCCTTTGGGCGTAATGTAAAATCCGAAAGCTTTCAGATTTTTAGACCAAAGGGACTTTTGTCCCTGAAAGACTATTAATTTCGTTTTGCGATTTTGCGGTGAATCACTATAAATGTCCGTTTCACTTTTCAAACTGTTGCCACCCAATGTTAGAGTCCTGCATTATATTTGAAGAAATTAAATAATGAAAAATCTGCATAAATGTATGTCTATTTCTCACATTGTGATAAAACAAGGGTACATAGAGCCATCGAATTTTGAAAGACGTAATTATCTTACTTTATATGAGCATGTGGAAGACCAAATTTGGAATTTGTTTTATTATCGATTTCCTATTTTGTAAAACTTTAACGAATTTTCAATTAACAAACTCAAGGATTTCAATGCGAGCAATGGCAACAGTCTGCGGAGGGGGGGGGGAAGAAAAAAACCTTTTTACGAGTATCTCCAAAACGCGGAACTGTCTGTGTATCGGAAATTCTAAAGATGGGCTCATTTTAAAACTATTTTGCGACATTACTATTGAACTGAATTTTATGGTTTAAGTGCAAAGAACATGATATTTAATAAATAAAGGTAACACACAAAACGTTAAAAAGCACCCCTTTAGACGTAATTTAAAATCTGAAACCTTTCAGATTTTTTTAAATTAATTTATTTTTATTTAAGTATTTTTGGTATTGGGAGATTCAATAAATAGTAGATAATTTAGATTCAATAATAGTAGTAAATAATTCAATAGATTCGAATGCAACAGGTTAATTATGTTTCGATATAACTTCCTTGAAACCCAACTAGCATTATAATTAGTGCATTCTATTAATATTAATATTAATTAAATGCGTTCTATTAATATTAATATTAATTATTATTTCTATTAATATTAATTAAATGTAATGTACACTGGTTATCATAAATTAAGGGAAAATCACAAAAATAGCGATAACTCCCTCAAAAATAAACCAAACGTGTAAAATTTGAATATGTTGCCAAGTAAGAGTAGCTGAGTAAAACTGCGATATGCAAATTAGTGGCGCTGCTTTCGGAATACGTCATCTGCGAGGAGCATAAAAGTCTATGTTTGAGAGCAAGCCCACATATTTCACTGTGACAGTAACATCAGAAATCTGAGATAGCCAATTCGTAAGAATGACCTCCAGGCATCATTTGCCTGCAGATCTGCGATGGAGAGCCATTGGGAGACTAGAGGCAGGATAAAGTCAAACAGAAGTGGCCAGATGGGTAAATGTGAGTCCTTCTGTGGTTCATAGACTTTGGAGGCAATTTCAAACCACAGATTCGGCATCTAGGAGGTTCAGCCAAGGACGGCCAACTGCTACGACGAGTGCCGATGATTGATATTTGACATTATGTGCACGTAGGAATAGAACCGCTACTTCGACTCTTCTTAGATCCTCCTTTACTGCAGCCACCGGAAGGTTCGTGTCAACGTCAACTGTGCGTAGAAGGCTTCACGAAGATGGTCTGTATGCGAGGCGACCAGCCATTTGTGTGCCGCTCACGTCACGCCATAGGAGGGACCGTTTTCATTGGGCACGACAACATGTCAACTGGACGACTGATCAATGAAGGGCGGTTCTCTTTACGGATGACCCCAGGTTTAGTCTAGAAAGCAATAGTAGGCGTTATTTGATATGAAGAGAACCTAGAACCCGTCATCATCCGTCAAACATCTGTGAAAGAGATGCATACGGAAGAGGCAGTGTCTGTGTTTGGGGTGGCATCTCTTTGGGTGGACGCACAGACCCCCATGTCTTTCCAAGGGTAACTGTGAATACTCAGATTTATAGAGATGACATCCTTGATGTTTATGTGCGCCCATATACCGGAGCAATAGGTGATGCTTTCCTATTACAGGACGACAACGCAAGACCACACAGGGCTCGCATCCTAGATGATTATCTTCAACAGGAAACAATTATGCGCATGGAGTGGCCAGCCCGATCTCCGGACTTGAATCCTATCAAGCACGTTTGGGATGCTTTAGGGAGGGTCGAGCTGCTCACAATCCGCCCTTGTCGGGCTTCCTATGGAACTGATAGACCGCATAATTGAAAGCATCACTCATCGCTGTATGTGCTGTATTGCTTCTAGAGGCGATCATATTCCATATTGAAGTTACTTTTCTTATAGCAAACTGACACCTTCGATTTGTTCATTTTATACATGTGCTAATTTCTATACTACCACATCTGTCTGGTAATTTCTTTTTATGTTATTTGATACCTTACTGTGTGTTTTATATTGTGGGTAAGTTTCATCAAATTTTACATGTAACTTTTCCAGTAATCGTGATTTTTGTGATTTTTTCTTAATTTATGATAACCAGTGTAATTAAGAGTAGAAAACCAAAGCAATTTAGAAACTCTTGCCTATTGAAAACTTCCCCCCACACGAATTATACATGCAAACCTAAAATAAACTTTTTTGGAATTATATATTTTTCATGGTTTTAGATATGTGCACTTAATTTACATATGCTCTTAGAATTTAAATGATATTGCAAATTAGTTCGCAGCAATAATTAATTTTTTATTTTTGCAATTAAAATTTCTTACTAAAATTTTAAATTTATATTAGCTTTATACGAATAGAGAACATTTCTTATATATATATATATACTTTTAATGCGGCCGATTGCAACCAAAATGGAAGGTGCAGAACTACATGTTATAGCAGTCCTATATACAAAATTTCAAAGTTCTGAGGCTACTCGTTTTTGAGTTATGCGAGATACATACATACATACGTACAAACGCCACGAAAAAAAATCTCTTCTGAATCCAATTTAAATCGGTTTTATAATTCGTTTGGATAAAAAGAGTCCTTTTTCCTGTCCTTACGTACAGATTTCACGCAAAAACATTATTAAATTGCATTCGATAGCAGTCAAAATGGATATTTTCTTTGAAATATGGTACCCGGAATTTTTAGTGATTAGAACACTTCCTTTACTTCGTACAAGGAAGCGAAACAGTAGAAAATCAGTGTGAACTTTCTTCCTAAATCTAGTAACAAATCTTGAGATGTGACAAAACATGATTTTACCTGAAATATTTCTGTAATGTGAACTAAGACTCTGCTTATCTACGTGACTTGACTTTGCTTCCGAAGAGGTGAGATGTAGCTTTCTGTTTTGACATACAACTTCATTTAATCTGAAAGATATATTACATAGAAATCTTGACCAATTTCCGTCTGTCAAAATAAAGGAAAATGACTAGCACAATTGAAGCTAAACACACTTGATTCCTTAGGATTTTATTAAACTAAGCTGTTTTTATTTATTATATATAATTATAAGTAAAAGAGCAGTTTCAATATTTAAATTATTCAGAAATATTTCACAATATATATCTGTGTGCCCACCAGCGGCCGAGCGGTAAAGTCGCTGAACACTGGTAGTTCGGTCCGAGGTTCGAACCCCGCGAACGGGCTGGCTGCATGGGCGGTTTCGTGGTTTTTCCCATGTGTAACGTGTATACGAGCCAGTTTCCCTCAGAAAGTCCTCCACGAAGGCATCCCTCCCCTTAGGCAGATAGCCCTGGAGGCTTTGCCATAATCACACACACAATATATATCTTAAAGTATAGGTAGGATATCATCCACAAAGCACAATTTCGATTGGTTATTGCTTTCTGATGATAGTTTCATTCTTTTAGAAATGTGGTTTTGGCAACAGTTTTTCATTCATTGCTTTGGATACTGGACTTCTGACTGTTTTCTCTTGAAAATATGAGATTTATTGCTTATTTCATTGTAATTTTTTTATAACACACTTTTATTAAAATTTCTGTTTTTTTTTGCTATTGTTTGTTTTTTTGTAGTTGTTCTGCAGAGTAAAATTCTGTGCAGTTTTTAAATTTAATTTTTGGCATTTTTCCTTTAGGGATTTTTCTGGTACATTTAAAAGCCAGACGAGGGCTGGCCGCGTAGCAGCTAGTTTGAAATTTATTATCATTAAACGCTGGCATACATTGCGCATTCTTTTTTCCAGGTGAAATACTCAACATAAAATTAATATTCATTTATAATAAATTATTATAAATTATATTCATTTATAATAAAATTGGGTGCAGTGTCTGGAAATCTCATAGGATCACCAATGAGCGAGCGGAGTCTCTAATACTGATGATAAATAAAGTTTCTAAATGCCTGATGATCTACACTGACTACCAATGAGTATTTGGACACCTATGCAAATGACGATATCTGCGGTTCCAAGGTACGTCACGGACTCCGCCGGTATATATCGTGTAGGAAACAGCATCGGCTTTAGTCGCATGCAAGATGCCTCGCAGTTCGGAGCTCTCTGATTTCGAGAAAGGTATAATTATCGGGTATCACAAATGTGACCGATCCTTAAGGGACAAATCTAGCAATCTGAAGTACCCAAAATCGACAGTGGCCTGTGTGATTAAGAAGTGGAAGGTGAGCGGTGATTGTCGGAATGTGCCCCGAGTCGGCAGACCAACGAAACTGGGAGATAGAGACCGAAGAGTGCTGTCCAGAGAAATTCGGAAGAACCGAACCCAACCGATGGCCCTCATCCGCGAGTTTCAACAAGCATCCGGGAGTATTGTTTCAATGAATACTATCCGTAAGGAAGCACATCTGCTTGGTTTTCATGGTCGTGCTGCTGCCCATAAGCCTTTGATCACAAAGTCCAATCGCGCTTCTCGGTTAATGTGGTGCAAAGCACATCGAAATTTGACCGCAGATCAGTGGAAACGGGTACTTTGGAGTGACGAATCAAGGTTCACCCTTTACCGTTCGGATGGCAGGGTCTGGGTTTGACATCTACCTGGAGAACTTCTCCTGCCAGAATGCATTGTGCCAACAGTCAAGTTCGGCAGAGGTGGAATTGTGGTCTGGGGATGTTTCTCCTGGTATCGGCTGGGACCCTTGGTCCCCATTCATGGTAAGCTCAACTCCGATGCCTACTGCACTATTTTGGATGACAATGTGCTTCCTACGTTGTGGCAGTTTTGCGGGTTGGACCCCTGTTACTTTCAGGACGAAAATGCCTGTTGTCATGTTTCGACGTTAACCAAGCCTTGGTATGGTGCCAATGGAGTTCATCGAATGAACCTGAACCCTATCGAGAACCTCTGGGACGAGTTGCATCGCCGAATTCAGGGGTGCACTACCCGTGCAAAATTGGTGAAGGAACTTCTATGTCTTCTCCAAGCCGAGTGGAAGAAAATACCACTAGCTGTCATACAAAGACTTGTGGAAAGTATGCCCCGGAGGGTCCACGCTGTAATTACCTCTCGTGGAGGCTCTACCAACTATTGATTTTGAATAAAGTTAGTTTTTCTTTTCTATCACACGTGTCCAAATACTTATTGGTAGTCAGTGTATACTCGAATCCTGGCGAACGGGCTTGCTGTATAGGATTTCGTAATTTCTCTCTGTGTAACGTAGATACGAGCTAGTTTTCCTTAAAATTCCTCCAGGAAGGCATCCCTCCGCACAGGCGGATATTTTTATTTTTTACTTATTAAATGAAGGAAGGCTTACTCTCAGGCTAGTCTGTACCCTAGACAAAGAACTAGGTTGGATCATTCTTTATTAATTTAATTATATTTATTTCCCATTTTCAAATCTTTAATTTTAATTTACCAAATTTTAAATTTGAAAACTTATTTCACATGTAAGATTTTAAAATGAATTCTTAAAAAAATGTTTAACTTTCAAGCCTCCAAAATCGTTTGAATTTAGTTAATTATAGTTTTTACTATTACACATCCTCTTTACATGATTTATTCTAATTTATTATCGCAGAATACTAAACAATTATTATTGCTGACGTTGCATTTTCACTAGGAAATACTTCGTTTTTATTTGTAAATAGAAGGATTCCAGAATATAATAGTATTTACATAGAAATTCGCATTATTAAAATGAATATTTAGCAAAGTAATTTGAAGAAATTAATAGTTTTATTGAATATTCTGAATTTAGAATAAAATGTCAGAAATAACGCAATTAATTTAACACATATCAAAAGTTAGATCAGTAAATTTTACTTAGAAGTTGTTGCTACTAAAAATACTACATAAACGATACTCACTTCTGATGTGCCTGCTGGAGTAGATCATCTTTACTTTCAATTTCTGCTTTTGCAGTTTTGTATAAAGAGCACAAATTCTTTTTTAAAACATAAATCATCTGCGTTAATTCAGATATTTTGGCATCTTTTTCTAGATTAGATACGTTCAGTTTTTCAGCTTCTTTAAGAAGATTCTGGTATTGTGCTTCTCGCTGCGAAAAGATTATTTATTTAGTTTTTCTCTAAAATATAAACAGAATCTTACAAATATTATAAAGGTAATTCGGAAAACGTAGAAGCAAAAGATAAACAACATTTATAAATATTATTATAGTAATTTACAAAATAATAAATGTATATAGTATAGTAATTTACCAAATAATTTTGGAAATTTTGTTATAATATTTAGAAATTATCGGTGTCTGAATCTGATCAGAATGAATTTTTTAAGTTTTTGGTATTGTAGAAAACAACATAGAAGAAAATTAAATTAGGGCATGAGATTTAAAATATTTATTTTAAATAAATTTATTTCTGAATTTTCTTTAATCAGAAAACAATTAAATTATATGTTATTCAACTACCCAATAAAATACAGTTTTCAATTAAAAAATAAATGAGAGGGCAAACATTTTGATTTTTGTTGATATAAATTTCGAAAAACCAGTTTTTATCTATGGTCACTTACGCCTCACAAATATAATCTAAAATTTTGTTTATAGACTTCTCTTTTTATTTCAACAACAAATTAGGTTTTATTTATAAACGAATAGTCCGAAGTATTAAAATAAAAATCCCTGTCAGAAGGTGTATGAAGATCTTATTAACATGTTAAAATTTGAGGGTGTTGTAGAGTTCAAGCAAAAGACAAATCATTTTCGCTCAACCTCATACGCAAAAAAAAATGGCCTCAAACACCTCTGGAATAAATATGCTGAGTGTGCACTTTCGCACACTCGAAATGAATATTGCAGAGAACTGTACGAGTCACCCGCCCTAAAAGAAAAAAAAAAAAAAACCCGAAGCGCTATCTGCCATTTAATTATGCTGACAGAGCATCTCGAAAGAACTTTTTTCTTTTTTTTTTTCCTCCCTGAATAAGTGGAGTGATAATTTCCAGTAAAGTTCAAACTATCCTACACCCATTCTGATGAAGTTTTTGTAACTTTGGATATCCTCCCCCCGAAGTTCATTTAAAAGTTGATTTAATGCTCCCAATTGATCAGGGCGAGCTTATACAGTCATGTAATTAATTCCCTTTTCTTCTTCTTTTTTGTCGCCTAGAACAGAAATTAATTCGTTGGAAACTTCAAGAATTGCAACTGGCACTTCGATACCCATTTTGCAAACAAACGGAGGCGAGTTGTCAGTCTGGCTCTGATTGGTCTAAACATGGAGGTAGGAAAGGGAGGAGGGGCCATTCCGCGCTAGAAGTGAAGCACTGCTTTGAAGCTTGGGTCACCAGACGGGGTATTCTTTGTTTACATTCAGAAGCTCGCTTGACAAGATTCTGATAGTATTTCGACACACGACAGTTCCACAAAAATCGAAAAAGGGACACTCTCGCATGAAAGAAACATTCATAGTGTAATGGATAATAGCGATTTGTATAGTTTACTGACATTTACGCAAAAATCACATCTTGGTTATTTTTCGATAACTAACAACAGCGATTTTGATTATGAATTTGTTTTATAAAATTCTAAGCTGTTGCACTACAAAAATATAGATTTTAAGAAAATTGCTAAAAAAGATCTGCCAAAATTTATTTTCTAGAAGATTTGAAAAGTTTGAAACTTGATGGCTAAATGTAAATATAGAATTATGTATGTTAAAATATTTGTAATTAGGCACATAGGTCAGATTAAGTTTTTATTAAATAGAGTAACGCATGCAAGGGCTATCTGCCTAAAGAGAGAGATGCTATCGTGGAGGAATTTTGAAGAAAAACTGACCTTTGAGTGGGTATTAAAAATAATACTTATAATTTTCATTCAAATTATATACATATATATTTTATGTAAAACTTTCGGGTGTATGCTAAATTAGTGTAAATTACTTTACACGAAAAATATAGTGAATGCACAGAAATTAAAGATTTGCACATGCCGGAAATGATAAATAGGAAATATGTATGGGTATTTATGCATGTGCTTGCAAAAAGCATGTATCTGCCTTTGACAAAATACTTAAATATTCATTAAATTATTATAAATGTATTTGAAATGAAGAATTCATTTACTTATAAACAACTGTGAAAGTACTGTGAAGAAATCTAATGATTAAATGTATCTAATTTATAATGATTATAAATGTTATCTAAATATATAATAACCTTAATATTGAATTGTAAACATAAATTGAAATCCTGTTGACAAATACGTTATAAAACTATTTAAGCAAGAATTGTTCGTATTGGAAAGCAATCTGTTAAAAGGTATTGTAAAGCAAATGCTATGAGATGCGCACTTAAGAACGTAATAAAGAGTTTTGGAATATGTATTGTTGAAATGAAGGGTAAAAAAAAAAAAAAAAAAAATCTGATAAGTATAATTAAAAGAATTATTCCCTTTACATTTTATAATAACTCAGTTACAAGTTTTAAATAATACTTAAAAAAAAAAAAAAAAAAAAAAAAAAAAAACTTATCTTATTCCCTTTCAGAAATGTTCAGAGAAAGTCAAATACTATTTAATACCTATTTAATTATTAGGAATTAGCGAAATACTTATTTAAAGTATTTCGCTAATTCCTAATAATTCTCTAATTTAAAATGAACCGAATAGAGCATTAATTATAAATTGACTTACATTTTTCGATCTAAAAGATGCCTCAGAAGCCAAAAAATCATGTCATATTTAAGAAAGTATTTTAGGAAGAAGCTCTATAAATAGAAAAGAAATAATGCATAATTTTAATATTAATAATACAATAAACTTTGATCTTAATTTTTGTACCTTAACCGAATAAAATCGAATTACCTTAATTTTTTTTTCTAATGTAATTAACGAAAACTTGTGAAAATATTTCATTCAAATTAAACCATTCTGAGAAAAATGTCCTGTGAAGAGTATAGCATTTAATTCCGTTCAGAATGAAATGTTGTTTAAAAATATGTTGTTTTCACATACTTAGGACTCTGAAGTGTTGTAGAAAAAGAAAATATATACATTTATATGTATATTTGCGACGTAATTACAAAATATTTACACCCGAACGCGTCAAATCCCATAGAACTCAATGGTAAATGACCCAATGTTTTGGTCACCACGTAGGGATCGCCGGTGCTTCAGAGCAGGGTACGGAGAAACTTGTTTAGGGCGACTCCATCTTACTTCCTACCTCCATGGGTCTAAACTATGTGTCTTCAACCTTTCAGGCCCGAGGGCCTCATCAATAAATTCATAAAGATCCGCGGGCCACATGTCCGTCCAAAAAAAAAAAAAATAGTGTGGTCAGAAAATTTATATAAAAAAGGAAGGTTTGTTTTACAAGACTACAATTGATTCTAAGCGAAGAGGTAGCATTACTGATTTATATGTACATTGGTTCCAAAAAGTTAAATCTAAATCGAATTAAAATGTTTTGCAACATTTTTTTAACTATGAAAAGAAAGTAAAGATGATTGTACAGAACGATGTTACAAAATACAATTACAATAAAAAAAAAAAAAAAAAAAAGAAGAAGAAGAAGAAGAAGAAGAAGAAGAAGAAACTTACAATTACTGGCGGGAGATGGTAATTACTTTAGTTTTAATCTGTGTTGTTGCAATTCGTAAAGTTTCCTCCAAATGTCTGTCAGCCGTGTTCTTGTTTTCGATTCTAGGATTTTCATTTTACAAAAATCTGTTCACATATGTAGGTACTACCAAACTTCACTAGCAGAAAAACGAAGATTTTAATTTACAAAAGCTTAATCAGACCCATTTTTACATACTCTGCTGAGACCTGGTCAATGACAGAAAAAGCTAAAAATATCATTTCTGTCTTTGAGATAAAAATTTTTGAGAAGTATTTTTGGTGGCATAAAATGTAACAATATCTGGAGAAGAAGAACTTACTCTGAACTCTATAAATCTTTTAAAGAAACAGATATAGTAAAATATATAAGGATTCAGAGAATTAAATAGGCAGGACACCTGTGCAGAATGGATGAAAATCGGGTAACTAAAAAGATCTTCTCGGCCAGACCATTCGGCCCCCGAAAAAGAGGAAGACCTAAACTTAGGTGGCTCGACTGTTTGGAAACAGACTTAAGAATTTTAAAAATAACCAATTGGGTGTCCATGGCCAGGGATAGAAGAGCTTGGAATTCGATTCTGAGGACGGCAAGGGCCCATCCTGGGCTGTCTGGCCATTAAAGAAGAAGAAGAGGAAGACCCTATTCTACCAAACTCTTTCCTAGCAAATTAAATATATGTATATATTTATATATTTTCCGGCGGCGGCCACTAGCCGTTAGGGGCGTTGGCCACTACTAAGGCCGGAAACAGTGGTCACTTTATTATAGAGGCTCTTAATAGGTGGGCCAACATTGCGTCTTATGAAGGGATAGACAATTTACATCCAGGCCTTCTTCGGGATTCAAATCCGGGCCCTTCAATTCAGCAGTCAGAATCATTAACCACTTTACTGTCTGGGCGGTTAGCAGATTAAATATCAATATAAATAAAAGCTAATCAATCAAACGTAAATGAGACAAAATTTGCCCATTGTGGAAAAATAGTTTTCTTACTAAACCTACATAGAATATAAAAATGATAACAATAAAAATTAACATTTAAAAAATACATAATATCAGCATACAAAGGAAAAAAAATAAAGTCGGTAATCTTAAAAATACATAACTGAAATATCTAAAAACTACAATATTTAAAAAGATATACCATTTCCTCTTCTTCTTTTCCTATTTTTTCTATTAATTCAAGCTCTTTAATCAATTCATCTTGGTCCATATCATTTCCTTCCGAAGAAACAGTAGAATCAATGATTTCGGGATTCATAATTCCAAGGAAATCATCGTCGTAATAAACTAATTCATAACTCTCAGGAATCATAGATAACACTAAGGAAATGAATAGATGTTATTTAAAGGAAAACAATAATTTTATATTGAAGAATTTCTATCAATATATATATATATATATATATTCATGCGGAGTAAAAATAGTTTACTAACTCTGTTTGAAAGTTTAAGACTCTACATACCAACTGAAATTTGTAGGTCACGCACCAGGTCACCCATTTAAGGTTTTTGTTATTCAGAAATGCATTTTCCCAGCAGGTTTGATCGTATATATGACAATTTAAAATATGTTGGTAATGTAAGTCGCCAGTAGCCAATGAAACTGCGTATTGGAATTAAATTCCCAATGAGGTATGACGGACTCTGAATCAATGTTTTATTAATTTAGAAATAAAGTATGACTGAATTCTTTGGCATTTTTATTTTAACAACTTAAATTTTGATGGCACATTTCTTTGAAGTGAGGTGCATTAACATTTCGAACACATCGCACGCACTTTTACCTCATTTTTAGTAGTAAAATAACTTTTATCAAGTTGTTTTATCAAGTGTCTGTGTGCATTCAGTCTATTACGACCCCATACGTACGGGTTCGTAATACACTGAATGCACACAGAATTTTACCTTTAACTGGACAACAGTATTTTAATTGGAATTAAAATGTTTGAATTATCGAAGAATTTGTTTTTTGTAGTTCCTTAGTTGCTTACGCATTAAAAATTGCCTGTGTTGGCAAAGGGCCCATTTTCAAGGCATAAACACATGAAAATCCTGAAAAGTGGAAAACGCATTACTTCCTTGTACGAAGTAAAAAGGAAGTATAGTAATTCCGATAAGTTTCAGGCAGCATATTTCAACGAAAATATGCATTTTGACCGCTATCCAATGAAATTTAACGATGTTTTTGCGTAATATTTGTTTACGTAAGGGCCCCCCCCAAAAATATAAAATTGCTTTAAATTGAATTCCGAAGATTATTTTTCGTGGCGTCTGTACGTACGTACGTATCTCGCATAACTCAAAAACGAGTAGCCTCAGAACGTTGAAATTTTGTATATACGACTGCTATAACATGTAAATGTGCACCTCGTATTTTGGTTACAATCGGCCGCACCAAACGTATATATATATATATATCCACTCTGTTACCCGGCTCAGTGATCTCAGTTTCTTTTTTCTTATATTTGTAAATTGTACATTTTTTCCTTTAAAAATGATTATGTTGTTCTTATCTTCCGGTTAAGGTTTTTATGCCTTTAGTAAATCTGTATGCAATATTTTGAGAATTATCAACAATTTTAAAGTTGTTTAAGTTCCGCTAAGCCTAATAATTTTTTTTTGATGGCGGCCATTGCTTGTTTACATTTGAAACAGCAGGATAGGGGATTTGTTGCCAATCTAGAGAAACTTAGCCTCGCAACAACAAAGATAACGCCTTCATTTATTATTGCCAATTAAATCATGCTTAATCCTTTCAGGAATTGTTTCGAGGAGATAAATGTTTAAGAATTACTTCGTAATTTTTAATACATATATTTCGAGTTTTTATGTATTTTTGCCTTGTCGCGAACTGAGAACTGAATTAATTGAATGAGAAATACTCAATCGTCTGTGAGAAACTGTTTCTTTTTAGTTTTGTTTGCTTAATTTCTTTTATACATCGTTCTAGCTTTATTATAATATTTGAATAGAACATGTGGCAACGATTAGATAACTCTATTCTTTACATGATATAAATTTTGTGCATTATGAGTTATAATATGAACGAAATGTAATACTGTTAAGTGAATCTAGCGTCAGAGTGTCGCTATGGTAAACAAATACTAGAGTGAATTTTAAGGAATGCATTTATTCTATTGTGGTTTATGCGCTGTCGGCGAAGTAGATTTAATTCAATTCAATAAGTTTAAATGAAATGCAAGAATAAATGCGTATAATTTAATATTCCGTACAAGGAAGTCATGTGGTGTACACATCAGATTTTTTTTTATGTTGATAGACCACATAGTATACGTATAGAACAGTGGGTCTGATCTCTTTTTGCCCCATGCCCTCCTCTCACCATTGCTAAACGATAACCCTCCAACCTTTCCAAAAATTTGAAAAGTATATATATATTTATTTAACAAACATTCTTTGTTCGTAAAAAGCAAATTTAAAGCTAATTAAATTTTAAAGGAAATTGAATTACAAATAAATGATTAATTATTGCTGCGAACTAAACTACAATATCATTTAAATTCTGAGAGCAGACAGGAAAATTTTTAAAAATTGGGAATTTAACTTTGCTATATATATATATATTTATTTTCTCAATGCATTTTATAAATAAAACAAGAAAAAGTATAGAAAATATTGATAAATAATAAAACTTGAATAGAAGTAGCTTTTTATATTCATGAAATACAAGTTAATACTTAAAAGGTAAATAAAAGGCTGATCTCATTCCCCCATTTGAAACTGTGAAATTTCCTGTGTATTTCTCCTCGCAGTGCTATTTTCTATAAGCTTCTTTTATGAAGCCAACAGAAATTATGCAATTAAGTAAAGGCAAAAGCTGAGAAGATGAGGTTGAAGTTGCGCTTAAAGTATATTATGAATCATCCATTCAATCTTACGTACGAACTGAATTATTATAAATTCTAGAAATACAGTTTGTAACCCCACGGCTCAACAAGCGCCACAGGAATAAACACCAGGACTTTTTGTCGCCTAGAATATATATATATTTATTTCTCAATGCATTTTATAAATAAAACAAGAACAGTATAGGTGGTGTGGTGTGTGTGATTATGGCAAAGCCTCGAGGGCTATCTGCCTAAGAGGAGGGATGCCTTCGTGGAGGACTTTGTAAGGGAAACTGGCTCGTATACACGTTACACATGGGGAAACCACGAAAACGCCCATGCAGCCAGCCCGTTCGCGGGATTCGAACCTCGGACCGAACTACCAGTGTTCAGCGACTTTACCGCTCGGCCGCTGGTGGGCCAAGAACAGTATAGAAAATATTGATAAATAATAAAACTTGAATAGAAGTAGCTTTTTATATCCATGAAATACAAGTTAATACTTAACAGGTAAATAAAAGGCTGATCTCATTCCCCATTTGAAACTGTGAAATTTCCTGTGTATTTCTCCTCGCAGTGCTATTTTCTACAAGCTTGTTTTATGAAGCCAACAGAAATTATGCAATTAAGTAAAGGCAAAAGCTGATAAGATGAGGTTGAAGTTGCGTTTAAAGTATATTATGAATCATCCATTCAATCTTACGTACGAACTGAATTATTATAAACTGAATTATTATAAATTCTACAAATACAATTTGTAACCCCACGGCTCAACAAGCGCCACAGGAATAAACACCAGCAAACAAACAAACAAACAAAAAAAAAAAAAAAAAAAAAAAAAAAAAAAAAAACCCAAGACTAGCCTTCAGTTGATGTTCCCCGCCGAGATTTATTTTGTAACTTAAATGTGTAATTATTAAGCCCTTAATTTTAATGGTTTATCTTAATTGTGTTTTGTTAATTAAAACTATTTAAAAAGGCCAAGTGAGTCTTTGTTTATGTTAGTTTTGATTATAAATTCATTTTAATTTGATGTTTTTTGTTAGATCACATTTAATATATGGAAGTAAATTTTCTCAGTAACATTTAAATTAGTAAACTTTTAATTTAAAAAAAAAATTTGTTTATTCAGCTCTCTAGGCATTTCCAAATTAACCGAGTGTGAAAAATCCAGTTAACCAGCACAAAAAGTTACCGTTTAGAATTTTCAAAGGGGTTCCTCGGCAGTTTATAGACTACAACAATAAAACAATACGAATTTTTCATTAAAAAATTACGCCATTTCAAAGCGAGCAATGGTAACACTGTAAGAATAAAAAAAATCATTTTTATCTCCAGCGCGCGAGACTCTGAATCGGAAATTCCGAAAATATGCTCATTTTAAAATTAATTTGCGGTATTGCTGTTGAATTGAATTTTATAGTTTGAGTGCGTAGAAAATGATATTTAATAAATAAAGGTAACACAGAAAACGTTAAAAAAACGCCCCTTTAGACGTAATTTAAAATCTGAAACCTTTTAGAATTTGTTTGTTGTTTTCTCGTCTTCATTACTAAGAATCCTTTCTTCACACTTACAACACATAAAATTCAACACAAAACCACACAATTTTTAAGAGCAGCATATGTTTAAAAGTTCCCGATACCTTGTTAATTGTTGGCATACATTTTTAATCTTTCCTCAGTTCGTCATATCAGTGTTCAGCTTGCTCAGCATTACACAGCATTTTTTGTCTTTTTATTGCTAACTTTTCTTGTTTTTTACTTTCTTGTTTATTAAATTTCACGATCTTTCACTTTCGCCATATAAAACTCAACAGCAAAGTAACACACACACACACACACACACACACACACACACACAAAAAAAAAAAAAAAAAAAAAAAAAAAAAAAAAGATGAAAATGTCCGCTTTTGTACATTGTTACAGTTGTTTGCTTTGAAATCATTTTGAGCTTTTTAATAGAAAATTCGCTAAAGTTTACAAACTATGAAATAGATAATAAAAAAAAATTGAAATTGAAATCCGGGCGTACAGGTACCCATATTCCGGTGGAGGACTATGTTATTCAAAATTTGGATTGGATAGGATTATTCAGTTATGGCAAAGCACACGAGGGCTATCTGCCTAAAGGGAGGGATGCCTTCGTGGAGGACTTTCTAATGGAAACTGGGTCGTATACACGTTACACATGGGGAAAATCACAAAAACGCCCATGCAGCCATCCCGTTCGTGGGATTCGAACGTCGGATCGAACTACCAGTGTTCAGAGTCTTTACCGCTCGGCCGCTGGTGGGCTATTTAAAATTTGAAAGCTCTAGGTATTGTTTTTTCACAATGCGAGAAAGACAATGGTTATATTTTATAAAACGACAATGGTTTAAATGGCTAATCTTTAGAATATGGTAACAGATAGTTTGGCGACATTTTGGTAAGGCGATAAAGGTAATTTGGTAAGGATAGCTAGGACTTTAGCAATAATCTGATAAGTACACAGTTCGAATCACAGATTATTTTGTCTCGGAGAAATGAGAGATCATGAGACATGTAATGAGACATTTTCCGGAAAATTCCAATGGGGAGTTTAGCTAATAAGCACTTAGAAACAATTTCGTTGCTAAAGTGCAGAATCGCCCGCTTATTTGTTTGGCGCCTTTTACAAGAGTAAGAACTGGATTTTTGTCAATATTCTTTAACTTTTTAAGTGAAAATAGGTCGATGCGTACATGGATAAAGTCAAAAGTGTGCGCAATGCCATTTTTGTGCAATTCTGGGATTTTTTTTTTAAGTGAAAATAGGTCGACGTGTACATGGATACCGTGTATGTGGAATTCTTAAAAACGCGGCAAGCAGTGGGCTATTCTGCACTTTCTCCCAATTTCGCACCTAATCTTCGTCATGATTAAGCACTTTTGTTCCACAAACGTTCTAGTATAAGCGTAATTCGGCTAGCAGATTGTTGGAAAAAATGTTGAGTAAAAAAAAAAAAAAAAAAAAAAAAGTCTTTACTTCGTAAAAACAAAATGGCGTCCCCCCCCCCAAAAAAAAAAAAAAAAAAAAAACAAAAACAAAAAAAAAAAAACTAGCAAGTTTGCTGTAGCAGGGTTGGTCGCGAAAGTTTCGCCAAAAAATCGCGAAGTTACCATAATCCGAAGATTAACCTTTTAAATAGTTCAACAGCAATTTAATAACGCTAATTCTCTTCCATCATAAACAAAACCATAAAATGTTTTTTCATAGGGAACCAAATTTGAGATTTTTTTTTTTCATAAAGCGAATTTCCAACGAGTCATCAAGAGAAAGTATTCCTTTTTAACAGTTAGAGCTACAAAACTGTAAAATATTTCTAACACTTACGAAAATTTATTTTATGTAACAAGTTTGGTCTATTTCGATTTTATGAAATTTTGAGGATAAAAAAACTCAAGTCTACAGGTTTCAAAATCAAAATATCATTAGCCCAAAATATTTACTCTGATACGGTAATTAATTTGGAGCTCCAGAACTTGTACAGCAATTAAATATTTACCGATTTGTTTTTATCTCGCGTAGAAGGATGCAAAGTCGTTAAAATTGCATTTAAACGCAGTAAGTCTTCCGTAAGCATGTATTTCATCTATCGTTTGTTTCCTGCGAGGATAAAAATTTCTGCATTAATTTAGAAGCTGCAGTTTAAAATTATATAATTTTGGAATAATTGATATTATTCCTATGAAAATTGAATGTAATTTTCATTCTTTGTTGATATATGTTATCCTACCCGGTCGGAAAAAGTACAGTTTTTTATTTTATTTTATTATTAGAAAACTGTATTACAACTAAAATTGCCAGACAATTAATGTTCTGTAAGCCTGAACAGAAGCAATAAATGGAAAATTAATGTTTTAAATAAATTATAAAGAATAATTCTTTTTTTTTTTTTTTTATCTGAACATCAATAATGAGCCACATAGAGACGAGGAAAAGAAAATTATCTAACAGTAAAACACAATTTATATTGCCTTTTTTTATTTGTACTGATGATATAAAGAATGAAAATATATAAAGAATATAAAGTGTTTAAATATTTCTGTGTGCTATTACGTGGAACGGACATCTACAGAATTGATTGTTTACTAGGCCGCGTGGCATACAAATTGGTATTTATAAATGAATTAGTAAATACAAATAAATATACGTCAATATATACTAAAAAATAGTTTTTCAAATTTTTTAGTAATTTATCAATTATTTTCTAGCCATTTACACTTTAGAAACCATTGAATAGTGTGATATAATAGCACGTGTTTTTCCTCAAAAATTTTTACAAATGGCAATTCTTATAAACAACAAAATGAAATGTTTATTGGTAAGAATTATAAAATTCATATTACATACATCAGACATGTAAGGTGGCTGTCTGTTCTGGAGTGCCGCCGATAGTGATTTCCAGAAAATAAATTTATTACGTGCTTCGCCCTTAGGCACCACACGGAAAGGGAGGGATGCACCGTGGAGGTCTTTTTAAGGGAAACTGGCTCGTATCCACGTTACACATGGGGAAAACCACGAAAACGACCCTGCAGCCAGCCCGTTCACGGGATTTGAGCCCCTGACCGAACTACTAGTGTTCAGTGGCTTTTACCGCTGGAGGGCTATTATTCTCATTTGGTTGGATTATTTGAATACGGCAGAGCTCGCCAGCGCTATGAGCCTAGGCTGAGAAATGCCTCTGTGGAGGGGTTTCTAAGCGAAACTCGCTTGTATTCACATTAAGGGGACTCATACACCTTAAACCCCTTATGATCTTCGAATATGAGACTGTTGCAAGAATTTGGATATTTTATTTATTTTAAAAGCAATTACTTCCAACTTTTTACAGCTGACTACATAATATAGCTGCTTTCTGAAATAGTAACCAGAAAGTTTGTGTTGCCACAAATATTTTTGTAATTGAATCTTCTTTGTGACAAAATATTTCGCCATGTTTCCACCTTGCGCGCATGATATTTTAAAAATGGCTAATGGTACATACTTGAAACTTGATGGAATTCTTTATATGGGCACTATTTTCTAACTGAACCAACAATCTGATGAATATTTTAATACTGAAAAATTTTATGGACGAAAACATTACAAATTTTGTTAATAAAATACATTTTATAAACTCAACTCAACATAAAATAAAAATTTAATATGAAATTTTTAGAATTTTAGGTTCACAGTAGTTTCCAAATGTTATAAAAGCTATATATTAAATATGGAATTAAATTGTGAAACAGAATGTTTTAAACTGTGCGCGCAAGTTGGAAACACGACGAAAAATGTTGTCACAAAGCGTATTAAATTATAAAAATATTTGTGGCAACACAAACTTTCTGATGACTATTTCAGAAAGCAGCTATATTATGTAGTCAGCTGTAAAAAGTTGGTAGTAATTGCTTTTAAAACAAATAAGTTATCCCAATTCTTGCAACAGTCATCTATTCGAACATCTTATGGGTTTTAAGGTGTATGAGTCCCCTTAAACTTGCATAAAATCAGCCATGCAGGAAGCCGGTTCTTCTGAGATCAAACTCTCAGCATTCATCTGTCTTAACACCTCGACCTCAGATGGTACCCATTTCCATTTCGGACCTTACGTGAATAAAAATTCATACTTCCACTACTCAGATGTTTAGTCGCAATACACATTATTAAAGAAATACAAAATTAAACAAAATACCACATGTACATAGCGCGTGATTATATCAAAATAAAGTAAAAGTGCATCAAAATGTTCAATTGTTACGTAACACTAATAGGCAAACACATGTGGAAAATATTTACCGTCTTTAGCCTTGAATGCCATGAGGCGCCAACAGTTGAAACCAAGCTATTGCATTGCTTAAATAATTATTGAAGAGATGGATATCATTTTATCCAGAGTAACAGACAGCACAAGGACTATTTGTTTGCGCGAACCATGTCCAACACATTTTTTAACTTCTATCCAACGTCTGATGACGTTCACTTTGGACATATCACGTGAATATGCTTGAGCCTGAATGAAAGAATATGTAAACATTCTTTGTCTGAATGACCTCGAAATTCATTCAGTAGAAGCATTTTTACGAATTTTGTGTGCATGTCTTTTATTGTATCTCCTACATAGGTACTGTAGGAAGTACTACTCTGCATCCCCACGTATAAAATGAGTCTGTTCTACAAAAGGAACCAAATAATAAAGAAGATAAGAAATAACACCACTTTCCATTAATACAACAAAGAAGCTTTCAATTTGCCTCACTCTTAACTCCCGGAAACATCGAAGAATCCGTTTTTAGCTAAGCAATTTCAATGCAACAGAGTAAAGGAATCTTCCAGGACAATTAGGCGTTATTGTGTACAAGAAAGAAACTCACCCATGGAGGTAGGAAACGGAGGAGGGGCCATTCCGCGCTAGAAGTGAAGCACTGCTTTGAAGCTTGGGTCACCAGACGGGATTGTTCTTTGTTTACATTCAGAAGCTCGCTTGACAAGATTCTGATAGTATTTCGACACACGACAGTTCCATAGAAATCGAAAAAGGGACACTCTCGCATGAAAGAAACATTCATAGTGGGATGGATAATAGCAATTTGTATAGTTTAGTGACATTTACGCAAAAATCACATCTTGGTTATTTTTCGATAACTAACAACAGCGATTTTGATTATGAATTTGTTTTATAAAATTCTAAGCTGTTGCACTACAAAAATATAGATTTTAAGAAAATTGCTAAAAGAGATCTGCCAAAATTTATTTTCTAGAAGATTTGAAAAGTTTGAAACTTGATGGCTAAATGTAAATATAAAATTATGTATGTTAAAATATTTGTAATTAGGCACATAGGTCAGATTAAGTTTTTATTAAATAGAGTAACGCATCCAAGGGCTATCTGCCTAAAGAGAGAGATGCCATCGTGGAGGAATTTTGAAGAAAAACTGACCTTTGAGTGGGTATTAAAAATAATACTTATAATTTTCATTCAAATTATATTCATATATATTTTTATGTAAAACTTTCGGGTGTATGCTAAATTAGTGTAAATTACTTTACACGAAAAATATAACGAATGCACAGAAATTAAAGATTTGCACATGCCGGAAATGATAAATAGGAAATATGTATGGGTATTTATGCATGTGCTTGCAAAAAGCATGTATCTGCCTTTGACAAAATACTTAAATATTCATTAAATTATTTATAAATGTATTTGAAATGAAGAATTTATTCACTTATAAACAACTGTGATAGTACTGTGAAGAAATCTAATGATTAAATGTATCTAATTTATAATGATTATAAATGTTATCTAAATATATAATAACCTTAATATTGAATTGTAAACATAAATTGAAATCCTGTTGACAAATACGTTATAAAACTAATTATGCAAGAATTGTTCGTATTGGAAAGCAATCTGTTAAAAGGTTATTAAATGAATGCTATGAGATGCGCACTTAAGAAAGCAATAAAGAGTTTTGGAATATGTATTGTTGAAATGAAGGGTAAAAAAAAAAAAATCTGATAAGTATAATTAAAAGAATTATTCCCTTTACATTTTATAATAACTCAGTTACAAGTTTTAAATAATACTTAAAAAAAAAAAAAAAAAAAAAAAAAAAAAAAAAAAAAAAAAAACTTATTTTATTCCCTTTCAGAAATGTTCAGAGAAAGTCAAATACTATTTAATTCCTAATAATTCTCTAATTTAAAATGAACCGAATAGAGCATTAATTATAAATTGACTTACATTTTTCGATTTAAAAGAAGCCAAAAAATCATGTCATATTTAAGAAAGTATTTTAGGAAAAAGCTCTATAAATAGAAAAGAAATAATGCATAATTTTAATATTAATAATACAATAAACTTTGATCTTAATTTTTGTACCTTAACCGAATAAAATCAAATTACCTTAATTTTTTTTTCTAATATAATTAACGAAAACTTGTGAAAATATTTCATTCAAATTAAACCATTCTGAGAAAACTGTCTTGTGAAAAGTATAGCATTTAATTCCGTTCAGAATGAAATGTTATTTAAAAATATGTTGTTTTCACATACTTAGGACTCTGAAGTGTTGTAGAAAAAGAAAATATATAGATTTATATGTATATTTGCGACGTAATCACAAAATATTTACACCCGAACGCGTCAAATCCCATAGAACTCAATGATAAATGACCCAATGTTTTGGTCACCACGTAGGGATCGCCGGTGCTTCAGAGCAGGGTACGGAGAAACTTGTTTAGGGCGACTCCTTCTTACTTCCTACCTCCATGAACTCACCAGAGATCGCAGATAAGAGAAACTCCCCAGAGGAATGAAAATATTTTTTTGGCTACGTGTATGTACCAGGACTGGGTTAACAAACACCTGACATTTTTAAACAGAGACAAACATAAATATTACCACATTCTACTCTGTAAATTTTTGTTTCTTGTCGCTTTTCAAATATTAAAGTTGTTTATTGTAAACGCTTTTTTATTATTTAAGAAACCTGAATACTGAGGGGGAAGTTCAAACAGGGAATGACTTTTTTGTTTAGGGGATTTATTTTACTTCATCTTTATCCTTTCTAATTCACTCTAATTTCTGAAACTCTACAACATATTTTTCAAAGTACTTAAACGCAGTGTTTCTTTACTTTTAGTTTCTTTTAACTTAATACTTTCCTTCAAAGGACATATATTATAGAATTCCTTTCAATGTAGCATAATTTTAAATTACATCTTTAAATGGGTTTTGTTAATATATATATATATAGTATATATACGGTGGGTACAAAAAGTATTTGCACACATACATTTTTGTTCACAATTTATAAGAAAATGCATTAAGAAATACAAAAATTGGCGCTTATTCATTTAAATTAATTAAAAAAATACAATAATATTAATAAAAAACATTTTTTGCAACAATTTTAAAATAGCTTATGTCAAAAAAGTATTTGCGCACTCAACTCAACTTTAGCAAATTTGCATTTTTATGCTTTTATTTGACAGTCATCCTGCAGTAAATAGCATACGTAAGACTATAAAAGGAGGTGTCGTCGAAACGTCATCAGTTGATTGTCGATTTCAAATTGTAATGGCACCTAAAAAATCTGAATTGCCGATTTCGTTGCGAGAAAAAATTGTTTCTCTACGTGAAAATGGCCTAAATTATCGAGAAATAGGTAAAAAAGTAAATGTTTGCTTCTCTACTGTTCGGTATATTATAAAACGTCATAAAGAAAGAGGATCTACATCAAATAACTTGCGCTCTGGACGCCCAAAGAAACTTTCACTGCGAATAAAGCGAAAAATCATAAGAGAAGCATAGAAAAATTCATTTGTTAGTGCAATTACTTTAGCCAATGATGTCGCCTCAACATCTGGAGTTCAAATCTGTGCCCAAAGTGTTCGAAATGTCCTGCACGATGCACACATTTATGGGAGATCTCTAAGGAAAAAACCTCTCATAACTGAACGAAGTAGACTGAAGAGACTTGAATTCGCTAAGGAATATATCAATAAGCCAATTGATTTCTGGAAAAATGTCATATTCTCCGACGAGAGTAAGTTCAATATCTTTAAATTAGATGGCAGGAAATTAGTTTGGATAAAACCTTGTACTGCTTTTCATACCAAAAATGTGTTACCTACAGTTAAACATGGAGGAGGTTCTGTTATGATTTGGGGGTGCATGGCTAGCAAAGGAGTTGGTAATTTGTGTTTCATTGAAGGGAATATGAGAGCTCCAACCTATATTGATGTGTCGCGAGATAACTTGCCACAAAGTGCAATAAAATTGGGTATCAGTAATTCGTACTATTTTCAGCAAGGCAACGATCCCAAGCACACCGCCGGTATAACACGTATGTGGTTTCTTTATAATGTACCCAGAAAACTTGCCACTCCACCACAATCACCAGACTTAAATCCTTTGGAAAATTTGTGGAATTCTTTGGATTTAAAAATAAGAAAATGGAAGATTTCAAGCAAATCTGCCTTTAAACAAGCCCTTATTGAAGAATGGTCGAATACTGACCCTACTGTTACAGAAAATTTAATTAAATCAATGCCAGCAAGATTACAAGCAGTAATAGATGCTAAAGGAATGCATACTAAATATTAGTTATTTGAAATTTGCTTATATATTTTATTTCTTTTGTATTCATACAGGTGTGCAAATACTTTTTTGATACGTGATATTTTAATTTTGTTACAAAAAAGCATTGTTATTTATATTATTGTAATTTTTCTGTTTGTTTTGGATGATTAAACTTATTCTGCTTTGGCAATGCAATTTTTTTATTTCTCAATGCTTCTTTTTATGAATTGCAAACAAAAATGTAGGTGTGCAAATACTTTTTTTACCCACAGTATATACAGTGGGTGGACAAAAATATGGAAACACCTTGTGAAATGCATGTTTGAAAAGAAAGATTTATTTTGATGAAATATGTAGGTGGCGCTGGCGTTTTTGACTACTGACGCCACCTATACAACTTCGTAAATGTGCTAAACAGTTCAGTTGTTGTCGGAGTACTGTTATGTGAGGTTGTCATCGCATTATGTCAGAGTTAACAGACTTCGAACGGGGCAAAATGTTGGAGCACGTATGGTAGGTACTTCCGTAAGCAAGGTAGCCGAGGTGTTTAGTGTTTCAAGAGGTACTGTATCGAAGATTTATTCCGCATATTTGAAAAGCGGAAAAACATCATCTGCTAAATCACAGCGCGGACGAAAGTGTGTCCTGAGTGATCGTGACAGACGATCATTAAGCGCAATTGTGACGAAAAATAAGAAGACCTCAGCTGAAAAAGTTACTGCTGAAATGAATGTTGTGTTACCGAACCCTGTGAGTACCAAAACAATTAGAAGGGAGCTTCATAAATAGGGAATTGCTGGCCGTGCTGCAATTGAGAAGCCACTCATCAGTGATGCTAATGCCCGTAACAGGAAAAGGTGGTGTTTAAGTCATAAAGCCTGGACTATAGAGCAATGGAAGCGAGTAATATGGTCTGACGAATCTTCTTTCACATTGTTTCCCACTTCTGGCCGAGTTTACGTCTGGAGAACGCCATCTCAAGCCAATACAGAATGCATCAATACAGAATGCTTGTTGCCAAGAGTGAAACATGACGGGGGTTCTGTTATGGTTTTGGGCAGCCATATCGTGGTTTTGTTATGGTTTGGGCAGCCATATCGTGGTTCTCTGCTAGCCCCATGATAACTGTGTCAGGGCACATGACTGCCAAGACTTATGTGAACATTTTGGCCGATCAAGTTCATCCCATGGTACAAACGTTGTTACCCGATGGTGATGGTGTCTTCCAAGACGACAAAGCCCCTCTTCACACAGCTCACATAGTCCAGGACTGGTTTTCTGAGCACGAGGATTAGTTGTCCCATCTCCCCTGGCCACCGCAGTCACCAGACCTGAATATTATCGAACCTTTGTGGTCTACATTGGAACGGAAAGTGCGTTCTCGTTATCCACCGCCAACGTCGTTATCTGAACTTGCCACCGTTTTGCAGGAAGAATGGTATAATATTCCCTTGGCAAACATACAGAAACTGTATTTATCCATTCCGAGAAGACTGCAAGCTGTTTTGGATGCCAACGGGTTTCCTACACCATATTAAGCAAAGAAACATGTTTTTTAAAGGTGTTTCCATATTTTTGTCCAACCCCTGTATATATGGGAACTACTCTGATATGCGTCCTCAAGACGCCAAACATTTGTGGCGAGAAACTCGCCGCTGTCATATTACTATCTAAATTTTTTGTCTACATTTCGAACTTTAAGCCTAAAATCCCTCCAGAAACGCGGTTTTCGCACATGCAAAAACTACGTTTTGAACACACAATTTAAGCTAAAAATCCGAAACAAAAACAAAAAATTTAGATAGCAAAAACGTAAAGTTTCTAACCAAAAATATTTGACAAGAATCCATGTACACAGCAATATGTTTTAACTTAAAAAACATCTACGAATGTCACAATCTGTGGAACGAACGAATCTACGAACACCTCGCTTTAATAAATTAACATGACAATAATAAATTTCAAAGAATACCATGTACACAGCGTTCTGTTTCAACTTTAAAAAACGCCTACGAATTGCACTATCTAGACACTACGCAGTAATCAACAAAATAAACTAAAATAAATTTCAAACAGTTACAAAAACAACAATAACGACAGAAATTCATACTAAAAAAAAAAAAAAAACAATGAACATAACATTCTACAAAATAAAATAAAATGCACTTACCATGAATTAATGCTTTTTCGAACAGCAGAAATACCAATTTCATACCGCCTTTAACATGCCTCCACGTAATCACTATCGTATTTATATCGTATGTATATATTACACTATCCAGAAAATTCATACTATGGTTCACAAATAATCACAAATCCCTATTTCTATATTATGCACAGCCACTAAAAATAATCTCCCAGACCCTCTTTCCACACCTTCAAATACCCACTCCCCTCAACAGGATGGCCACAATGATATTTCCTTTTTCAACAACTTCCACCATTTTATCTTCTCCCCCCCCAATCTTCTGAGACACAGATGCGAACCAACAAACCAACGAGCTCCAGCGAAAGATTTTATCAACGTCAACAGGGTTGCCATACAACACGCAATCGCGCCAGAAACCAGCGCAGAACACATATCGCCACATTTGGTGAAATTAGGGCGTATATCAGAGTTGTACGTATGTATGTAATAAAAAAAAGGACTTTGCAGTATTGCTGGTGTAGAAAGCAGACAGTTGAATTCGTAATGAAGAATTTTGATGTCATAGAATCCTGAAATACCTATCCACAGCGAACAGGAACCTGACAGCTGAGGCAGATAAAAATCTTTTATTTTATTTCAGTAAACATGTTGCGGCCACAAACAACTTGGCCTATTTCAAAAGTATTTATTACATTTTTGATAACTTTGCAGTAAGAAAGAAGCTACAGTCCAGCTAGCTACGCCAGAGGATTTGCGAGCGAGTGCGTTATCTTCAGGGGGAAATCTTAATTCAGACTTAATCGGAAGGCAGTATCTGAAAAAACTTTTATTTTATATTTGGCTTTCTACCGTATTTGATGAACCCCTCTTTTGATGTAAATTAATTTTCTTTGATGATGTGGAGCTAAAGGCCTAGCCTAGCGTACTCCGTAAATTAACTTCCTTGATCCTTGAATTATTATTGGCTGTTTTAGTTCCATTTACATCATCAGAATTATGCAGAGTCATATGAAAGAATCATATGATATGAATTAATCTCAATGACGCAGTGCAAATAGAGATTACTATTTTTAGAATAGAGAAGGGGAATTATTTAAGATGCTAATTTAATTTTTTTTCTTTTACATATTGTTAACCATAATTACACACATTTCAGCTTCAGGCACTTTAGCCATTTCTTACACTGCAATTCAAGTCTGCAAACGTTAAGTTCCTTTTGCTACTTTTCCCATTTACAATTTTCATTTTTCTAATTTCCAATAATAAGGAGAATAGGAAGTTTTTATAATCCAGCAGAAATTGCGAATGTATTTTAGTTTTCTTTTTTGGGAAATTGCTTGCTTTTTAGTAAGTTAAAATTTAGAATTCTCGAACTTAGCTTCATTTTTTTAAAAATATAATTCTGTTTGTACGATTCGTGCGTTTTCATAAACGGTTTGAATATTTGTGTATAGTTTTTTAGGTTTTTATCTTTATACGATTTTTTTTTGCATAATTTTGCATTTCAGTTCAGTTTGATTCTGAATTTACTTTTGCTATTTGCTTTTAACTAGGAGATTGCTAGATACGCGCCGGTTTAGTTCTTGTCATTATGGGATTCATAGAAATATTATTTAGCAATTTTGGACCAGGAAGTAGCAGCGAGTTGAGTAGTGTAATGGGCAGGAAACGCGAAACGTGTATTCTGCACTCATTAACCATCCAGATATAATGTTTCAAATTCTAATTCCTTCAAAAATTCTAATATTTTAAAATTAAATCTCGATTATTAGAAAGCGAAATTAGTTCTTCCTCTTCATTCAAAGTTAATTCAAATGCAGAAGTATTCGGCACAAAATCGGCTTGGATACGACAATTAGCGAGCTTATTAATGTCTTAAAAACCGAATTTCAGAAATTCTCATGTTTACCGCATACTAGAATTAAACTCATTATAACTTTTACTATATACATTTCTAAAATTTGGCGGCACATTGAAGCGCCGCGGCACAGTGGTTGAGAATCACTGCATTAAGCAGAGGGTGATTAAGAGATTTTATTTCTCTTCCCCATCAATATTGTTACGAAAGCCCAGCTGCGGTAAGACAGCTTCCCCGCAGAGCGGGTTTAGGGTTGCCAGATTTGGAGCGAAATCTCCCATTTGGCAATATTTGACGACAAACTATAGGCGATATGCCATAGACTGAGCAAGAACATTTGTAGCGACATTAGGTATTTTTGGAAACAGGCAAGATGAAAAATTAGCAAACGCCTTCGCCGGGAATCGAACCATGAACCTCTGTAATACGGCCCAGCGTGTAGAATCACTACACGCAGAAGGCACGCTAGAAAGGCAGAAGAAATACCTTATATACATTAATTACAAAACGAATTCTTTCCGGTTTTCTCCAGAATGTTCGACGAAGGCAGGTCAAAAGCTATATAAATATGTACGCAAAGTAGCAGTGCAACGTCGAGTGTATCGTGAGAGTATTTAGAGGACGTTGAGTTCAATAGCAGTATCTTGAGTTCCGAGAGCGACTAAACCGAGTCGGGACCTGTGCTTTGCAATGAAGCTGTCTTCACCCGTTGTAACCTGAAGGCTGTGTTGCTGATTGTTTCATCGTGTTTAATGCAGTCTTTTCGGCGACTGTAAACATGCTTTTGGAACTGTACGGAGTAATACTGGCGAATAAATTGTGTTTCATCAAGTGTTGTCATCAATCACGAACCCGTGGAACGCAACAATATTTTTCAAACTTTAGTTGTCTTTTAAGAAAAAAATATTTCTAGCTTTTTTACACTATCTAGTAATTTAAAATTTCACTACCAATTAACGTAGACATTATTAATACCGAACAATTTTTCCTAAGATGGGGTAATCTTTTAGCTCTGCAGGAATTATTTAAATATTTTAACCCGAAAGGACACGCGCTGTGTATCTCGAACTTGGGGGCATATTCTTTGTTCCTTATCTCCAACGGCTTTTTCTGGAAATGGAAACCTTTTGTAGTTGAATTCAAGGTCACATTCTTGAAACTGTGGTGTCCGCGGAGTGATTCTTGGCATATTTTTCGCCGAATAGTTCCGTCGGGGTATGTGATTTTGGAACGTTACGTAATGCATTTAAAGATCTTTCTAAGTTTGTTCGAGAAATGAAAAGTATGTGTATATTTTCAAACAAAATTTTGGTTCGCTTACCTGAGCTCCAGGGAACGGACAATTCAACTCATAAATTTGTTCTATTTTTCAATATTCGAAGATATTTTCAGGTCTAATAGCAATGTTAATAATGTGTATGAATCTCTCAGTGTTATTACATCACAATGGTCTGTCTAACAAAACTTTTGAACTCAGGGGCTTTATAAAAGAGGACTCGCCTGATATTTTGTTCCTACAAGAACGCAAACCTGGCCCTACTAGACCAAATTACGTCTCAGTTTACGATGTTTACAGAACCTGTATATCTTCTCAAGGTGGAAGAGGTAGTCGTGGAGGAGGCTCAGCAGTTCTTATCAAACGCAGCATTCCATATTACTCTGTCACAATTCCACAGCATTATGCCGTAGAGGCCTCAGAGCAATTATGCTCGCAAACGAACACCACCAATATGACATACACTTTTGTCTCCAACTATATCCTTTCAAATCGGAACCCAACATTAATCACAGACGATTTGAGAATTTTATTTACACTTGAAAACCGTCGTGTTATATAGGTGGAGATCTAAACGCACGGCACCGCGAGTGGATTCGCTATAATTATAATACCAACGAAAGTGTAATTTACGATTTGGGGCAAATTCGGCTGTATTACGCCTAAAGCAGCTCCAAGGAACCCAGTACGGTATACTGTTGGGTCTACAAGCATTATTGACTTCTTCTTGCTCCGAAATACCAGTGTTCCACTGGACATTTCGGTATTCGGATGAGTTATCTTAAAACCATAACGCAGTCAGAATTATACTGGATTTCAGACATTATATTAAACCAGACAAAAGAATCTTTAGCACTGATTGGCTGAAGTTTATTAAAGCTTTAAACAACATCCATTATTCCTTAGCAGCTGTTCATTCTGTGGATGACACAGACAGTTTCGTTAAGAATTTTACTCAGGCCATCACAAATGCTCGTACGGATGCAGGTAAAAAAGTTTCAAAATTTAAACCGAAAAGGTGTGCTGCTTTCATAAATCTGCTTAAACAAAGAAATGCAACACGGAGGCTTACGGCGCGAGGAATCTCGATTTAACTATCTCAATGGTCTCTTACAAACAAACGGAGGCAAAATGTTTGGACTAACTTTCTAAATTCACTCTCAACGGGTGATAATTCAATCTGGAGAGAGCGTTTCAAGATTCAAGAAATGCTACAATCATATTCCGCTCCTTAACGGCCTTGATAGGATGCATTCCGCTCCTTAACGGCCGAACTGAGAACTTTTAGCAACGCATCTGGAATCTCAGTTAAACAAGAACAACATACATGAAAGAGCAGCAGAACGCATAGTCTCTGATGTCCCCTCTAGGTACACACCAAACCTACTAGCACATAACCTAGCTCCAGTCCTCCCGTCAGAAGTACTTGGCTGTGTAAAGAAACTAGTCCAAGAAAATTCCTGGAATTCACCACATTAGTAATAAAATGATCAAGATATTACATCTCACGCACATTTTCAAGCTTACTAGAATTTTCAATATCATTATGATATGGCAGCATTTCCCAGCAGTTTGCAACCCGCAATAATTACTTCAGTACTGAAATAGAACAAGTGTACTTAGGAGCCTGCGTCTTATAGGCCAATAAGTTTTTAACATGTTTAAGCAAACTCATGGAAGCTGTTTGTCTGACCTAATTTTTGTTATTTTTCAGATAATTAAAATGGGGTGTCAAGTCGACAAAAATAAGCATTTTCGACACCTTCTTTTTGCGTTTAATCGAGGCATCAGTGCTGCAGAAGCTGGTCAAGAGATTTGTGAAGTGTATGGAGAAGGTGCAATGCCTGAACGAACTGCAAGAAATTGGTTTGCTGAATTAAAAAATGGAAATTTCGACCTCGAAGACGCTGTTCTTAACGACCAAAAGAGTTTGATGAAGAGCGTTTGAATCAACTTCTGCAGGAAGACGCGCGTCAAACCACTCGAGAATCAGTCGAACGAATGGGTTGTAGTTAAATGACTACAGTTCCGACATCTTGAGTCTATGGGGAAAATCCAAAAACTCGGTTATTATTGACAAAGTTAATGTTTTTTGTTTTGTTAAAATAAACATTTTTTAATAAAAAGAAAGCCCGTTACTTTATGTTTCAACCCAATACATGATAAAAATGATAGTTTAATGCACAAATATTCAAATTGATTCTATTCAGGAGAGATTTTATATCAATTCATAACAGGTTGTTCCGAGTACCAAAAGTAAAACTATTTCCGAGTGGCTAATATCAAGATGGAGCCATAATTTCTGTTAACGAATGACAGTCTCCAATAACCTGCCGCAATTTGGATACTTGTTTTTAGGCTGGTGTCAGCGTGAATTTTATCACGCTAATGCCAACATCTCAAATAAACCTTATTAGGGGTTGCTTTGGTTTATTTGATTATGGCAAAGCACTAGAGAGCTATCTGCTTAAGGACAGGGATACTTTCGAAGGGAGCACAATTTACCTCGAAAAAACTTACCACTGTTGTTCTATATATATCTATATGTAACCTTTTTAAAATCTGCAATTTTGTTGGACTGGTTATTGCCCTACTGTTTATATCTTATTAGAAAAATTTGGTTGATAAAAGTTTGGTCATAATATTTTTATAAATAAGAATAAGATTTAATATTTGACATCAGAGTATATGGGGACTTGGAATAGAAGCCTGTGTCCGAAGCTTTCAGTCAGCTAACGATCAATCCATAAATCTGTTGACCATTGGGTAGCTCGGCCGGGATTTCAGTCCCTGCGAATAGACTGGCTGCATGGGAGTTTTCGTAGTTTATCCATGTCTAACCTAGATACGAAACAGTTGTCATTTCGAAAGACCAGTGCGACGTTCGCTTCTGCGACGCTTCGCTTCTGCATATTATAAATACGCCCCGGTTTTCATTAGAAGATAAACTAAAAATCTCATTCATGCCCTAAAGGAAGTATTTATAGTGATTGGTCATTTCAAATAAATAAATAAAAAGTTTCGCACATTTTTCACGAAGAGTCTTGAAATTTAGTAGATATGAAAGAAATGAATTTTAATATTTTCGACACGCGATTTTCATTCGCATTTTTTAAGTCCTGCACCACTAAAACCAATAGCATTAACCTTGGTGAACGAACAAAATATAAGAAATTTTTTAACAAAAATTACGTCTGTGCTAAATACGTTAGATATACAAGGCATGGAATTTTAAGGTGAGTTTCGATATTTCAAAAATTAGCAGAAACCCTCTACTGTTATTTAATAGTGTTAACTGATAAAACAACACAGTTGAGCTGTAAATAGGTTCCTGAATAAAACATAACAGGGCATAACATGTCTTTTTAGAGTCTAAATTCCTTTTTCATGAAGTATTTTAAACTTTGAAATTTTACAAATACTTTTAATTAAGGAATCTGTGCTGGGATTTTCTGAAGGTATATTTTAATTTCAAAGTGCTTTTCTATCAATTCTTGTTTTCACTTATTCCCTACCAGCTCCCCCGGGGGTCGACGTAGAGAATTCTGCGAAGCTACTGGCTAGGATCTGTACCTAGGCAGTCTCGGCCACGGGGGTATACAAATTTTTTAAACCTGGTGGTTCTGGAGGCCCAGAAAAGGTCACTTATTGGCTGGTAACTTATTGGCCAAATTTGGCATCTGGAAGCCCAAATTTGAAATTTGGAAATCGCTTTATTATCGATTTCATATTATGTAAAACTTTAACGAATTTTTGATTAACAAACTCAAGAATTTCAAAGCGAGCAATGGCAACTTTGTACAGAACAAACATTTTTATCTCCAGCGCTCGAGACTGTGTATCGGAAATTCTAAAGATATGCTCAATTTAAAGTTATTTTGCGATATTGTGCTTAAACTTAATTTTATGGTTTAAGTGAGAAGACCATGATATTTAATAAATAAAGGTAACACACAAAATGTTAGATAAAAACGCCCTTTTGGATGTAATTTAAAATCTGAAACCTTTCAGATTTTCATTTTATTATTTTATAGTAAACGAGCCTGATAGTATGTTAGAAATTCTAAAGCAAACAAGAAAACGTGTCTATTTAAAGCTTTGTAACTTAATCTTAAAAATTTATGCGAATTACACCGATTCTTGTTTGTTTCAGTATCACCAACGTTTATTTTTCTGCGTGTAATTTTAACTAATATTAAGTTTGACAGTTTTTCATTGTTTTCAAAATGTATAAATTTTCATTCGGGCAAAGTGTTTTTGTTGTAAACTTAGATTACATGCCTGTTCGTATTGTTATAAATGTAGAACAATAGTTCCGGTAAAGAATAACAAGTATTTTTTCAGTGTCAAATAATAAATTTTGAAAAACTGCTCTTTGTGGGAAATCCAAAAATGGACAAATTTTTTTTCCCCTTTTTACTTCCTTGTACGAAGTAAAAAGGAAGTACTGTAATCGCGAAAAGCTTCAGGCAGCATATTTCAACGAAAATATCCACTTTGACCGCTTTCGAATGCAATTTAACGATGTTTGTGCGTGATATCTGTACGTAAGGACAGATTAAAAGACTCTTTTCCTTTTTTTTATATAAGACTCCAAAAAAAAAAAAAAACTAAAAAACTGCTTTAAAATGAATTCTGAAGAGAATTTTTCGTGGCGTCGGTACGAACGTATGTACGTACGTACGTACGTATCTCGCATAACGAACGTTGAAATTTCGTATATAAGACTACTATAACATGTAGATGTGCACCTCGTATTTTGGTTTCAATCGGCCGCGCCAAACGTATATAAATATATTTATAAATACATCCACTCTGTTACCCGGCTCAGTGATCTCAGTTTCTTTACTCTTATATGTTTGTAAATTGTACATTTTTTGCTTTAAAAATGATCGAATTATGTTGTTTTTATATTCCGGTTAAGGGTTTTATGCCTTTAGTAAATCTGTATGCAATATTTTTAGAATTATCAACAATTTTAAAATTGTTTAAGTGCCGCTAAGCCTAATTTGATGGCGGCCATTGATGTTTAAATTTGAAACAAGAGACTAGTGGATTTGTTGCCAATCTAGAGAAACTTAGCTTCGAAACAACAAAGATAACGCGTTTATTTATTTTTGCCAATTAAATCATGGTTAATCCTTTCTTGAATTTTTCGAGGAAATAAGCGTTTAAAATTTACTTCGTAAAATTTAATACAGATATTTTGAGTTTTTATGGATTTTTGCCTTGTCGCGAAGGGAGAACTGAATTAATTGAATGAAAAATACTCAATCGTCTGTGAAAAGCTGTTTCTTTTTTGTTTTGTTTGCTTAATTTCTTTTATACATAGTTCTAGCTTTATTATAGTATTTGAATAGAACATGTGGCAACGATTAGATAATTCTTTTAATGATATAAATTTTGTGCATTCAGAGTTATAATATGAACGAAATATAATACTGTTAAGTGAAACTAGCGCCAGAGTGTCGCTATGGTAAACAAAGTGAATTTTAAAGAATGCATTTATTCTATTGTGGTTTATGCGCTGTCGGCGAAGTAGGTTTAATTCAATCTAATAAGTTTAAATAAAATGCAAGAAAAAAATGCGTATAATTTAATATTCCGTACAAGGAAGTCATGTGGTGTACACATCAGATTTTTATTACATACGATACCTCAGACATTTAATCAATTAAAAATAATGTATCAACTGCAGTCTTACTAACTGCTCTTTTATGCATATGTCCATAAATCATATTACATATTTCTATCGGTCTTTAAGTTGTAAGCATTTAACCAATACTGGTGGCAATCCCAGTTGAGTGGCATCTTCTTCTATATTTCTAATTTTTCTTCTTATAGTTATATTGGTTTCTAAGGTAAGACACAGTAGGTTTTCTAAGGTAAGACACAGTTTCGATTGATGACTAACATAATTTAACAGCTGATTATTTTTATCATTTAATTCATTCATACGTCTCAACCCTTCGAAATAAGTTTCCCAAACTTCGGCCTGTAAATTAACACCGAAAAATATGAGTAAATCGACTATTCTCTGGCGTCCATATTTACACGCATAGTACAACGCAGTGTTGCAATACGAGTCACGTCTTTCCATGTCACTTCCAGAAATAAGGAGTTTTCGAACCAAATCTTCGTGGTTTAGTCTAGCAGCAACGTGCAGAGCAGTTAGATCCATACACGAAGGAGCATTAACATCACATCCACGGTCAATCAAAAACATACACAAATCTCTATGTGGATAATTTGATTTGCAGTGGAAAGTACTCATCTTGCAATTCATGCAAGGCAGATTTATGTACAGAAAATGTTAGTGCTGTTATTCCGAGCCTGTCAGCACCATCAATCTGAATAAGAAGGAAGTGGACATTAAAATGGATCTAAATTAAAATAGTCGAATAAAAATAGATACATAAATAATCACAAATAGTTAATGAATCATAAAATCAATATCGATGTATATATTATAAAAATAAGTATTCAATGTGCGTGTCGCCAAAACTCAGAAACGAGTTCTGGTACGCGGTAGCCCTGTATGCCCCATCCGTGAAGAAGGTTCCCGTTTTTACCTGAAGGACGTGCTTTTGAAGATATAAGGGCTGGAAGTTTCGCCTTCTAGAAATTTCCAGAACATTTGAGAGCACTCTACAGCATTCCGAAACATTTTGGAATGTTCGGGAACAGTCCAGACCATTGTGGACCATTCCAAAACACTCTCGAATGTTGCGGAATATTCTGGAACACTGTGAACCATTCGAAGCCTTTTTTGTATGGGTGGGGCTACCCATTGGTAGGGATATATACACTGGTGTGCAAAAATTAAGGACGAGACGGTTTTTTTTCAATATAACTTTGTACGAAAGCTTTCCAAATCAACACATTTAATACCGTAAGATCCCCAATACGTAAGGACATGAGTAATGTAAGCAACACTTGCTAAAAGAGAAATCAGAGGGATAAAAAGAAGCTTTATTGAAAAAGTAGCATGGAGCGCAATGCGACTGCAGGCCGAAACATCCCTGTGATGGATGTCCAGCAAGGAACATCCGGTCTTTAATAGGGGATATGATCTCCCCTGACTGCTAGGCAGGTTTCACAGCGTCTGCCCATGCTGAGAATGAGGGTGTTAATGAGTTGTTGAGGCATTGCTGCCCATTCGTCTTGCAGCGCCAATCGAAGCTCCGGAATCGTTACTGGGGGTAAGGTACGAGCTGCCAAGCGTCTGCCTAGAAAATCCCATACATGCTCGATGGGATTGAGATCCGGAGATCGTGCTGGCCAATCCATACGTTCAATATCCTCACTCTCTAAGAGCTGTTCGGCAGCTACTGTGCGATGACATGGTGCATTGTCGTCCATGAAAAGGAACTGCGTACCCATAGCGCCTCTAAAAAGACGCACATATGGAAGAAGAATCTCGTTACAATAACGGGTCCCGTTGACTGAACCTGCGTCGAAGATGTGAAGGTATGTACGACTACCAAGCATGATGCCTCCCCAAACGAGAACACCTCCACCTCCATACCTGTTCCTTTCAATGATGTTCGAGGGATGATTGTGGCTTCCCCGCTCTCTCCAGATGAGTATGCAATGAGAATCGCTATTCAGACTGAATCTGCTGTCATCTGTAAAGAGTACTCGTCCCCATTCATTGTCTCTCCAATTCCGGTGTTCCCGGCTCCACAGAACGATATCGGTAAAACGCGATATCGGTCGTCCAGTCGCCTGTGTCGTGTGTCTAGCGATTTCTCCCGCTGTCTGCCGCCTGTTTCTTCTGGCCTGTAAGGTAATATAGCGGTCATCTGCGGGTGTGGTTCCTCGTGGACGACCACTACTTAACCCCCGGATAGCTGTTCCTGTAGTTTGAAATTGTCTCCAAAGTCACGAAACGATGCTGTCAGCAATTCCGAACTCTGCAGCCACACTTGTCACACTGCGGCCTTCCTCCAACTTCCCAATGATTCGACCTCGGGTAAAAGCATCCAGATGTCGTCTAACAGATTGATTATTCGCCATTTCTCGCTGAGGCAGCAACTCGGTGTGATTTTAACTGCTATACGGCGTGCAATCTCTTTGCCAGAAATACTGATCTTACACCGACAACATGCTTTATACTACTCAGACACTCCCCCATTACGTCTACCTGCATATCTGCCTATGTGCTACCGTACATCACCTTACTTAATCTCCTGATTGGTCTTTCTGTCCGCTCTGCCTCTTCGTTCAGCTGATATGCTAATTTTTCGACTTCGTCCTTAATTTTTTCACACCAGTGTAAAGCAAGATCCGTCGTGGATTCGAACGTCAGTTTTTATCTCTGAAGTGCAGTGAGTGAATAAAAACAAACAGTAATGTGTGAGTAATGAAAGTAATGCAGTGACTGAATATAAATCTAAAATAAAGTGTATAAAGTATATTTAGTGTTGATTTGATTTATATTACGAGATCATTACTAACACTACCCAACGAAGACTATAGATTTCTGCAAGTATATTTCATCCGAAATGAAGAAAGAGAAATTGAGCAACGATGCATAAACAACGACAAATAAGCCAAGATGTACGGAGGATCTTACTTAAATATAATCAACTTATTCACATATTCAAAACATCACTAGACCGAATGATTTCCGATGACTATAAGGTTATAATTCGAGCCGACAAGAGACCACCTGGAGAACATGAACGTCGATTTAATTCTTAATATTTCTACACAGAGAGGATGGATATCATTTTAATGTGAAACAAATCCAACCTGAAAGAGGCGTAGAAACAAAGAAAAAAGTCACTTTAAAGGAGCTCTATGCTTACCGCTTAATAATCAAAGACAACGAAACATGCAATCACATTCTCAACACTCGCCATTTATTCCAACAATTCCTGTAGATATATATGTCAAAATACAAGCGGAATGAATGCTTTACATAGGACTGGATCAGAAGAAACTACACATGGAAGAATACACCTCCGAAACACGATCATGAATGACGGAATCATTGACGACATTGGAACAGTGGTAATCTTACCCTCATCTTACGTAGGAACTCAGACACATGCATGAATACAGCCAAGGTTCAAAAGAAAATTCCCGGTGAAGAGAGAATATACAAAACGCTTGACACGATGGTAAACGTTGAAGAAAGTGTTAACTTCCCTACAGAATTTTTTAATTTTTTGCAAGTACCAGGGATACCATTACACTGTCTTCGACTGAAGATTGGATCTCTGATGACACCGTTCAGAAATCTCAACTCACCAAAGCTATGTAATAGAACAAGGATGGTTGTTAAACATCTATCGAATAACATCATCGAAGCCGAACTTGTGACTGGAAGGGTCAAAAAGGACACACAGTATTTACCCCAGAATACTACTGATATCTACTGAACTGCCACTCTAATTTAAAAGACTGGATCTTCCAATCAAATTAGCCTATAGCCTATAATTTTGCAATTACCAAAGCGCAAGGACAAGCTTTTTAACCATTTCCGGCACGCTACCTTTTAAAGTCAGAGTTTTGACAAAAAAAAAAAAAAAAAAAAAAAAAAAAAAGGAGGCAGTCTAATTAGGCCTAGAGAAGTACACAAGTAAAATTTTGTGAAGATAGCACTTATCGTTTTAATTCTGTGGGTGTGCTTAAAGGCGCACACTGATTGAATAGAGCTTCGAAAAGAGTGCTGAAAATAGCATTGTTGTGAATGAACTGACGTATGAGATGCGGAGAAACATAGAATACAGACTTTTGTCCTAGATTATCAGTTAGCCCTTTCTGGGCACACCTAGGGTTCGCCGTTTGATTTTAGGCAAGATTTCAAGGTAAAAATTTAAAACCAATATAGAATGAGGAGATTAGCATACAATCAAAAAATAACATAGAAATTTCTTTTCAAGCAATTCCTTTTATACTCTAAAAAAAATCTGGAAGATGTCTTTGAAAAATGAAGGTCTTAAAAAACTAACTAAGTGGGCGTTTTCGTGGTTTTCGCCATGTGTAACGTGTATACGAGCCAGTTTCCCTTAGAATTTCCTCCACGAAGGCCTCCCTCCCCTTAGGCAGATAGCCTTCGAGGCTTTGCCATAATCACACACACACACACACACACACACTCAAAACTAAACATGGCTAAAATATATGGACTGGTTTGTGTTGAGCTGCCATCTACTATAAATAAAGAAGGTTCAGAGTAACCTAAAAATCCTTTTTCATTCAATTTTTCTGTGCGTACAGAATGAAATTTTTAGGTGTGTCCAAACCGGACACACTGTGCCGCAAACGGTTAAAACATTGCGGCATCAACCTTAAAGACTCCTTCTTTTCTCCCGGTCAGCCACGCGTAGACCCACATCTATACAGGAAACGACACAAATTATTATAGCAGTCAAAAACCTCAAACTGATAAAATGATTACAAGATTCCACGCCTTCGAATTGATTATGAAATTGGCAGAGCAGAAAGAATAGATGGTAGCTGAACGGTATCTACACTTTACTGAATTGAGGATCGAGTGATCGTTCCCCGCTCGGGGAGAATCGACATAATTCAAGATTATTTTACTCGTGAAGACTGGAAATAATTCAGGATTATTTAAATTTCCCAATTCCACGCATTCGTTATTAGATTTAACTGCTCTGAATATTTTTTTTCTCCGCTCTAAATTACCCTATGAGACGAATGATGACCGGAGTCAGAGCCTTGAATAAGGCCGGTACTTCAACTAGTGTAATGTCCTGACCTGACGTGAAGTCCATCCTCGTTGTGGCTCTAGCAACCATTCTTCCATGAAATTTGGATTCAACGTAAGCTTCATCTCCGATGTCAAAAATTAATTTCGCGACTTGGTACAATCTATCCCTACTTATAAATTAAATCAAAATTTATTCCGAGCAAAAGGTTTTGGTAAGTATGTTAAAAGAAATTAGTTTCTTTTCTTGATTGTATACAGAAATATGCGGTGCGATGATGCTTCGAATGCAGAATTTTAATTTGAAAGTACCTCAATACTATCAAACGGCAACTTGTATTTAACTGGCTATAAGTATTCCAAAACAACTAGTTAAAATTATTTAAAAAATTTTAATAATTAGAAAACCTTTCTACAACAAATACAAAATAGAAACAAACATAAAGCATTTTGTGTTGGATATGCGTTTATTACCACTGTTGCTTGATATTCTCAAGACAGATATATGGCTATTGTTGGAAAACAGATTTAAACAATGTAATTTAGCATAAAAGTCATTTTGTTCCTTAAGCTAACTAAGGTGCTTGCGGAATGCGATTTCTCTTCTTTGATGAAAAGATTATTTTGTACGTTAAAACTGTTTGCCAGCTAAACTGGTGAGGTGTTAAGGAGAGGACTAGTTGATATAATGGAAGGACTGATAAAAAGAATAATTTTTATTACGCTGTTTTTCATAATAGCGATTCTGATATTCTTACCTACCAATGCTTTCGCTCCTCATGTATTTGAATTCCTTGGATTTCAAGCAATTTTCCGGCTTTTTCTCAGCTGTATGACTATTATTTTCATATCGATCATGGCACTGAAGAAAATGAAAACAGATGTCCATAACTTCGAATTTACTGAAGATAAATATTATAATCAAAATGTCTATTTCGAATACGCATCTCTATCCCAATCAAATATACATGAAGACATAAGAGCAGAAGTTGACGTTATCGGTCGCTGCACGGAACTGAACCCAAGTTTAGGATATGAAGGAAGTCTCTCGAATGAAACCCAACTTTTGAATGACGTTAATGATGACGTTGAACTAATTGATCTCTTTACGGAACTGGACCAAAATATAGCACACGAAGAAAATCCAGTTTTATCTGAAATTGAAATTGACAACGAAAATGGTAACCTGCCTGTTCGTCGTGAAAGAAATAATAAGGCAATCCTGAACGAAATTTCGAACCATGATGAAAATACAGAAATTCTGAAGCCTGAAGTTGGAAAATTTTCGGATCAACTGCCAATGCTTTTCACCATGTTTATACATAGCATCTGTATTGGGTATTTTATTGGAACCTGTATCCGAAAATGACTTCTTATTCTATTTGATTGTTTTTATTTTTTATGTATATTTAATTTTTATTTATTCAGTCTATTTTTAAAATTTTTTTCTCTAACTATAAAATGACGAATGAGCAAAAAATAGTAAAATTTTGGAAAACTGGAATAACTTTAGAAACTCGGTGTAAAAATTGATATATTCATCAATATTTTTTTATTTGTACAATATATTTAGTTTTTAAATAGGGAAGAAGTATAGTAAAATTTAAATAGCTAAAAGAACACAAGAACTTTCATGCGAAAATGTTTTGCTGTATTGTTTTCTTTTTTCTTTCGGCATGCGAAAACTTTAAATGCACAGAATAAAACTCTCAAGATCAAAAATCTGAAGCAACGTTGGAGCCTACAGAAGAAAATAACTTATTCTTCCGTATTGTCACTTACGACATATATCATAAAACGAGAAAAAGAAAATAGAAGATTTTTCTAAACCCAAACAATGATTGGCACCTGCAACTGAATTCGATTTGCTCATCATTTTTTATTCACTTACTGGAACATCCATAAAATCCGAAGAAAAAATTAGCAAAATCTGAAAAGCTGAGAAAAATTTAGAACTGTATCCTAAAATATTTCGTTCTCCGACTCTCAGACTCTAATTCTTAACTGGAAATAATAACATATGAAAATCCTAAAAGCTAAAACATTAGAGTATGGATACGAAAAACATTTGTTCCTACCTTTGATTTATTCTCGAAAATCTGAAATCATTAATGGGATCATAAAACTGTAAACCATAGTTTTATGCATAGTACTGACGTATCTGACAATATTAACATTAATTCCACTAAGAAGAAAGAAACATTAAATGGATGTCCAATTGTTTTTGCTACGCAAAGTCAATGACTGGTTCCGAAGATATTTTTCTTATTGTCACACTACAAGCTATTCTCTGATGTTGAACCCTGATATTAATCTAAAGCATGATACACCCGGCATTGCTCCGCTGCTTCAATTATTATTAATGATCAATTATTTACTCTTTATTCCTTTTATTATATTCGTTTAAAGATCAGCATGGATAACATAACATTTCGGCTTTTATTCAAAATTATTCATAATTCATACATTATTTTTTGTTATTGTAAATACTTGTTTTTTCTTTTTTTCTTAATTTTTTTTATTATTATCCATTTGAAAACCGTCATGGATTAAGTTTACAATTTTGGATTTCACTCAAAAATTTTCTATATAAGATTTAAGATGTATTATTTCTTGTTATTATTTTAATGATGCGATTTTTTTAATTATTAATTCTTTGTTCTTTTTATTTCGTAATTTTAAAAAACTACATGGATAATAATGTTAAGTCATTTTAGGGACGTTTGATTTTTAACGTAATTCATAATTTCTTAATTATTTAAGTTTATAATTGGAATAACTTGTTCCTAAATATTTGTATAAAATTTTAAAACAGATAATAATTGAATTACCCTCCTTAAGTTTAAAACTTGAGAATGCAAATCCAAGTTATTATTGTGAGTGTCCTAAGTGAGTATTTGAGAAGTCAGGGAGAATTAGAATGATTTTAAAAGTTTACTTTTCAGAGGCTGCAAATCGCGAAGTTCTCACTTTTGAATGCAGAAATTTTACAAAAGAGGGAATAAATTGTCTTTTAATTTCAAAGAAACATTTTCCCTGCGGCGGAAGAGTGTCCGTGGCCTGAGTTCGTTACTATTTTGGGACAAGGTGACGGATAGGGCAGTCATTTTAGGCCAGGGTTTAAAACAAACTATAAAAAATTACACATTATTAGAATCTGAAATATTTGTGTGTAATTATTTTATGGAGAAAAATTAGCAATCGAAGTATCAATGGTAAAGATGTTGTAATTGAAAATTTGCTGTAATTTGTGATTAGTTAGGCAAGAATAAAATTTTAAAATTTTGAGCTCAATATTGGCGTAAGACAAAAGCTCTTCAATGGCGTACCTAAGTCAGAATAATTAAATTTTGCTTTACGTTTCTTGAGGTTTGATATTGGGAACTGAGTTATATTGGTTGTTAAGGAAAATGTCGGAAATAAAAATTTTGATTTATGGATTAATAAAGAGTTATAGGTTAGGTCAATTGTGTTGTTTCGTGTTTTCAGATTTCGGAGTATGAATTTTGTTGTATTATTTAAGCAGAGATGTATTTAATTAGTAATTTGGTTACAAGTTCTGCTAGTCCATTTAACGATATTTAGTTACGAAGAGTGATCTAAAACATTCTGTTCTCTTCAGGTTGTTGATGGAATCAGGCTCGTGATTAAAATTTTAGGAAATTAAGCATTACTTATATATAATTACTGTTTATTTTGTTAAAAATAAACTTTCGATGTGTAATGGAGAATGGATATTTAAATGCGAATTTTATATTGGACAGAATTTTTCATTTAATCCATTTTCTCCCTTTAATACTTCCAGTTATTTGTAGTCTTGCTTATGAATTTTGTCATGCTTCCGGTTGCCAATCATATTTCAAGGCGTATGCTTCATTATTTAGACTTATTAAGTGTTTACTAATAGGGATACGAGAAAACTTGTTGCTGTAAATTATTAACGTATTTTCTTCTTTATGTTGAAATGCTGCTAATGACGGTAAATTTTAAATGAAGCTAACATCTTCTTTAGCATATGGATTCATTATTACAATTTCAACGTGTGTAGCAGTTCAAACAGAAATGGGACGAAATTACTGCATGGATTCGAGCAATTTACGGTCTACCACCTTGCCTTCCTCAATCATGATGGCATGAATATTTTATTACGGGAAAAAGACGATTTGCTATGAAAACTTTTTAGTGCTGTTTCAAATTAAATATAATTCAATTCTATAAAAAAATGCAAAAGAAAAATATTTCTTAATTTGATTTTACATATAAACAGTGAATGATATTTAGTGACTAATAATCTAATCTGAAATCTTCCAACTTAATATACAGTTGAGAGGCCAGAGAGATCTGGCATTACATAAATTTATTAAACATTAATTATTCTAATTCATAATATTATGGTTATTTGATAGTGTTACTGAAAATATTTCCATTTAATCTTAATTAGTATAACCGCTCTTCTCAGAATTTAATTTCTTATCAACTTAAGGAAATCATTATTTACCTGATGTGAAATCATAGATTTTTGTTATGTTTAAATTTGATGATAATATTTTAAGGATAAAAACTACGATTTGTTGTCTAGAATTTTATAGTACATGGTATCTTTTATATATTTTGTGCATATGAATTTATGGGGAATTTATCGATAGTTCAAAAAGAATACCTGTTCCATCCAGTATTGTTACCAAACAAATGTGAATTTACTAGGATATTGAGTAAATCGAACACATGAATAATTATCAGGCTAGAGCTCAAGTAATACGAAATATATTTACGGGAAAGGTTTTGGACAATTCAAGTCACATAAATAATTAAATATGTTTTTCATAACAGCAAGGTTTATGAACAATTTAAAGTTAAATCTATATGAAGTGAACCTACATATGTTTGCAACCAGATTAATTTACAAATTGTGTAGCTTTCCAGTTTGTAGGAATTGAATTTGAATACATTCATTAAATACAAATTACGAAGTCCAAGGAAACATTTTAAGAATTTAAGAAAATATTTCAGACAGGAATTTTTCAGTGAGCGTATTCATAAATGCAATGATAAATGTTGATTGAACCCAAAATTGGTGAAATAGATTTAATGATAATAAAAGATGATAATAAAAATAGTTTATTTTGGTTCATAACAAACATTATTGAACAGATGCCTGAGTGAGATAGGAGAGTTCGTAACTTTAGTAACCAACAGAGAAGAGTCTTGAGATAGGTGCAGCTTGCTTTTCCTTTAGAACTGCAATCTATTAGAATAGTGTAAACGGAGAGTAAGAAAACAGGAGAGGAAGAACTTAATTCTCACAAGACTTCTGGATTTAAGATGAGTTTGTCTCCTGTAGGAAAGAAAAGACATAGCTCTTCTGGTAGGAGCTAAGTGGATTTAGTCAACTATAATTGTTATATATTTGAGACTCTTCCTAAAATCTGAAAAGTGGGGGGGGGGGATGTTACGACTCAAGTGAACTGAAGCTGAGTTAGAGCGAGTTTAACTTCTAGAGTACATAAGAATAAGAGTTAGTCTTTTGTTAAAGTTCGGTGTTGTGTGAGTGTGTGACATTCATTTATGCATTTCCATGACTTTCGGAATGATGCTTGTCTTCCTAGACCTTATGAAACAATTTTTTACGTACATGCGAACGCATGAATTAAATGTTTCTTTTTCGATCCCAACACGAGCTAAAATCTTCTTTCGAAGGCTTCGAGAGTGGCAGAAATTTTTCTAGAGGCGTTAGAGAAGATTTCTAAAGGTGTATCCCAGGCTACGTGTATTTTTTGTCCCTCCGAAAGGAAATTATAAGTGTAGCGGGAGTCAGGAAATGTGATAGACTTTAAATAAGACGCTTTTCGAATTCATACTCGTAGATTAGAGAATATTCCTCCCGTTCTCTGCGACCCAAACTGTTTGCTGGCTGATCACAGCAGGGAGGGGTTGTCCCGGTTTTCTTCTTGATAGATGATCCTCTCCTCCTTCTTCGCCACTCCTGTTCTCCAGTCGCAGAGGAGGTATTAGGGGTCTTTCCACCAACTTTCCACTTCCCCGGGCAGCTACTACTTCACCGCTGCTGTCCACCCATACTCTCCTCTCTGTTCGTCGAAACGGTGAAATTAATTCCTATTGGGTCCATCGGCATGTTAAAAAATGGCAATGCGTTCAGGTCACGGACTGCTTCCTCGGCACCGGAAATGTGCCTTTAAAAGAAAATTTTCTGCTGTTTTGCGGAGTTTCCACATTCAATAAAAGGGAAGTGCGCACTGTACAGCTTTCAGAAAGAGGTAAACATTTAAAATCATTCTATCTAATGTTCTCTAATTTCTATAATATCCTCTCATGCTCTTGTGTTTGCTTCCACAGAACCGACCTTTAGATTTTATGCCTTATTAGTTAAACTCCAATCTATAAAGGTACTTATTGTTTGCTTTGGAAGTTTACTTAAATAGTTAGAAAATAACTGTTCCAATTTAGAACTAAAACAATTAAAAAGTTGTTAATTATCCTTAGAGTAAAACGTCCCTGAAGTGATATAACACTATAACGTTTTGGTTTCGTTCAAAATTAGTTGATAATTTTATTTATTATGTTTTCTTATTATTTTTAACATGTGATTTTGCTTTTTAATTTTTACTATTTCTTGATTTTTTATTATATATTTTTAAAACCTACATGGATAATATAAAATTTCGGCTTTCAATCAAAATCTAATTCTTTGGTTCTTTTTATTTTAGTCATTTTATTTTTTCCCTTGAGTTTTCCACTCTTTTTGAAATACAATTCGGATATATATCATTTCGGCGTAAAATAAAGAAAAAATTAATTTTATGTCTCTTGATTTGATCTGTCTGTTCTTATTTTGTTACATAATAATATAGGCATATATTATTTAAATTTAGAAAAAAAAAGAGATTGTGTCAAAATGGAAAATGCATAATCCATTTGGACGGAAGCCACGCCCTTCTCTAAAAATTAATCGTGAGGTAATTTATTAAAAATTTTAAGAAACGTTTCAACATATCTGAGAGCTATGGACGTATTTACATTGTGTTGTTCAGAGGCCAATATTTAGAGTAAAGAAGCCGTCGTAGGACAACACACTTTATTTACACGAATAATGACTAAAAAGATGACACAGGAAATCATACTGACCATCACACAGCACATAACAGCTCACCATCTCCATACGCTCGAATGACAGATGTGTCGGGAGAAGAGACAGCTGCGCCATCATAATTAATACGCATGCGCATAAAAAAAAAACGTTCGCTCGCCTCTACCCAACACATTGCATTAACCTTTTAAGCACAAATGAGATTTCGAAGAAAATATTGCCGAATAACTATAACATAATTTTGAAACGTATGATCCACTCGGATGACATTTGCTATTATACATTTAATTTCTTGAAGAATCCCTTGATGCCTTTCTTACGAAACAGATTTCCAATTGCTTAGCATCTTTTTAAAAATTGTGACCATCAAATTGTAAGAAAACTTTAAATAACGACTTTTATTTAAGCTCGAATTGATTAGATTTAGAAAAGTTGGATTTTGGTAATTTGGGTAGCCGCATACTAACCAAATTTCGCCTAACTCAGTTGGCTCGAGCTTCAGGCCTTGATTCAAGCAAATTGCTAGCGGCAGGATATTAACTGGTAAAATGGGCAAGTGAAAGCAAACCTGCGAGCGTCGCTGCCAAACACTTTATATCTAAAACAATGCAAACAAACCCTTAGCTTTAAATGCACTCATGTCCATAAATTAAGGATAATTCGGAGTCACGCGGAAATCGAACTCTAAAATATATATATCACCTGTAAAATCACTACACACATCTTCAAAAATCATATGCAAATTTCAGGAAGTAACCAGATGACACCGATGGTACGTCACAATGACGAGAGTGTAAGAGAGTGATATATAAGGAATACAGGCAAAAACGTAAAATTGTTCGCAGGCGCCTTATAAGCATTTCAGTGCAATAACCGAATAGTTATAACCCTTAATGGTCTCCTTCATTACCCTTCAGCCAGTGCTTTTTCTTAATCACCTCAGTTTTCTTAACGAAGTTGTGGAGGTAATTGCATTAAGTTGCAAAGGTACTCCGGAAAATATCGCCTTGGGCCGAATAGTTATGACACAAAGGATGCATTTGGATGATTTTTTACGTGGTAGAATTATCGGCCGTGTGGAATGTTGGCCTACCCTATAGGGTTTATATTTATTTTAACTAACCTTTATTTTAAGTTTAAGCTATCTTTCGTGTCAAGCCTTTACTTTCCCCTGGAATTGCCAATGCCAGAGTATGTAAATTTTAGTAGAACGCGCAGAGTATTCAAATTTTTAGCAGAAGTAATTTTGAGTTAAATAGAAGGGAAATGAGTTTGTAAGTGTGCTTCTTGATACACGATCGTGAAGGTTGCTAGGTAGAAATTTAAGAAATTTAAGCCATCACCACAACTGCTTCTGAATTTACATAAAATTTATAAGCATGTTTATGTATAAATTTAAATTCAGAAGTTTGAAAATTATCATTATTTTATGTTTTGGTATTTTCAGAAGATCATCTCATTGTTTCCAAAATTTTGTGGTTTTCCAGTATATACTGTACTTTCTTGCATACCTCTTAGCTTTTTAGTGACAGATTCTAAATTTTTTTTTTAAATATTAACATGATTTAGCTTTCTCCAGTGCATTAAGCTCTCGTAAGTTTTAAAATGATGTCAACCATATAGTGATTATTTTCATCTTATTAACAAAAACAAACCCTCACACTTTACTAGGGCTTTCAGCGTCCAGGGACATCTCAAGATCTTGTGCCCCTCTTGTTTGCCAAGAATGGAAAATATTTTATTCTAAAATTTCATAACATCAGTTCGGCACTCCGTGGTTGCTGCGCTTGGGGATAAATGTTCTCTAGCTATGTCTCATTTGTGAAGTTCAGGTCGTACGTTTCCTATCTAACTCTTGAACTTTATGTCAGCTTTGTACAAGAACTGATTCATCATAGAGAAGACACAGGAACTGATATTCAGTCTATGATTTCAATGAGTCAGCCGCACATTCACTTTCTCTAATTATTTCTAGATCATTTCAGGTTTAAGGAGTAGCAGAGATAACAATACAAATGGGTGAGGTTCAAGTTACAGGGATTGAAAAAATGAAGATAATATTATTGGATACTTTAATGTTAACCTTTAACTGCTGTGAGCGGTCTGAGAGACTACTGAGGATTTTCTAACCGTCATATCCACCCCTAAAAACGGAAAATGGTCCCTTTCCTTCCTCTTACCCCCACCTGTCTCCGTTTGATGATGAAAATATAGAAATAAGTGATGTTAAGCTTAAATTAACTACTTTGAAATGCATTAGTGCTGATTTAATGACTCTTGACAACGAAATATCAGAACTTGCCTTAAGTGCTGACGATAATAGTAAAAAATATTCTGATGAATTTGAAGCTGTAGAAGAATATAAAGTCAAATTTCATGAAGCTATAGTTTGCGTCAATTCTTTATAGAGAGTAAATCATAACCAAATGGGAATATATTAAGTAATGAGAATTCAAAAATAAAACTTCCCAAACTTGAACGAATGAAATCTGGCTTGTTGAAGTTAAAGAATGCTTGTGTTTCTGGAGAGAGTTTAAATGAATTCACGATCATAAAGAAATTGAGTTGGAAGAGAAATTCCAATATTTAATATAGTGTATCAAGAAAGAAAGAGATCATTGATAGCTATTCAACTACAGCATAAAATTATACGAAAGTGATTAAGCAAGATTTGGCCGTGAGGAATTGTTAGTGGAATATTATATGTTCTTGAACTATTGACTTTAGTTGTTAAAAATGCTACCAAATCAAGACTTAGTATCACTCAGTTATATGATAAACTTGAATCCCACCTCAGATCACTAGAATCCATTGAAATGACCGCAGACAAATATTCTACAATACTCTTCCCACTTGTGGAGTCGTATGAGAAACTCAGTAAATGAAGAGAAATTGTATAGTGCAAAACTGACACAGCTTTTAAATTTTGTAAGGGCTGAGATCGAAGGGGAAGAAATAATAACTGAAGCAAAGCGATCCCCACACACACACACAAAAAAAAAAAAAAAATTCATAAGGATAGCGAAGATATTACTATACCTACTGCAAACAACTTGTTTTCGGGAGCAGAATAAATAAATAACAATGATATAATAAATTGTATATTCTTTGAAAAATCTCATCAAAGCAAAGATGGCTACAAAGCACAAAATTTAAGTCATGATGAAAAATTGAAAATTATCGATAGAGAAAAAGTGTTGCTTTACGCGTTTGAAAACAAACCGTCGAGTTAAAAATTGTAAAAGCAAAGCTCTATGCATGTTTTGTGGTAGGAAGCATTTTGTTTGTCAAGAATTTAAGCAGAAATCAAAAGTTCCTGTCGAGTGCAATCAAGAAAATTGTCAAATTAGTACTCTTTCTTCAACATGTACTTCAGGAAGTTTTGCTTCAAATTTTAGTGGTTGCCATGCAACATGAAGGAAAGAAACTTCATCTTTGAAGCTTTGGTCGATACTGAATCTGAATATTCCTATGTTTTAAAATCAACAGTAGAATCCTTAGGAATAAGATCAGAAACTCATAAAAAATTAACACACGTTGTGTTTAGAGGAAGGATATCTGATATGAATCATAAATGTTGAGAATCTACATACTGGTTATAGCTGCAAAATTCCTGTTTTAGATCAGCCTATTATTTGTGGACCTATACTTAGTCTACAGAAAGGACCTTCGGGATCAGAATTAGCTCTAAAGGGAATTCATATCACAGATGTTGATTATGTCAACCCGAGGATTGAACTTTTGATAGTAGGGTTCAGAATTTTCTGGAAATATTTATATAGGAAAAATACAGAAATTAAGTACAGGGATTTTTGCCATGGAAACAGTGCTCGGATGGGTAAATCGCCAACAACTAGGGGTGAAAATTGTATTGGTGCTATAGTTACCTTCCTCTTAATTCAAAATCAAGATAACAGAAAAATCTCTGGGAATTAGAAACCATTAGCATTACAGATCCCTTTGAATTGAAATCTAAGGGGAATTTGATAAGATCGTAAACGGTCATTTATGACAAATTTAAGAAAGATAATGAGGGAAGATATGAAGTGAAATTTCCATGGGTACATGAGAAAAAGAAGCTATAATTGAAAAGGTACCACGTGAAGAACTATCTAAATTTGATTGCTACTTGCCACATAGAGGTATTATCAAGGAAAATTCAACAACTAAGTTTAGACCAGTTTTGACGCATCAAGTTGAAAGAAAGGATTTCCTTCACTTAATGATTGTCTTGAAAAAGGACCTAAACAATTTAGAATTGATACCGCCATTATTAGTAAGATTTAGGGGAAAAGGAATAAGTGTTATACTTGACATAAAAATGGTGTTTTTACAGATAAGCATTGCCGAAGAAGCTCGGGATAATCTTCAATTTCTGTCGTGGAAGGATAGTGAGAGTAAAGAAATTCAAGTTTTTTAGGCACCATAGAGTAGATTTCGGAGTTATCTGCAGTTCGTTTTTTCTTGGAGCAGTTATTCGTCATCATCTAGAGAATACATGCATAGAACGTAAAGAAATTGCTGAAAAGTTATTGAGATCGTTTTGTGTTGATAACTGCGTCATTTCATTGGATACAGAATGTGAAACTCAGCATTTTATAGACGTCTGTATATAGTTAATGTAAAACTCTAAATTTGAATTGAGAAGCTGAGAGTTTACCAATTTTAATACGAGTATATCAACTCCAAAACTAGAAATATCTCAAGTCTGAGGAGTGCTGTGGAATCGAAGAACTGACACTTTATCTTGTGAAGTTGATTTAAGAACTGAGATGATGGAACCATTTACTAGAAAAAGTTACTTTCTATTGCACAAAGAGTTTTTGATCAGATTGGGGTTTGTTGCCCTGTAACATTGTATCAAAAACTACTTCTTCAGGAAAGCTGGAAATCAAAACTTGGTTGGGATGATGAACTGTTAAAAGATGTAACTGAAAAGTTTAAGAAATGGTTTAAGGATCTTCATCTTTTGAAATTCTTTGAAATTCCAAGATATATGTCAATAGAAAATCGTGTATCCATCAGCCTGCATACATTCGGTGATGCATCTAAATTATCTTATTTAACTGTCATTTTCTTGAGGGGGAAGTGAAAATCAAGTTCTAGTGCGACTCCTGATTTCTAAATCGAGGATCGTACCATTGAAAGCAATGTCAATTCCTAGACTAATGGCATGTGCAATAGGCATACGACTTTCTGATATGATGGAAAAGGCCTTAAGTATCCAAGATATTGAAGAATATTATTGGACAGATTCAACTTCAGTACGGTATTGGATAAGTCATGATGATACATGGATTGTGTGTGTAAAAAACGAGTTAAGGAGATAAGAAATCGAACAAGGTGGAGACATGTACCAGGCACTGAGAATCCTGATGACTTGCCTTCAAGAGGTTGTTCAGCGAAGAATCTAAAAGAATCACATTGGTGGGAGGGTCCTCAGTGGCTGAAGTTGTAGGAAAAAGAATGGCCTCATCATACCCGAAATGATGAAGAAGAAAATGTTGACATTGTTGAATAGTTCTAACAGCATTTAATAATGTCAACGACTTGTCTTCAAGAGTTGTTAGCTACTTTTCGATTTACACGAAAATTTCAAGAATGATCGGGTGGATGTACAGGATTATAGAAAATTCTCGAAAGAAAAGAGAAGAAAGAAGCAGGGAAAGTCTAGAGTTCATGAGCTATAAAAAGCAGAAAAAATTATAGTAAAGCTCGTACAACTTAACTCCTTTTCATCTGAAAATATTAAAAATTTAAAGTCCGTGTGTTTAAGGATGAAGGGATTTTGCGAGTCAAGACAAGAGTAACAGAGAAGAAAGATTTAGAAAATTTTTCCAGTTTTATTGCCAAGTACACATAAATTAGATAAACTATTCATCCTAGAATATCATTTGATTTTACATCATGCTGCACTTCATATGCTCTCAGAGATTAAATTGCGCCGGTGCTTGTCAATTTTTAAGATAAATTATAATTTCTGTCGGAGCCCTAAATCAAAAAGCTTTCTTTTATGTACGTGAACCACAATTTGAGCACATAAATTTTGTTTTAATAACAAACATGCCTTAAAAATCAATTCTAACTTCTGAACGCAGACCTCGCACTTTCCCTTTAAGTAAAGAAAACCTATCCAATCATATGTCAAAGGCTTATTCTCCAGGATATGCAATGAATTTGTAAGAGCGGGTAAATTTTGCATTCCCCTCAAAGAACCAAAAGTGATACTTTGGTCGTGAACGTTCCGCTATAGTGACTTCCTACTGCAGAGCTCCTGTAGACTTTCTGACTGATGTAACCAAACGGTATAACAACTTCTATCACTATACAGAGAATTCTTACGTTTATTCTCACGCTGTATTCAGGAAAGTTTATTCATGAAAACTTTCTCCTTCACGGCTAGAATTATATCGACAGAGCATCGCAATCGGAAAGTCTTTAACTCTTCCCTCATTATTTTCAAAGCTATACATTTCCGTTATCTTCATACCGTTTCTAGAATTTTCACTATTCTCCTTAGTGAAGCTTTAATCATTTTAACTTGGTGTGCTTTAAAAAAAAAGAGGGATACCTGTCATCCCTTGAAATAGTACATTATACGTATACAATCAGGGCTTAAACTCAGATGGAGATCGACTGAGCTGCTTCTTAGCATCTAAGTGGAATTGTAATTCCAACCGACGCCCCAAATAAGACAAGGTCCGATACTTTTTTCTGTTTAACTATGTAAAACTAATTTAATAATTTATTAGATTTCTCTTTATCTCTTTACATTTTTCTTAATTAAAATAATATTAATCTGAATTTAAATTTGTTATTTAATTATTTTAATTTTTAGCTATTTTTTTATTCTTTTTCCCTTCCTCACAGCATTCCATAGGGCTCCTCCATTTTTAATTGTAAAAATTAAGTCCCTTTATGCTCTTAACCAATCTTCGAGAGAAATTTTGGATTATAAACGGTAGAAAAACTATAAGAAGAGCTATTTCTAAATGCATTGCCTGTAGGAGACGCAGTGCAAAAGCAATGAGGACAGATTCTGTCCCACTTCCAGGTAACCTATTTAATATTTTCATCGACTTACACTGGTGTGCAAAACTTAAGGACGAGACGGTTTTTTCAATATAACTTTGTACAAAAGCTTTCCAAATCAACACATTTAATACCGTAAGATCCCCAATACGTAAGGACATGAGTAATGTAAGCAACACTTACTAAAAGAGAAATCAGAGGGATAAAAATAAGCTTTATTGAAAAAGTAGCATGGAGCGCAATGCGACTGAAGTCCGAAACATCCCTGTGATGGGTGTCCAGCAAGAAACATCCGGTCTTTAATAGGGGATATGATATCCTCTGACTGCTAGGCAGGTTTCACAGCGTCTGCCCATGCTGAGAATGAGGGTGTCAATTAGTTGTTGAGGCCTTGCTGCCCATTCGTCTTGCAGCGCCAATCGAAGCTCCGGAATCGTTACTGGTGGTAAGGTACGAGCTGCCAAGCGTCTGCCTAGAAAATCCCATACCTGCTCGATGGGATTGAGATCCGGAGATCGTGCCGGCCAATCCATACGTTTAATATCCTCACTCTCTAAGAGCTGTTCGGCAGCTACTGTGCGATGACATGGTGCATTGTCGTCCATGAAAATGAACTGCGTACCCATAGCGCCTCTAAAAAGACGCACATATGGAAGAAGAATCTCGTTGACTGAACCTGCGTCGAAGATGTGAAGGTCTGTACGACTACCAAGCATGATGCCTCCCCAAACGAGAATACCGCCACCTCCATACCTGTCCCTTTCAATGATATTCGAGGGATGATTGCGGCTTCCCCGCTCTCTCCAGATGAGTATGCGATGAGAATCACTACTCAGACTGAATCTGCTCTCATCTGTAAAGAGTACTCGTCCCCATTCATTGTCTCTCCAATTCCGGTGTTCGCGGCACCACAGAGAACGCCTTCTCCGATGGGCAGGCGTTAGAGGTACACACCGTACAGGGCGTCGTGCAAACAGACCACCACCGTGCAGTCTTCTGGCCACGGTAAAACGCGATTTCGGTCGTCCAGTCGCCTGTGTCGTGTGTCTAGCGATTTCTCCCGCTGTCTGCCGCCTGTTTCTTCTGGCCTGTAAGGTAATATAGCGGTCATCTGCGGGTGTGGTTCCTCGTGGACGACCACTACTTAACCCCCGGATAGCTGTTCCTGTAGTTTGAAATTGTCTCCAAAGTCACGAAACGATGCTGTCAGCAATTCCGAACTCTGCAGCCACACTTGTCACACTGCGGCCTTCCTCCAACTTCCCAATGATTCGACCTCGGGTAAAAGCATCCAGATGTCGTCTAACAGATTGATTATTCGCCATTTCTCGCTGAGGCAGCAACTCGGTGTGATTTTAACTGCTATACGGCGTGCAATCTCTTTGCCAGAAATACTGATCTTACACCGACAACATGCTTTATACTACTCAGACACTCTCTCATTACGTCTACCTGCATATCTGCGCATGTGCTACCGTACATCACCTTACTTAATCTCCTGATTGGTCTTTCTGTCCGCTCTGCCTCTTCGTTCAGCTGATATGCTAATTTTTCGACTTCGTCCTTAATTTTTGCACACCAGTGTATAGTTACCTGGAAATACTTGAATTTTACACAGTAAAAAGACTCAAAAAATTGAGATTGATTTTAACTTGAATAAGATTTTTACTTTATGAGCTGTTAGATTTGTTTACACGAGTTCATTCTTTCTTAGTATCGAATACTAGTCGTTTGGTTTTATTTAATCTGTTGCTACAAAACACGGAAAAAAAAAAAAAAAAAAAAAAAAAAAAAAAAAAAAAAAAACCATTACGAATTAAACATCTGGCGCGAGGGCAGCCCCATTTATAGAAAAAGATGAAATAAGGCATAAATATATATAAAGCTGAACATTTCTCCTACCCCTTCGGGCTGAACACTCAAGTTCAGGAATGACTACTTTCTCGTAGTTGTAGTTGATTCGGATATTCCTTCTGCCATCTTGACCAAAACTGATTACGAAGCTGTTGAATCAGATGCCATTTTGACTTAAGGCAAAGAGACTTTGTTGGAGCTCTTTCAGAAAAGGAAGTTACAGGAGCACCTATTAAGAAGTGTCCTGGAGTAAGCGGTTCTAAATCCTGAGCATCTGAAGAAAGAGGAGTCGGTGGCCTAGAATTTAAACATGCTTCCATCTGTATTACTAGAGTGGTAAATTCCTCAAAAGTTAAGATAGCTGACTTGCAAACTTTCAATAAATGTTGCTTCGCAGATTTGATTCCAGCCTCCCACAGTCCTCCAAAATGTGGAGCTGAAGTGGGATGAAATGCCATACAATAAATTCTTGAGCTGCAAAGTTTTGAATTTTAGCAGAACTGAGAAGCACTGATTCGTCTTTTATGTAGGTTACTGCTCCTCGAAAATTCGTTGCGTTATCAGAATACAAATTTACCGCCCTTCCACGTCTAGAGATAAACCGTCTTAAAGCCGCTAGAAAGGCATCTGTTGATCAGTCTGAAACAACCTCGAGATGAATTGCTTTAGTGGCAAAGCAAATAAAAAGAGCAATGTACGATTTAATTCTTAGGTAAATTCTGCGTGTCAGGTTAGGTTTTGCAATGAATGGTCCACTAAAATCAAGTCCATCGTTAAGAAATGCTCTTCCAACACCAAATCTACTAGAAGGCAAGTCTCCCATGATGGTATGGCATGATTGCGACTTCAATTTTAAGCAAGTCAAACATTTAGATAGAATTCGTCGGACTGCATCTCTTCCAGAGGGTATCCAAGATTTTTGACGGATACAACACAAAGTAAGTAGAGGACCACTATGTAAATGCATTTTGTGATAATACTGTATCAGTAGCGTAGTGAAATGATGATTCTTTGGCCTGAGAATATGATGTTTTTGATTGTGATCTAAGTTCGAGTTTGTTAAGCGTCCTCTAATAATTCCCTCTCCATCAAGGAAAACATTCTTTGGAAACAGTTTACTATTCTGAGGCAAGGAAAGTCTCTTTTGTAAGTAGTTGTACTGAAGCTTGAATTCTGATTTTTGAATGAGCTTAATTATAGATTTAGTTGCTTCTTTAAGCTCTCCAGGTGATAATTCACCTTTGATGTTTTTAAGTCTGAGCTTGTATTTTGCAATTTCTAATGTATCTTAAACACCACGAAATTATTCTAATGCATTTTGAAAATGATGAATATTTTGAAATAATTTCTAGCATAGCAGTAACTTCAGGTGTATCTGAAATGGTGATACTGACTGACAGAAACGATTTCTTTTCTTCGCATCTGATATCATCTACACATGCTTCCTGTGGATCTCTAGGCAGAGGGAGCATATTATGCTGATACAACCATTGAGGACCATGCCACCACAAAGTGTGACTTTTCAGTTTTAATACAGAAATACCTCTGGAGGCAAAATCTTCTTGATTTTCTTGACTTTTCATGTAATTCCATGAAGCTTCTGAAGTTAAGTCTTGAAATTTTGATATTCTATACGCAACAAAACTTTTCCACCCTTGAGGAGATGAACTAAACCAATCTAAAACTATTTTTGAGTCTGAATATAAAATAGCCTGATCAATGTGAATATTCTCTCTTAAGGATGTTGAAACAACTTTATAGAGTCTAGAAAGAAGAAGCGCTGCGCATAGTTCGAATCTTGGCAATGTTATTATCTTTACAGGAGAAGTTTTTGATCAATGAAACGTGGAATGTTCCATTTTCGAATATTGTTCTTAGATAAAACACTGCAGCATAGGCATGTTCAGACGCATCGCAAAAGCCAATTAACTGAATATTTTTAATACAACTGTTTTTCATCATGAATCGTGAAATCTTGATTTCAGCTAAATGTTATATTTGAGATTTAAAGAGATTCCATGCTTGGGAAATATCATTTGATAATAAATCATCCCATTCAATATTTTTCCTCCGTTTAAATGCTGCTTTAAAGTTTTTAATTGAATCGTTGTAGGTGATAAAAACCCAAGAGGATCATAAATTTTGGCGATAGTTGACAGAAGTTGACGTTTTGTTAAAACACCATCCATAGGTGGGATTATTCTAATTCTGAATACATCTTCTTTAGCATCCCAAATGAAGAATTTTAGAATTTCTAGAATTGTATGGATTTGACTTTCTTCACTCTGCCAAAGGTCCGTTCGGCTTCTTAGTTCTTGGGGTAAAAATTCAATGACTGACGGTCCATTAGATACCCACTTTCTTATTGGAAAACCGCCTTTTTTGATTAATTCGATAATTTTTCTAACTGTTTTGCTTCCTCATTATTCTTCGCTCCTGTGAGAACATCATCTACATAGATGTCTTCCACTATGACTCTCGAAGCTTCTGAAAAACTCGTTTGTTCCTCTATGGCAAGTTGTTTTAATGTCCGAATAGCCAAATGTGGAGCACAAGAAGTGCCATACGTAACTGTCAGAAGTTGGAATTCTTTAAGCGGTTCTTCAGGATTTTCTCTCCAAAAATGTTTATTGACTAGAATTTGTCGGAACATTTCCTCAATATATCCAGTGAGTGCGATACAATGAGTTCTAAATTTCAATGGGATGTCAAACAATTCATTTCGTGTCAAACATCATTTAAAGAAACTCCTGAATCAGACTTTGCAGAACCGTCGAATACGACCCGTAATTTGGTAGTTTCACTTTTATCTCTAGTAATTCCAAAATGAGGTAAATAGAAAAACTCTGACGATGATTTTGAAAAATCAACTTTTGGAACAATCCGCGTATGATTCATCGTTTGATATTCCCGCATGAAATGTATATATTGAGTTTTAAGCTCTAAATTCTGTTGAATTTTCCTTTCCAAGGAAAAGAACCGCTTCTTAGCTCGATTTCTTGACCCACCCAATAGAACTTTATTCTTAAATGGGAGATTGACAACAGATCTACCATCAGAATTTCGACTAGTGTGATTTAAATAAAATGCCTCGACATCTTGCTCTTCATCATTCAGTGTACTCACTTCTGGAACCGATTCGACTTTTAGAATTTTTTCATTGAATTTTCAATGTCTATTAAAGCATGACAATTGATTAACGAATTCTGAATTCTATTTGAAACGGATACCCTTCCTGAAATGAGTCAACCCAATTTTGAATTTAGAGCGGATGGTTGGTTTTGATTTCGCATTATCTTTCTAGTTTGAATTAAATCTAAGAATATATCCGCCTACTTAATCCTTTCAGATGAGGCCAATTTATTTCTGACAGATCAAAGTTTGGTAAATTTGACGTCAGCTTTTTGACTACTAAAGCCTTAACAGAAAAGTTCCCCTTATTAAAATGAGGAGTAAAATTTAAATTAGCTACTTTCGTAACACGTGCGGCAACTGTATCATCAAGTCCTAGGATAGTGTGTTGAGACTTTTGAAATGAAAGCTTTAGTCGATTGCAACACGATTCAGTGATTAAAGATGTTTGAGAACCATTATCAATCAGAGCACAACATTCGATAAACTGTTCTCGATTATTTTTTACTCTTATTACAGCTGTGGTACGTAATATTAAATTAGAATTTTTTACATTCCCTGTGAAGCAAAACTGCTGCTCTTCCGAGGTTGATATAAAGGCTGATTTTGAGATAGACCTTTTTGAGTAGACTGTACTTGACTTTCAGCAGAATGTTTTTTTATTAGTTCGAAAAGCACGAAGAATTGTGGGATGTTCCTGTTTACATACCCTGCAAGATGTAGTAAATCTGCAGGATGATACACCATGATTTAGTCTCAGACAGTTAAAACAAAGATTTGCTTTTCGTATGAAGTTCCAACGCTCATCAATACTCATTTTAAGAAATTTCTTGCACTTATGTAAAAGATGTGGTAACTGGCAAAGTGCACAAGAATCCTGCCTTAACTTGTTTTAAGAGCAAAAGTTTTGTTAATTAATTTTACTGATTTGTCTGGAATTTTATAATTTCCTTTTACGCTCTGAAGGCTTCTAGCTTGTTTTTCCAAAAACGAAAGAAAATTTTTTAAAGATGGAAATGTTTTATTCTCTAGCGTTAATACCCACTTGATTTTAAGTGAATCTTCTGGCTTATCTTGTAACGCAAATATTAGAAGAATTTCGACTAACTGATTGCATTCTAGTTTTAAAATTCCGAATAATTTCATTGCTGGTATCTATCATTGTTCGAATGGAATCAGATGTTAGTTTTACAAATTTTAAATTAAATAATTTTCTACACTGAGAAAATCCTAATCCCTTTGGTTATCTTTCGAGTAAAGTGTCCCAAGCATTTTTATAATTTTCATAGGTTATTGCGAATCCTCTAATAAGTCTTGAAGCATCAGAAGAAACTGCTCTTTGAAGATATTGCAATTTTTGAATGTCAGTTAAAGATGCATTACGTGGCAGATTTTACCGTCTTACCATTATTGAGCTGTGCTTCTTTATTAAAAAAATGAGTTTAGATATGTTTCTATTTTAAATAATGATTCGTCTGCCAAAGCCTGAGTCTGAGACAAATTTTTAAACTCAGATTCTTCATCAAAATCTTCAAGAATAGAGTATTCGTAATAACATTCTTCAAGCTTGTCACGACATCTTTGCAGATTTCATTTTAATGTAAGAATTTTATCTAAATTTTCTGATGTTAAAACATCGTCAACAGTTCCAGTAAATCTTCCGATTTGCTTGATTTGAGTTTGATACATTAACGGAACTGTTAATTTCCTTTTTGACGTTTTTATTTTACCTTAAAGAATAAAATTACCTACAAAATAGTTATGTACAGATGTCGTGCAAACTTCAAACATATATTTAAAAAATGTATAGTAGAAACCAATGTTAAAGAATGAATTTTACATGAAAATAATCTGAATACAACTAAAACTTCGTTATAGATTTTCATTTACAACATAAAAATGCATGCCTCTTTTTTTTTTTTTTTTTTTTTTTGTAAACCACGTAATTTTAATGGAATACTAGATTTGGATTTTCAAATGTTTGTTCATAAGTTCAATAATTAATAATTATTAAATAGCTTACCTTGAATTTTCATCGACTTATAGTAACCTGGAAATACTTGAATTTACACAGTAAAAAGACTCAAAGAATTGAATAAGATTTTTACTTTATCAGCTGTTAGAATTGTTTACATGAGTTCATTCTTTCTTAGCATCGAATACTGATCGTTTGGTTTTATTTAATCAGTTGCTACAAACACACGGCAAAATTAAGAAATGCATTACGAATTAGACATCTGGCGTGAGGGCAGCGCCATCTATAGGATAAGATAAAATAAGGCATAAACACTTTTAAAAGTGCTCCCTTTATGCTCTTAACCAATCTTCGAGAGAAATTTTGGATTATAAACGGTGGAAAAACAATAAGAAGAGCTATTTCTAAATGAATTGTTTGTAGGAGACGCAGTGCAAAAGCAATGAAAACACATTCTGGCCCACTTCCAGAAGACAGATTTAGAGTAGCATCCATTTTTGAAGTCGTTGGAATAGATCTAGCAGGCCCTTTTATTCTTAAAGATGGAACAAAAGGTTGGTTTGCTTTATATACATTCGCTGTATTCAGAGCTATTCATCTGGAACTGCTAATTTCTCCTTCTATGAATTGCTTTCTCTTCAGTTTACGAAGACATAAACGTGGACGTCCTCAAGTAATGTATAGTGATGATGGGACGAACTTCACAGGGGCTTTATAATCTGTTTAATGCTATTGGTTGGAAAATGATTGAAGGTGAAGCAGCTAATAGAAGAATTAAATGGAAGATTAATCATCCCCCCTCAGCTTGCTTTGGGGTGATATCTGGGAATGTTTGATCCAAATCGTTAAGAAAATGCCAAGAAGAGTCTTGAAGAATGCTCCACTAACTTATGAAGAGATGCTTAGCTTACTTTGTGAATGTGAAGCTACAGTTAATTCGAAACCATTAACTTATGTATACGAAGATTCGGATGAGTTAAAAACCAATTACTCCTGCAATGTTCCTCCAAGAAATTCCAGAAGTTGGTGTACCAGATCTTGACCATATGGGCAAGATAAATTTAAAGAGAAGGTTACGGTACCAGCAAAGAATTCGGGAAGAGTTGAGAAAATGTTTTAGAGTAGAATACCTAGGAAATCTCATGCTCGAACAAACAAATAAGAAGTCATCTTATGAATTAAAAGTTGGGGACATAGTTTTAATTAAGAATGAAAATAAGAGGCGAACCTTTTGGCCTTTGGGACGAATAGTCAAATTGTATCCCGGTAAAGACAATAACGTCAGAATGGTTAAAATTAAGGCATCGAATGGATAGATGCTAAGACCAATTCAACGCTTATATCCATTGGAAATACAACCAGAATCTGAAGGAAGCCCTGAAAAGGCAGATATTGAAGAAGAAAATATCCATACAAGTCCTTCAAGCGATACTGAAAGAGTTACTAGAAGTGGTCTAGCTATAAAAGTACGTTCTAGATTTAAGGACTTTTTGAACTTTAAAATAGACTTTTAAGTGAATTTAAAATGGACTTTTAAATTTTAGTTTAATTAAATATTTGTTTTGATAAAAATCCTGTTATCAAAAGGGGAAAGTATGTTAAGTATAGCATTGTTCATATACATTCAACCAGTGTAGTTTTATTTTCCCTTTAGTTTTGCTTTCAGTGGCAACTGTTGTAAAAAGTTATTCTTATTATTATTTTGTAGAATAAATTTGTTTTGTTGTGTTTAAATTTTTAAAGACATTATTTAGTAGGATTGAGTTTATGGGATGGACAAAGTGGTGAACATTTACTATCGTATATAACACTTCTATACAACTGCCATGATCTTCACTCCAGTTTCGCTTAGAACTCCATTTTTACTTGTTTCTGCAAATATGGCTAAGACTACATACAAACGTTCCAAAATGTGTGTAATAAAGGCAAATTTCAGAGAAGTATTGACATAGGAAAACTGAGAACTAGGAACACACTTATCCCAAGAAATAAAACAAAATGCTGAAATTTCCTCAGAGATATTCGTACAATATCGCAATATCTCACATTAGTTATATTTTGAACTACTAAAACGTTGAACAGAACTCCAATTCAAAACAGAGAAAGCTAATCCGATCTCACTGCGAATTCGCTACAGTCAATAACAGCACTAAGTAAGCAACTGAATTGAGATGTTTTCCTTCAGCTTTTATAAGCTTTTTAATCCTGCACGAGAATATTCTAGTATTTTCTCGATTTTTCTGGATAGCAAAAGAGTACAATTACGAGATATATATTTATTAAAATGTTAAATGCGCGTGCTTCCTGTATTTAAATATTTCCGGCGTAGCTTTCTCTTCAAATGAGTCTCGTGCTGCATTGCACGGGAATATAAAACAATTTTAATTACAAATTCTACTAAAAATAGCTAAATAAATACAAAAACATTAACAGTATTGAAACTAAATCCTTGAAAATATAGAATATCTTGAATTTCTGTTATCTGGAGTGTTTAGTTTTTTATATATATCTAAAATGATACAAAATTTTAGAAGAACATATATTATTAGTAGAAATAATGGGTTGGGGAAGAAAGAGAACTTTGAGTGTCTCCGATGAAGTGGTCAGTAGCATAGAAATATGCAGTGTAGTATTTCTATGTGTCCTAACTGAAAATGCGAGAAAGAACATAGCATCGATTTAGATCTCTTTTATTTTACAGAAAATCTTTGAAAGTGATTGACTTTAATTTATATTCACGTAAATTCCAACTTTAATTTAATGAATTAAAAAAAAAAAAAACATATACACATGTTTATGCATAGGTTTATCTCTGAAGAAAAGGGGTATTGTATAAATAAGCATTTAAAAGAAAAAAGGTAAACAGATATTTTTTTTAAAAACATGATATTGCTTAGACAAAGTGAATGACAACCCTATTACCGGGGGGAAATAAAAGGAAGAAAAAAATATCATTGTGTAAACAGATTTCTGTGGTAGAATGAGAGGAAAAAATTCAGTCTGCCTCAGAACTGGCATTTTTTATAAGAAATGGATGGTACTAGAACACCTACCACATCATATGAACTCATTTCAGGCGATTTCTGAGCAACCTCAAAATTCAAAGTGTAGCTATGCAAAAACAGACTTTTCATGCGAAGATATAAAAACTACGACGGCCACAGTGTTGAAAGAGATGTCATAAATCACTCAATTTCATATTTTAAAAATGTTTCCAGACTTTTTAATGTAATCTGATATGGAGTCCCCAGTGCAATTCCCAATTTATAAATGAAATACTCAGTCTGAAACCTATTTAATAAATCTGTACATATATAACAAACATAATTCTAATTTCAACAAATATAATTTCAGTTTTAATTTTATGCTTTAAGAATTTTATATCTTGAAGCCCAGGTAATTATTAAATTATTCTCCACTCTGATTAAATAAATATATTTTATTATTTGTATGCTTGTAATCATTTTCTTTAATTACACATATTTCATACATAATAAGCCTCTATCAGAGTTAAATAGTGTAGGTGTAGATATTATGCTTTTACTGCTATATTCTTCAAACAGTTTTTTCTTCTAATTCTTCTTGCAATTATGCAAAAGTCCGAACTTTCTTTTGACCAAGAAAGGCACTTTCGCATTTTGATACCGATATAGCTTCAGTACGTCTTCCTTTGTTGTTTTGGAAATGTTATATATAGAATCATTCTTCTGAAAGTTTTCTTTTCCACGATTATATCTGGAACCTTGATTAGAGGAAGAATTTTCCGAAGATGCCTGGAATCTCTTTCTCTCAACATATTTCAGATCTCCTTTTCCATCTTGAACAGAAGAGATACCATTATTTAAAGGCGTTGCAAAAAGAGGGCTGTTATGAAAATCCTGACTTTTCCTTTTCGCTACATTTTTATATTTTGTATCTTGTCCTGAATCTGTTATGGAAAAAAAAAAAAAAAAAAAAAAAAAAAAAAAAAATGAAAGAACAAAAATAGTACATTTGCTTGCAGTGTATTGAAATACGATTAAGTAAAACAGTAATATTCACTTCAAGTAATTATTAACATTTCACCATTTCCCTCGAGACAGAATGGTCGATTTGAAAAGTATTGTCGAGCATCAGCAGCACACAGTCGTCGGGGTTAAATGTGGGCTGGATCGTAACCGCAAAACAGACTCGTCTGCCGTTCGTAATTTGAACCTATTATATGACATTAAAGGAAAAAGAAATATGCCAATGTGCCTTTTAACAGGTTTTTCTCACAGAAGGAAAAAAAAAAAACTAAGCTGTTTGTATATTTTAGAATGATTATAATAAAGGAAAGAAAAATATATAACATTTTTATTAAAACATTTTTATTTAAAGAATTATTTCTCTTCAGTTCATTTAAACTAAATTATTGTCTGACATAGTTAAATATCGTCTGCTTTTAAAACAACTCAAGTAAAACTGATAGAAAGTTGGGCCTTGTGTTCTTTCCATAGATATAAATATTTATTTTATTTATTTTCTATTATTCAACACGCCAGAATGCAGAGAAAATGAAAAGAGTTGAATGATGGCCTAATTAGACACGCTCTCTCCACAACGGGAGTGGTATTAGGATTGTTGTGGTTTACTCTATTTGAAAAAGTCTTTAAAAGAACATCCTACCAATTCAACCCCAGTATAGCCGAGAGATGGCAGCACCTGATTACAGAGTAAAATTTTCTCTTCTAAGATCCTAATAAAGCAAAGGCAGTCAGTTGTCGAACGCTCGGGGATACGCACGTGTGTAGCTTGGAATGTTGTTAAGTTTGAAATTTTTGCATCTAATTTGATCTTCATAATTAATTATCGGCGATTCCTAAGAGGATCATACAAAGATGGAAAAAAGGAAAGAACTTCTGGTCCATTTCAACAGGCATTGCAATAAAACTATTGCTCATGCCTTTAGGGGCTCGTCTTTGTTAAGTTTTCAGATAAGAAACTAGTTAACACAATATAATTTTTTCTCCCTGGTAAAGAGACGTTACTCAACATCCTTGAATGGAATTTTTCTGAATAGACAGCTGGTGAAAGGGGGAAAAGAAACATTTCTGAAGTCAGTTTTCGAGGCAAAATTTGGAGGAAAGAAAAAGAAGCAAATAATTCAATTTTGTAAAACAGTGAAATGGTTTAAGCTATTTCTTGAGAATAAGCAAATTTAACCTTGGAGGAGATGAACAAGACGTATTAAATACGCTGGTGCCTTGCACAACAAATCTGATTCATTCTGCAACAACATTCGTTATGCAGGGCCTAGGTTTCCATAAGTAACTGCGGTAATAATTTTCATCCGTTTCCAAACTCAATCCGAAAGCACGAAGCATCATAAAAACTTCAGAGAATATTAATAACACCGTCAATGCTCGAACATCATAGAATTCATTAAATATAAAAATACTTATACGCAATATCTATAAAATAGAGTCTCACAGTTTTTAGTAACCAATTAGGACAAAATCCTTATGAATTCTAATCAGTACTTTTAACCACTTTCACTTAAGCCTGCCAGCTTTAATAGCGGGCCACTGCGAATGATTTCAACACATCCGAGAAACATTTTTTTGACCTTTAATTTGCTTAATGAATGCACATTAAAGTGTAGTATTTTTCTGAGTATAATCGAAACTTTCCCGAAAAGATTTATTTTCAAGTAACGTACAGTTTTTACATTTTCTTTTCTAGAGTTTTTTTGTTTCACCGTAAATGAAGGCTTTCATTTACATGTTCCTAAGCGAACATATTACAAATAACAACTTAGACTGACGTTAGCGGAAAGTTCACTGTAAGCGAGTTGCATATGTCCAGAATTCGATGTATTTTGAGTGCTAAATTTCTGAGACAATGACTTCAAATTTTATTTTGAAATATCAATATGTTTATCTTGATCCATCGTAACATGATTAAAATTAAGGTTATGATATCAAAGGGAAACATACACTCCATTCTGCAACACCTTCTGGACTATTTTGTACTGTTTTAGGTAACTTCAAGTTTCCAAATTATTATGTGGCTTTTCTGTGTACTAAGAGCTGATCACAGCAATAAGAGGTATTACATAAGATTCTTTCATCAAGTACTCACTTATTTCTGAATACAAAATTCTTATTTGTCCTAGATTTTTGAGAAGAAAGTTTATGTCTTCCACTCTTTCATTTATGTAGAATTTTTCCGACAATTTGCCTAGCATGCTATTTATATTGATTTTTCTGGTAATTAACTATATGAAAAGTGTTGGCAATTTAGATCCCAAAGCATGAAAACTAAGATTCGTTTCTTGCTGATAACCCACAAAGTAAGTAGGAAAGAAAGGGTGAAATACGCTGCACCATCTTCCTTGTAGTCCTGATAAAATTATTTGGAGATTTTCAGAAAGGTTCTACAGGTACAACAATTTCCAATAAGATGCAGACATTTTAAACGCAGTTTACAAGTGTGTAAAAAAGCAGCTAAAATTATTTTCTGCAAATGATACTTATTTTCTTCCCAACTCAGATATGTGTCTGGATGCTTAGAGCTATTTGTTCAAAAGAAAAGATTCTGCCACACCTGCTGATGCATCCGTTTGTTTCCGGCAATAATGCCATTCAAAGAGGTTTTATGTGATTGCATGTCATAACAGAACTACGTTCAACTGAATTTATTAACATGTTGACACTTACATATTTTCCATCATAAGGGTTAATTTTTAAGGCAAAATATCTTATTCAGTATTTTTAAAGTACATTCTTCCGGATCCTATTATTATTTCACAACAGATTCAGGTATTTTAGATTTCATAACAGAATTAAGGTAAAATTATGGGGGACACCAGCGATGTACCACGGGCCAACTGGTAGTGCCTTTCCGTACTAACTCTTAAAAAAAAAAAAAAAAAAAAAAAAGATAATAAAACAAATCTGAAAGGTTTCAGATTTCACATTATGCCCAAAGGGCCTTTTTTTTAACATTTTCTGTGTTACCTCTATTTATTGAATAGCATGTTCTTCGCACTTAAGCCACACAAATTCAACAGCAATATCACAAAATAGTATATAAAACAGCCAGGGGCGTAGCTAGAGGGGGGCATCTGTCCCCGGGCGCAGAAACCAAGGGGCGCCAAACTGATGTTACGACATTTTAGAATTACATATTTTCCATCTTTGGCAAGCAGTTGTTGAATCTTCAGTAATCTTCAGTTGTGTCACGAAATCTTCAGTTGTCTCTGGGCGCTGAAATCCCTAGCTACGACTCTGAAAACAGCATATGTGTTTAGGATTTCCGATAGATGGTCTCGCGCGCTGGACATAATTTTTCCCCCCGTGCAGTGTTGCCATTGCTCGCTTTGAAATCGTTGAGTTTGTTAATCAAGTGTTACAAAATATGAAATCAATAATAAAGCAAATTTCAAATTCTAAATTCGGGCTTCCAGATGCCCATATTTAGTTTAAGGTTACATTATTTAAAATTTGATGGCTCTGGGTGCCGTTGTTTTATCACAATGCGAGAAACATACATACATTAATGCAGATTATTCATTATTTAATTTCTTTAAATATAAGACAGGGGGATAATATTTGGCAACAACACTTTGAAAAGTAAAACGGACATTTAAAGTTTTTAACGCAAAATGCCAAAACGAAATTAATAGCCCTTCTGGGCTAACGCCCTTTGGGCTTTAAAAAAAAAAAAAAAAAAAAAAAAAAAAAAAGAGAGAGAGAGATTTATAAAAATTTACAAAGAATGGCTGAGGAAATAGGCAACGGAAGATTTCCAAATTATCTCAGAATTTACTTATTATGGTACATCGTGCAATACCACCCTACGCCCTGCAACCAGTATTTATTAAAAACTACCCGCTCCGGCTTCGCACGGGTATAAAATATTAATGGATATTTTAACAATGAATCGCAGTTCATAATCTTTTTCTGAACTTACATACCTCACCTTAAATTACGATTTTTGAAAATAATTTCCCTAATATTAAATTGATTTAACTCTAAATTTTGACCAAGATCTTAATAGAAAATTCCAATCCATAAATTATGGTTTAATTTAATCTAATCTTATCTAACCTTATGTACTTATAATTACTATAAGTGCGATTTAAAAATTAACCTTAGAATAGAATATCATTTATATTTTAAAACTACTATCATGCAATTATTTATCTTATAATTACTGATACGTTGTCGCGCTGAAAGCTAGAGAGCTCCGATAATAAACGCGTTCGATCGCTGCTAAATTCAAAGTGCTATAAGGAGAACCGCGGCCTCCGACGCGCTATTTTTAGGCACGCTCCCGCCGCCCCGGCCGGCCGGCACCGCCGCAAACGCTACGTCCCGCAATTTTTAAATCTGTAGACCTTTTCAGTGTGTACAATACTTAGTACATTATTTTGATAAATCTCGTAGGGTTCAGCCTGCGTTTGCAATGTAAGCGGAAAAAATGCAATTATTTACGACATCGCATTAGAAACCTAAAAAATAACAGTATTTCTCCACTATTTAATAGATGTTATTATACATATAAACCTTTCTCTTCAATCACTCTATCTATTAAAAAACAAAAACCGCATCAAAATCCGTTGCGTAGTTTTAAAGATTTAAGCATACATAGGGATTATAGGGACAGAGAAAGCGACTTTGTTTTATACTATGTAGTGATAATGATTTAGGACATAAAAGAGATTACAGTGTAGTCTCAATGCAATTTGAAATTCACAACTTAAATTGAACAATCTGCTTTAGTGTAACAAAAATAACAGATAAACATAATTAGTATACAGATAAACATAATAAGACGATTATAATAAGTACTGGGAGCACAATGAATATAATAATATAATGAACTGTAATAATCACACTAAAGAGGAAGGTTTCAATGGGGTTATTTCCATAACAGGTTTACAATAAAAACGAAGGCCCATTTTTAAATAACAGGCATTGAATATTATGTAGGAATATAGCTGTGAAATCCACTCAGTTTCGAATTTTAGAGAATTTAGTATAATCATGTATTATGAATATCAATACATGATTATACTAAATTCCCTAAAATGCGAAATCAATTTTGAATAACCATAAGGAGCTGCCAGCGGACAACTATAACAACCAAAGTTCAAAGTAAAACTGTTTATTTACCCGTCGACCTGGTATTTACACAAAATCAGTGCTTAAAGTAGAACTCCACTAGCATGCGGAACACAAGTTCAAATTGTATAGAGTGCAAAGTACATGCTTAAGTAAAACTTTTCTCACCCTTGACTAAATGTTCGTAAAGTAACTGCGGCTAACAAGAGCTTAAGCTGATAATCAAACCGCAATAGCAGAAAAACCGAAGAAGAGTGACTGTCAAACTCTCTCTGTTGAATTTTAGACCTTAAAAGCTCACTTTTACATTAAATTACTGCCTGGTGAAAGCTGAGGAAAGTAGACCTTATAGAAAAGGCAACATAATAACTGGGTAAACTCAAATAAAAACTTATACGGTCTTTTTAATCACGAAATCTAACCCGTAGCATTCGGATACAACCATAAAAAAAAAATTAAAAAGAAACTAAGAAAACTGCCTTTAATACCTTGAGTAACAATGATACGAATAATTGGAAAATAAAACATTCTTTTAATATCAATATCACTATGTACTCGAAAGGAAAACAAAGAATTAAGAATAATACTTTACTGATATTTTTTCAATGTATCATCTACAAAAAGGTCTGGTCAGTAATTTTAAATCCAATGTAAATTTAATTTAGCTTTATTTATTTCTAGCCCAAAGGGTGTTAGGCCGGAAACGGTACTAATTTCGTTTTCGCATTTTGCGTTGAAAACTTTAAATGTCCGTTTCATTTTTCAGACTATTACAACCAAATATCATTGCCATGTCTTATATTTAAAGAAATTAAAAAAAAATTAAGACTCTGCAAAAATTTATGTATGTTTCTCGCATTGTGATAAAACAACGGCATATAGAGCCATCAAATTTTGAATAACGTAATCCTCCACCGAATATGGGCCGAATATCGATTTCATACTTTGTAATACTTTAGCGAATTTTTAATTAACAAAGTCAACGATTTAAAGCCAGCAATGGCAACACTGAACGATTTTTTTTTTTTTTTTTTTTTAAATCTCTAGCGCGCGAGACTGTGTATCGAAAATTCTAAATATAAGGTCATTTTAAAATTATTCTGCAATATTGCTGTTGAATTGAATTTTATGGTTTAAGTACGAAGAACATGATATTTAATAAATAAAAGCAACCCATAAAACGTTAAAAACCGCCCCTTTGGGCGTAATGTAAAATCCGAAAGCTTTCAGATTTTTAGACCAAAGGGACTTTTGTCCCTGAAAGACTATTAATTTCGTTTTGCGATTTTGCGGTGAATCACTATAAATGTCCGTTTCACTTTTCAAACTGTTGCCACCCAATGTTAGAGTCCTGCATTATATTTGAAGAAATTAAATAATGAAAAATCTGCATAAATGTATGTCTATTTCTCACATTGTGATAAAACAAGGGTACATAGAGCCATCGAATTTTGAAAGACGTAATTATCTTACTTTATATGAGCATGTGGAAGACCAAATTTGGAATTTGTTTTATTATCGATTTCCTATTTTGTAAAACTTTAACGAATTTTCAATTAACAAACTCAAGGATTTCAATGCGAGCAATGGCAACAGTCTGCGGAGGGGGGGGGAAGAAAAAAACCTTTTTACGAGTATCTCCAAAACGCGGAACTGTCTGTGTATCGGAAATTCTAAAGATGGGCTCATTTTAAAACTATTTTGCGACATTACTATTGAACTGAATTTTATGGTTTAAGTGCAAAGAACATGATATTTAATAAATAAAGGTAACACACAAAACGTTAAAAAGCACCCCTTTAGACGTAATTTAAAATCTGAAACCTTTCAGATTTTTTTAAATTAATTTATTTTTATTTAAGTATTTTTGGTATTGGGAGATTCAATAAATAGTAGATAATTTAGATTCAATAATAGTAGTAAATAATTCAATAGATTCGAATGCAACAGGTTAATTATGTTTCGATATAACTTCCTTGAAACCCAACTAGCATTATAATTAGTGCATTCTATTAATATTAATATTAATTAAATGCGTTCTATTAATATTAATATTAATTATTATTTCTATTAATATTAATTAAATGTAATGTACACTGGTTATCATAAATTAAGGGAAAATCACAAAAATAGCGATAACTCCCTCAAAAATAAACCAAACGTGTAAAATTTGAATATGTTGCCAAGTAAGAGTAGCTGAGTAAAACTGCGATATGCAAATTAGTGGCGCTGCTTTCGGAATACGTCATCTGCGAGGAGCATAAAAGTCTATGTTTGAGAGCAAGCCCACATATTTCACTGTGACAGTAACATCAGAAATCTGAGATAGCCAATTCGTAAGAATGACCTCCAGGCATCATTTGCCTGCAGATCTGCGATGGAGAGCCATTGGGAGACTAGAGGCAGGATAAAGTCAAACAGAAGTGGCCAGATGGGTAAATGTGAGTCCTTCTGTGGTTCATAGACTTTGGAGGCAATTTCAAACCACAGATTCGGCATCTAGGAGGTTCAGCCAAGGACGGCCAACTGCTACGACGAGTGCCGATGATTGATATTTGACATTATGTGCACGTAGGAATAGAACCGCTACTTCGACTCTTCTTAGATCCTCCTTTACTGCAGCCACCGGAAGGTTCGTGTCAACGTCAACTGTGCGTAGAAGGCTTCACGAAGATGGTCTGTATGCGAGGCGACCAGCCATTTGTGTGCCGCTCACGTCACGCCATAGGAGGGACCGTTTTCATTGGGCACGACAACATGTCAACTGGACGACTGATCAATGAAGGGCGGTTCTCTTTACGGATGACCCCAGGTTTAGTCTAGAAAGCAATAGTAGGCGTTATTTGATATGAAGAGAACCTAGAACCCGTCATCATCCGTCAAACATCTGTGAAAGAGATGCATACGGAAGAGGCAGTGTCTGTGTTTGGGGTGGCATCTCTTTGGGTGGACGCACAGACCCCCATGTCTTTCCAAGGGTAACTGTGAATACTCAGATTTATAGGGATGACATCCTTGATGTTTATGTGCGCCCATATACCGGAGCAATAGGTGATGCTTTCCTATTACAGGACGACAACGCAAGACCACACAGGGCTCGCATCCTAGATGATTATCTTCAACAGGAAACAATTATGCGCATGGAGTGGCCAGCCCGATCTCCGGACTTGAATCCTATCAAGCACGTTTGGGATGCTTTAGGGAGGGTCGAGCTGCTCACAATCCGCCCTTGTCGGGCTTCCTATGGAACTGATAGACCGCATAATTGAAAGCATCACTCATCGCTGTATGTGCTGTATTGCTTCTAGAGGCGATCATATTCCATATTGAAGTTACTTTTCTTATAGCAAACTGACACCTTCGATTTGTTCATTTTATACATGTGCTAATTTCTATACTACCACATCTGTCTGGTAATTTCTTTTTATGTTATTTGATACCTTACTGTGTGTTTTATATTGTGGGTAAGTTTCATCAAATTTTACATGTAACTTTTCCAGTAATCGTGATTTTTGTGATTTTTTCTTAATTTATGATAACCAGTGTAATTAAGAGTAGAAAACCAAAGCAATTTAGAAACTCTTGCCTATTGAAAACTTCCCCCCACACGAATTATACATGCAAACCTAAAATAAACTTTTTTGGAATTATATATTTTTCATGGTTTTAGATATGTGCACTTAATTTACATATGCTCTTAGAATTTAAATGATATTGCAAATTAGTTCGCAGCAATAATTAATTTTTTATTTTTGCAATTAAAATTTCTTACTAAAATTTTAAATTTATATTAGCTTTATACGAATAGAGAACATTTCTTATATATATATATATACTTTTAATGCGGCCGATTGCAACCAAAATGGAAGGTGCAGAACTACATGTTATAGCAGTCCTATATACAAAATTTCAAAGTTCTGAGGCTACTCGTTTTTGAGTTATGCGAGATACATACATACATACGTACAAACGCCACGAAAAAAAATCTCTTCTGAATCCAATTTAAATCGGTTTTATAATTCGTTTGGGTAAAAAGAGTCCTTTTTCCTGTCCTTACGTACAGATTTCACGCAAAAACATTATTAAATTGCATTCGATAGCAGTCAAAATGGATATTTTCTTTGAAATATGGTACCCGGAATTTTTAGTGATTAGAACACTTCCTTTACTTCGTACAAGGAAGCGAAACAGTAGAAAATCAGTGTGAACTTTCTTCCTAAATCTAGTAACAAATCTTGAGATGTGACAAAACATGATTTTACCTGAAATATTTCTGTAATGTGAACTAAGACTCTGCTTATCTACGTGACTTGACTTTGCTTCCGAAGAGGTGAGATGTAGCTTTCTGTTTTGACATACAACTTCATTTAATCTGAAAGATATATTACATAGAAATCTTGACCAATTTCCGTCTGTCAAAATAAAGGAAAATGACTAGCACAATTGAAGCTAAACACACTTGATTCCTTAGGGTTTTATTAAACTAAGCTGTTTTTATTTATTATATATAATTATAAGTAAAAGAGCAGTTTCAATATTTAAATTATTCAGAAATATTTCACAATATATATCTGTGTGCCCACCAGCGGCCGAGCGGTAAAGTCGCTGAACACTGGTAGTTCGGTCCGAGGTTCGAACCCCGCGAACGGGCTGGCTGCATGGGCGGTTTCGTGGTTTTTCCCATGTGTAACGTGTATACGAGCCAGTTTCCCTCAGAAAGTCCTCCACGAAGGCATCCCTCCCCTTAGGCAGATAGCCCTGGAGGCTTTGCCATAATCACACACACAATATATATCTTAAAGTATAGGTAGGATATCATCCACAAAGCACAATTTCGATTGGTTATTGCTTTCTGATGATAGTTTCATTCTTTTAGAAATGTGGTTTTGGCAACAGTTTTTCATTCATTGCTTTGGATACTGGACTTCTGACTGTTTTCTCTTGAAAATATGAGATTTATTGCTTATTTCATTGTAATTTTTTTATAACACACTTTTATTAAAATTTCTGTTTTTTTTGCTATTGTTTGTTTTTTTGTAGTTGTTCTGCAGAGTAAAATTCTGTGCAGTTTTTAAATTTAATTTTTGGCATTTTTCCTTTAGGGATTTTTCTGGTACATTTAAAAGCCAGACGAGGGCTGGCCGCGTAGCAGCTAGTTTGAAATTTATTATCATTAAACGCTGGCATACATTGCGCATTCTTTTTTCCAGGTGAAATACTCAACATAAAATTAATATTCATTTATAATAAATTATTATAATTTATATTCATTTATAATAAAATTGGGTGCAGTGTCTGGAAATCTCATAGGATCACCAATGAGCGAGCGGAGTCTCTAATACTGATGATAAATAAAGTTTCTAAATGCCTGATGATCTACACTGACTACCAATGAGTATTTGGACACCTATGCAAATGACGATATCTGCGGTTCCAAGGTACGTCACGGACTCCGCCGGTATATATCGTGTAGGAAACAGCATCGGCTTTAGTCGCATGCAAGATGCCTCGCAGTTCGGAGCTCTCTGATTTCGAGAAAGGTATAATTATCGGGTATCACAAATGTGACCGATCCTTAAGGGACAAATCTAGCAATCTGAAGTACCCAAAATCGACAGTGGCCTGTGTGATTAAGAAGTGGAAGGTGAGCGGTGATTGTCGGAATGTGCCCCGAGTCGGCAGACCAACGAAACTGGGAGATAGAGACCGAAGAGTGCTGTCCAGAGAAATTCGGAAGAACCGAACCCAACCGATGGCCCTCATCCGCGAGTTTCAACAAGCATCCGGGAGTATTGTTTCAATGAATACTATCCGTAAGGAAGCACATCTGCTTGGTTTTCATGGTCGTGCTGCTGCCCATAAGCCTTTGATCACAAAGTCCAATCGCGCTTCTCGGTTAATGTGGTGCAAAGCACATCGAAATTTGACCGCAGATCAGTGGAAACGGGTACTTTGGAGTGACGAATCAAGGTTCACCCTTTACCGTTCGGATGGCAGGGTCTGGGTTTGACATCTACCTGGAGAACTTCTCCTGCCAGAATGCATTGTGCCAACAGTCAAGTTCGGCAGAGGTGGAATTGTGGTCTGGGGATGTTTCTCCTGGTATCGGCTGGGACCCTTGGTCCCCATTCATGGTAAGCTCAACTCCGATGCCTACTGCACTATTTTGGATGACAATGTGCTTCCTACGTTGTGGCAGTTTTGCGGGTTGGACCCCTGTTACTTTCAGGACGAAAATGCCTGTTGTCATGTTTCGACGTTAACCAAGCCTTGGTATGGTGCCAATGGAGTTCATCGAATGAACCTGAACCCTATCGAGAACCTCTGGGACGAGTTGCATCGCCGAATTCAGGGGTGCACTACCCGTGCAAAATTGGTGAAGGAACTTCTATGTCTTCTCCAAGCCGAGTGGAAGAAAATACCACTAGCTGTCATACAAAGACTTGTGGAAAGTATGCCCCGGAGGGTCCACGCTGTAATTACCTCTCGTGGAGGCTCTACCAACTATTGATTTTGAATAAAGTTAGTTTTTCTTTTCTATCACAGGTGTCCAAATACTTATTGGTAGTCAGTGTATACTCGAATCCTGGCGAACGGGCTTGCTGTATAGGATTTCGTAATTTCTCTCTGTGTAACGTAGATACGAGCTAGTTTTCCTTAAAATTCCTCCAGGAAGGCATCCCTCCGCACAGGCGGATATTTTTATTTTTTACTTATTAAATGAAGGAAGGCTTACTCTCAGGCTAGTCTGTACCCTAGACAAAGAACTAGGTTGGATCATTCTTTATTAATTTAATTATATTTATTTCCCATTTTCAAATCTTTAATTTTAATTTACCAAATTTTAAATTTGAAAACTTATTTCACATGTAAGATTTTAAAATGAATTCTTAAAAAAATGTTTAACTTTCAAGCCTCCAAAATCGTTTGAATTTAGTTAATTATAGTTTTTACTATTACACATCCTCTTTACATGATTTATTCTAATTTATTATCGCAGAATACTAAACAATTATTATTGCTGACGTTGCATTTTCACTAGGAAATACTTCGTTTTTATTTGTAAATAGAAGGATTCCAGAATATAATAGTATTTACATAGAAATTCGCATTATTAAAATGAATATTTAGCAAAGTAATTTGAAGAAATTAATAGTTTTATTGAATATTCTGAATTTAGAATAAAATGTCAGAAATAACGCAATTAATTTAACACATATCAAAAGTTAGATCAGTAAATTTTACTTAGAAGTTGTTGCTACTAAAAATACTACATAAACGATACTCACTTCTGATGTGCCTGCTGGAGTAGATCATCTTTACTTTCAATTTCTGCTTTTGCAGTTTTGTATAAAGAGCACAAATTCTTTTTTTAAAACATAAATCATCTGCGTTAATTCAGATATTTTGGCATCTTTTTCTAGATTAGATACGTTCAGTTTTTCAGCTTCTTTAAGAAGATTCTGGTATTGTGCTTCTCGCTGCGAAAAGATTATTTATTTAGTTTTTCTCTAAAATATAAACAGAATCTTACAAATATTATAAAGGTAATTCGGAAAACGTAGAAGCAAAAGATAAACAACATTTATAAATATTATTATAGTAATTTACAAAATAATAAATGTATATAGTATAGTAATTTACCAAATAATTTTGGAAATTTTGTTATAATATTTAGAAATTATCGGTGTCTGAATCTGATCAGAATGAATTTTTTAAGTTTTTGGTATTGTAGAAAACAACATAGAAGAAAATTAAATTAGGGCATGAGATTTAAAATATTTATTTTAAATAAATTTATTTCTGAATTTTCTTTAATCAGAAAACAATTAAATTATATGTTATTCAACTACCCAATAAAATACAGTTTTCAATTAAAAAATAAATGAGAGGGCAAACATTTTGATTTTTGTTGATATAAATTTCGAAAAACCAGTTTTTATCTATGGTCACTTACGCCTCACAAATATAATCTAAAATTTTGTTTATAGACTTCTCTTTTTATTTCAACAACAAATTAGGTTTTATTTATAAACGAATAGTCCGAAGTATTAAAATAAAAATCCCTGTCAGAAGGTGTATGAAGATCTTATTAACATGTTAAAATTTGAGGGTGTTGTAGAGTTCAAGCAAAAGACAAATCATTTTCGCTCAACCTCATACGCAAAAAAAAATGGCCTCAAACACCTCTGGAATAAATATGCTGAGTGTGCACTTTCGCACACTCGAAATGAATATTGCAGAGAACTGTACGAGTCACCCGCCCTAAAAGAAAAAGAAAAAAAAAAAAAAAAAAAAAAAACCCGAAGTGCTATCTGCCATTTAATTATGCTGACAGAGCATCTCGAAAGAACTTTTTTCTTTTTTTTTTTCCTCCCTGAATAAGTGGAGTGATAATTTCCAGTAAAGTTCAAACTATCCTACACCCATTCTGATGAAGTTTTTGTAACTTTGGATATCCTCCCCCCGAAGTTCATTTAAAAGTTGATTTAATGCTCCCAATTGATCAGGGCGAGCTTATACAGTCATGTAATTAATTCCCTTTTCTTCTTCTTTTTTGTCGCCTAGAACAGAAATTAATTCGTTGGAAACTTCAAGAATTGCAACTGGCACTTCGATACCCATTTTGCAAACAAACGGAGGCGAGTTGTCAGTCTGGCTCTGATTGGTCTAAACATGGAGGTAGGAAAGGGAGGAGGGGCCATTCCGCGCTAGAAGTGAAGCACTGCTTTGAAGCTTGGGTCACCAGACGGGGTATTCTTTGTTTACATTCAGAAGCTCGCTTGACAAGATTCTGATAGTATTTCGACACACGACAGTTCCACAGAAATCGAAAAAGGGACACTCTCGCATGAAAGAAACATTCATAGTGTAATGGATAATAGCGATTTGTATAGTTTACTGACATTTACGCAAAAATCACATCTTGGTTATTTTTCGATAACTAACAACAGCGATTTTGATTATGAATTTGTTTTATAAAATTCTAAGCTGTTGCACTACAAAAATATAGATTTTAAGAAAATTGCTAAAAAAGATCTGCCAAAATTTATTTTCTAGAAGATTTGAAAAGTTTGAAACTTGATGGCTAAATGTAAATATAAAATTATGTATGTTAAAATATTTGTAATTAGGCACATAGGTCAGATTAAGTTTTTATTAAATAGAGTAACGCATGCAAGGGCTATCTGCCTAAAGAGAGAGATGCTATCGTGGAGGAATTTTGAAGAAAAACTGACCTTTGAGTGGGTATTAAAAATAATACTTATAATTTTCATTCAAATTATATACATATATATTTTATGTAAAACTTTCGGGTGTATGCTAAATTAGTGTAAATTACTTTACACGAAAAATATAGTGAATGCACAGAAATTAAAGATTTGCACATGCCGGAAATGATAAATAGGAAATATGTATGGGTATTTATGCATGTGCTTGCAAAAAGCATGTATCTGCCTTTGACAAAATACTTAAATATTCATTAAATTATTATAAATGTATTTGAAATGAAGAATTCATTTACTTATAAACAACTGTGAAAGTACTGTGAAGAAATCTAATGATTAAATGTATCTAATTTATAATGATTATAAATGTTATCTAAATATATAATAACCTTAATATTGAATTGTAAACATAAATTGAAATCCTGTTGACAAATACGTTATAAAACTATTTAAGCAAGAATTGTTCGTATTGGAAAGCAATCTGTTAAAAGGTATTGTAAAGCAAATGCTATGAGATGCGCACTTAAGAACGTAATAAAGAGTTTTGGAATATGTATTGTTGAAATGAAGGGTAAAAAAAAAAAAATAATCTGATAAGTATAATTAAAAGAATTATTCCCTTTACATTTTATAATAACTCAGTTACAAGTTTTAAATAATACTTAAAAAAAAAAAAAAAAAAAAAACTTATCTTATTCCCTTTCAGAAATGTTCAGAGAAAGTCAAATACTATTTAATACCTATTTAATTATTAGGAATTAGCGAAATACTTATTTAAAGTATTTCGCTAATTCCTAATAATTCTCTAATTTAAAATGAACCGAATAGAGCATTAATTATAAATTGACTTACATTTTTCGATCTAAAAGATGCCTCAGAAGCCAAAAAATCATGTCATATTTAAGAAAGTATTTTAGGAAGAAGCTCTATAAATAGAAAAGAAATAATGCATAATTTTAATATTAATAATACAATAAACTTTGATCTTAATTTTTGTACCTTAACCGAATAAAATCGAATTACCTTAATTTTTTTTTCTAATGTAATTAACGAAAACTTGTGAAAATATTTCATTCAAATTAAACCATTCTGAGAAAAATGTCCTGTGAAGAGTATAGCATTTAATTCCGTTCAGAATGAAATGTTGTTTAAAAATATGTTGTTTTCACATACTTAGGACTCTGAAGTGTTGTAGAAAAAGAAAATATATACATTTATATGTATATTTGCGACGTAATTACAAAATATTTACACCCGAACGCGTCAAATCCCATAGAACTCAATGGTAAATGACCCAATGTTTTGGTCACCACGTAGGGATCGCCGGTGCTTCAGAGCAGGGTACGGAGAAACTTGTTTAGGGCGACTCCATCTTACTTCCTACCTCCATGGGTCTAAACTATGTGTCTTCAACCTTTCAGGCCCGAGGGCCTCATCAATAAATTCATAAAGATCCGCGGGCCACATGTCCGTCCAAAAAAAAAAAAAAAATAGTGTGGTCAGAAAATTTATATAAAAAAGGAAGGTTTGTTTTACAAGACTACAATTGATTCTAAGCGAAGAGGTAGTATTACTGATTTATATGTACATTGGTTCCAAAAAGTTAAATCTAAATCGAATTAAAATGTTTTGCAACATTTTTTTAACTATGAAAAGAAAGTAAAGATGATTGTACAGAACGATGTTACAAAATACAATTACAATAAAAAAAAAAAAAAAAAAAAGAAGAAGAAGAAGAAGAAACTTACAATTACTGGCGGGAGATGGTAATTACTTTAGTTTTAATCTGTGTTGTTGCAATTCGTAAAGTTTCCTCCAAATGTCTGTCAGCCGTGTTCTTGTTTTCGATTCTAGGATTTTCATTTTACAAAAATCTGTTCACATATGTAGGTACTACCAAACTTCACTAGCAGAAAAACGAAGATTTTAATTTACAAAAGCTTAATCAGACCCATTTTTACATACTCTGCTGAGACCTGGTCAATGACAGAAAAAGCTAAAAATATCATTTCTGTCTTTGAGATAAAAATTTTTGAGAAGTATTTTTGGTGGCATAAAATGTAACAATATCTGGAGAAGAAGAACTTACTCTGAACTCTATAAATCTTTTAAAGAAACAGATATAGTAAAATATATAAGGATTCAGAGAATTAAATAGGCAGGACACCTGTGCAGAATGGATGAAAATCGGGTAACTAAAAAGATCTTCTCGGCCAGACCATTCGGCCCCCGAAAAAGAGGAAGACCTAAACTTAGGTGGCTCGACTGTTTGGAAACAGACTTAAGAATTTTAAAAATAACCAATTGGGTGTCCATGGCCAGGGATAGAAGAGCTTGGAATTCGATTCTGAGGACGGCAAGGGCCCATCCTGGGCTGTCTGGCCATTAAAGAAGAAGAAGAGGAAGACCCTATTCTACCAAACTCTTTCCTAGCAAATTAAATATATGTATATATTTATATATTTTCCGGCGGCGGCCACTAGCCGTTAGGGGCGTTGGCCACTACTAAGGCCGGAAACAGTGGTCACTTTATTATAGAGGCTCTTAATAGGTGGGCCAACATTGCGTCTTATGAAGGGATAGACAATTTACATCCAGGCCTTCTTCGGGATTCAAATCCGGGCCCTTCAATTCAGCAGTCAGAATCATTAACCACTTTACTGTCTGGGCGGTTAGCAGATTAAATATCAATATAAATAAAAGCTAATCAATCAAACGTAAATGAGACAAAATTTGCCCATTGTGGAAAAATAGTTTTCTTACTAAACCTACATAGAATATAAAAATGATAACAATAAAAATTAACATTTAAAAAATACATAATATCAGCATACAAAGGAAAAAAAATAAAGTCGGTAATCTTAAAAATACATAACTGAAATATCTAAAAACTACAATATTTAAAAAGATATACCATTTCCTCTTCTTCTTTTCCTATTTTTTCTATTAATTCAAGCTCTTTAATCAATTCATCTTGGTCCATATCATTTCCTTCCGAAGAAACAGTAGAATCAATGATTTCGGGATTCATAACTCCAAGGAAATCATCGTCGTAATAAACTAATTCATAACTCTCAGGAATCATAGATAACACTAAGGAAATGAATAGATGTTATTTAAAGGAAAACAATAATTTTATATTGAAGAATTTCTATCAATATATATATATATATATATATTCATGCGGAGTAAAAATAGTTTACTAACTCTGTTTGAAAGTTTAAGACTCTACATACCAACTGAAATTTGTAGGTCACGCACCAGGTCACCCATTTAAGGTTTTTGTTATTCAGAAATGCATTTTCCCAGCAGGTTTGATCGTATATATGACAATTTAAAATATGTTGGTAATGTAAGTCGCCAGTAGCCAATGAAACTGCGTATTGGAATTAAATTCCCAATGAGGTATGACGGACTCTGAATCAATGTTTTATTAATTTAGAAATAAAGTATGACTGAATTCTTTGGCATTTTTATTTTAACAACTTAAATTTTGATGGCACATTTCTTTGAAGTGAGGTGCATTAACATTTCGAACACATCGCACGCACTTTTACCTCATTTTTAGTAGTAAAATAACTTTTATCAAGTTGTTTTATCAAGTGTCTGTGTGCATTCAGTCTATTACGACCCCATACGTACGGGTTCGTAATACACTGAATGCACACAGAATTTTACCTTTAACTGGACAACAGTATTTTAATTGGAATTAAAATGTTTGAATTATCGAAGAATTTGTTTTTTGTAGTTCCTTAGTTGCTTACGCATTAAAAATTGCCTGTGTTGGCAAAGGGCCCATTTTCAAGGCATAAACACATGAAAATCCTGAAAAGTGGAAAACGCATTACTTCCTTGTACGAAGTAAAAAGGAAGTATAGTAATTCCGATAAGTTTCAGGCAGCATATTTCAACGAAAATATGCATTTTGACCGCTATCCAATGAAATTTAACGATGTTTTTGCGTAATATTTGTTTACGTAAGGGCCCCCCCCCAAAAATATAAAATTGCTTTAAATTGAATTCCGAAGATTATTTTTCGTGGCGTCTGTACGTACGTACGTATCTCGCATAACTCAAAAACGAGTAGCCTCAGAACGTTGAAATTTTGTATATACGACTGCTATAACATGTAAATGTGCACCTCGTATTTTGGTTACAATCGGCCGCACCAAACGTATATATATATATATATCCACTCTGTTACCCGGCTCAGTGATCTCAGTTTCTTTTTTCTTATATTTGTAAATTGTACATTTTTTCCTTTAAAAATGATTATGTTGTTCTTATCTTCCGGTTAAGGTTTTTATGCCTTTAGTAAATCTGTATGCAATATTTTGAGAATTATCAACAATTTTAAAGTTGTTTAAGTTCCGCTAAGCCTAATAATTTTTTTTGATGGCGGCCATTGCTTGTTTACATTTGAAACAGCAGGATAGGGGATTTGTTGCCAATCTAGAGAAACTTAGCCTCGCAACAACAAAGATAACGCCTTCATTTATTATTGCCAATTAAATCATGCTTAATCCTTTCAGGAATTGTTTCGAGGAGATAAATGTTTAAGAATTACTTCGTAATTTTTAATACATATATTTCGAGTTTTTATGTATTTTTGCCTTGTCGCGAACTGAGAACTGAATTAATTGAATGAGAAATACTCAATCGTCTGTGAGAAACTGTTTCTTTTTAGTTTTGTTTGCTTAATTTCTTTTATACATCGTTCTAGCTTTATTATAATATTTGAATAGAACATGTGGCAACGATTAGATAACTCTATTCTTTACATGATATAAATTTTGTGCATTATGAGTTATAATATGAACGAAATGTAATACTGTTAAGTGAATCTAGCGTCAGAGTGTCGCTATGGTAAACAAATACTAGAGTGAATTTTAAGGAATGCATTTATTCTATTGTGGTTTATGCGCTGTCGGCGAAGTAGATTTAATTCAATTCAATAAGTTTAAATGAAATGCAAGAATAAATGCGTATAATTTAATATTCCGTACAAGGAAGTCATGTGGTGTACACATCAGATTTTTTTTTATGTTGATAGACCACATAGTATACGTATAGAACAGTGGGTCTGATCTCTTTTTGCCCCATGCCCTCCTCTCACCATTGCTAAACGATAACCCTCCAACCTTTCCAAAAATTTGAAAAGTATATATATATTTATTTAACAAACATTCTTTGTTCGTAAAAAGCAAATTTAAAGCTAATTAAATTTTAAAGGAAATTGAATTACAAATAAATGATTAATTATTGCTGCGAACTAAACTACAATATCATTTAAATTCTGAGAGCAGACAGGAAAATTTTTAAAAATTGGGAATTTAACTTTGCTATATATATATATATTTATTTTCTCAATGCATTTTATAAATAAAACAAGAAAAAGTATAGAAAATATTGATAAATAATAAAACTTGAATAGAAGTAGCTTTTTATATTCATGAAATACAAGTTAATACTTAAAAGGTAAATAAAAGGCTGATCTCATTCCCCCATTTGAAACTGTGAAATTTCCTGTGTATTTCTCCTCGCAGTGCTATTTTCTATAAGCTTCTTTTATGAAGCCAACAGAAATTATGCAATTAAGTAAAGGCAAAAGCTGAGAAGATGAGGTTGAAGTTGCGCTTAAAGTATATTATGAATCATCCATTCAATCTTACGTACGAACTGAATTAT